>NC_079320.1:59149398-59452429 GCF_029931775.1 Euleptes europaea
GCCAGATTAGATCCCCTTTAAATAAATGTGTGCCTCCCGGCCGGGAGGCACAGATCTATTTAAAGCCCCCCCCCTGCGCTTCTTCAGGGGAGTCCCCTGAAGGCGCGCGGGGGGGGGGGGGCATGGAATAGATTTGCGCCTCCCGGTCGGGAGGCACAGATCTATTTAAAGCCCCCCCCCCTGCGCTTCTTCAGGGGAGTCCCCTGAAGGCGCGCGGGGGGGGGCATGGAATAGATTTGCGCCTCCCGGTCGGAAGGCACCGATCTGTTTAAAGGGCCCCCCGAGCGCCTTCAGGGGGCTCCTCTGAAGGCGCGGGGGGGGGATTTTCCCCCGAACTCCGGATCTCGCCCAAATTTCAGGGATCCGAAACGGGGGAGTTTGGACTTCGGCACGGCCCGAATCAAAATGGGCTGAATTTTGCCAAATCCGAATTTTACCGAATTTTTTTTCAACAGCCCTAGTTCTGCTGTCGACAGAAGCAATCAATCCATCAGATTCCAAACTAGCCACCATGACCAAGACCAAAGAGCTGTCCAAGGATGTCAGGGACAAGATCGTAGACCTGCACAAGGCTGGACTGGGCTACAAGACTATTGCCAAGCAGCTTGGTGAGAAGGTGACAACCCTAACCCTAACCCTAACTGTCAACCTCCCTCAGTCTGGGGCTCCATGCAAGATCTCATCTAGTGGAGTTGCAATGATCATGAGATCGGTGATGAAGCAGCCCAGAACTACACGGGGGGAACTTGTCAATGATCTAAGGCATCTGGGACCATAGTCACCATGAAAACAGTTGGTAACACACTATGCCGTGAAGGACTGAGATCTTGCAGAGCCCGCCAGGTCCCCTTGCTCAAGACAGCACATGTACAGGCCTGTCTGCAGTTTGCCAATGCACATCTGAATGACCCAGAGGAGAACTGGGTGAAAGTGTTGTGGTCAGATGAGACCAAAATTGAGCTCTTTGGCATCAACTCAACTCGCCGTGTTTGGAGGAGGAGGAATGCTGCCTACGACCCCAAGAACACCATCCCCACCGTCAAACATGGAGGGGAACATATTATGCTTTGGGGGTGTTTTTCTGCTAAGGGGACAGGACACCTTCACCGCATCGAAGGGACGGTGGACGGGACCATCATGTATCGTCAAATCTTGGGTGAGCACCTCCTTCCCTCAGCCAGGGCATTGAAAATGGGTCGAGGATGGGTATTCCAGCATGACAATGACCCAAAACACACAGCCAAGGCAACAAAGGAGTGGCTCAAGAAGAAGCACATTAAGGTCCTGGAGTGGCTTAGCCAGTCTCCAGACCTTAATCCCATCGAAAATCTGTGGAGGGAGCTGAAGGTTCGAGTAGCTACACATCAGCCTCGAAATCTTACTGACTTGGAGAGGATCTGCAAAGAGGAGTGGGACAAAATACCTCCTGAGATGTCTGCAAACCTGGTGGCCACCTACAAGAAACACCTGACCTCTGTAATTGCCAACAAGGGTTTTGCCACCAAGTACTAAGTCATCTTTTGCAAAGGGATCAAATACTTATTTCACTCGTTATAATGCACATCAATCTCTGACTTTTGTCTTCTGGGTTTCTGGGGTTTTTCCTGTTGTTATTCTGTCTCTCACAGCTACAATAGACCTACCATAAAAATTATGGACTGGTCATTTCTTCGTCAGAGGGCAAACGGGCAAATTCAGCAGGGGATCAAATACTTTTTTCCCTCACTGTAGTATTTTTGGTTTGCAGAATTAGCTAATAATAGGAGAGACCCATGAAGCAGGAAGGGAAATTGTGAGAAGATGGCTGCCAGCTTGTAAGTTCCAGGGTGTTAATGTCTCTCCTGTTGCAAGTAAGGCTTGGGAGTTGCCAGGGGCACGAGTAAGGTTGCCAGCTCCAGGTTGGGAAATACTGGAGATTTTGGGGGTGGAGCCAGAGGAGGGCAGGGTTTGGGGAGGGGAGGGACTTCAATGCCATAGAATCCAATTGCCAAAGTGGCCATTTTCTCCAGGGGAACTGATTTCTATCACCTGGAGATCAGTTGTAATAGCAGGAGATCTCCAGCCACCACCTGGAGGTTGGCAACCCTAGGCACGAGCCCTTTGGCACAGGCTAAAAGGATTCTTGGAATTCAGCTTTTAGACTAAGGGTTACAGCCTAGAGCTGACAGGAAGATCTCCGGTCAGAGGGAGAGAGGAAGATCTGCTCTACATTAAGAGGTATCCTCACCTTCCCGTTAGTTTGTTTCTATAGTGTTGTATTTTGGGGTACGGGGGGACCGTAAGTTAAATATGAGCAGCCAGTGTGATGCAGTGACAAAAAAGCTAATGCAATCTTGGGGTGCATCAACATAGGCATAACATCCAAATTGCAAGATGCCATAGTTCCACTGTACACTGCATTGGTCAGGCTGCACCTGGAGTTTTGTGTGCAGTTTTGGAGGCCTTACTTCAAAAAGGATGTGGACAGAATCAAGTGGGTGCAGAGGAGAGTGACAAGGATGATCAGGGGCCTGGAGACCAAGCCCTATGAGGAAAGGCTGAGGGAGTTGGGAATGTTTGGTCTGGAGACCAGGGGGTTGAGGGGGGACATGAATGCTCTCTTTAAGTATTTGAAGGGCTGTCACTTAAAGGAGGGCAGGGAGCTGTTCCTGTTGGCTGCAGATGATAGGATTCACAATAATGGGTATAAATTGTGGGCGGAAAGGTTCCAGTTGGATATTAGGAAAAACATTTTTTACAGTAAGAGTTGTTTGACGGTGGAATCGGCTACCTAGGGAGGTGGTGAGCTCCCCCTCACTGGAAGTCTTTAAGAAGAAGCTGGACAAGCACTTGTCAGGGATGCTCTAGGCTGATCCTGCATTAAGCAGGGAGTTGGACTAGATGGCCTGTGTGGTCCCTTCTATGATTCTACTTTTGTGTTGTGAGCCAGTTTGAGTCCCTGTTGCGGAGAAAGGCAGGATACAAGTGAATGAAAGAAAAGGCCTAGCTTTATTACATGACATCTCCAATTGCATCATTTCTCTAAACCTTTTGTAGTTTATACAGAGTCAGATACCACTGATATATTACTTTAAAAGATTATTTCCCCCCGACTCTCCACTTACTAAATATTGTCGGATATTTTCCTATATATTCCTCATCAGGAATCTGTTGCCTTCCATCCTTGACCGTTTTTCACAGAATGGCTCTCCTGGACGGTGTGCAACAGCAGCATTAAAAAAAAATCTTCACACTGATTTGAAAATGTACTGATTTTCCTAGTGTAGCTCCCTGAAACATGGCACAAATGTGATAACGAGAGATTATTCTTTGGTTGGAAGGATTTTAAATGGATTTTAAGAGTCTTTTCAGTGGATTTTTAAGCACGGTCCTTTTTAGATCTAAAGCTTGAAGGCTTTGCAAAGCATCTCCAATATCTTAAACGTCGTTTCAGCTGAACAACAGTGTGAGAACCTGAAATTATCTACTGCCCTGGAATCAATATCAAGCAATATTTCTCTTTGAAAGAAATTTACTCTGACAGAAAGGAGTAAGAGCAATGTAAGGGAACCGAGACCCAAGCTAAAGAGCTGGATATAGAAATTCCCTCTAAAGCAGTACAAATTAGTTGATGTCACCAGAGCAAGAAAACCATAGTGACAGAGTAAAATGTTATCGAGTCTCTGGAATACTTTATTATCACCACTGTAGGTCACTAAGCTTCACAAGCTATATCCATCAACTTTGATAGCAATTTATAAGCTAACAATGGGAGCTGGGAAGTGCGGTGTTTCAATGTACTAACCATTTCCAGAAACACCTGGGTTCAAACATGGTTTGGGTCAGAAATGAAACAGGATTGCTGATCTCAGCCTGCTCTCTAGTGGACAGTGAGACATAAAACCGGCACATAACTGGGTAAATACTATAGGAAGACTGTTAGGCTCAGATCTGGGGGGGGGGGGAGCACCTGCAGTTTTAAAAATCCTAAGCACAGTTTGAGATTTGCTTGTTTTGTTCCATATCCAGCCACTTCAGTGTATTTCAAATAATGCTGCATTTAGTCTGGCTCTTAGCATCTTGAAAAGGCTGTAGCAGAAATGAGACACATGGAAAGAAGGACAATTCGGCGTATATGGGGCTCCCACAAAAGAAGAATTTGAAAGGCTTTTTGTGTGTATAGAGAAATGGTAAAAATGAATTGGTCGTGAAATGATGAAATAATGGATGGCGCAAGATCCTATTCTGTTAAGAAGAGCTGCCACTGAAATGCAAAAGCAATAAATGCAATGCTGGGTAAATGGACTGTGCCACAAAGAATTATTTAAGGTTTGGACCTAATGACTAGCTCCCGAGCCCATGCCAAGTACAGAACCCTAATGGCACCGTGATGCTTCACAAACACCTCGTAAGGTTGTAAGAGCTCCCTGAATTACAGTGTTGCAGTGGTGTACCCAGGCCTCTAAGATGTGGCCCCATTACAGAAAGTTAGAACGTGGCACATGTGCTGATGCAGCTGCTGTCTGCTGTCCTTTATACAAGTCAAATGTGGGCACGTAGGGGGTATGGCAAGGACAGAATTAGGAAGCTGCTGGGTTTGGGGGGGGGGAATAGGGTTGTTGTTGTTGTTTTTGCTGTCAAGTCGCAGCCAACCTATGGGAACCCCATAGAGTTTTCAAGGCAAAAGATACTAAGAGGTGGTTTGTCATTGCCTGCCTGCGTGGTGTAGTGGGTAAAAGTGGTGGTTTGGAGCGGTGGACTCTAATCTGGAGAACCGGGTTTGATTCCCCACTCCTCCACATGAGTGGCAGACACTAATCTGGTGAACTGGGTTGGTTTCCCCACTCCTACACATGAAGCCAGCTGGGTGACCTTGGTCTAGTCACAGTTCTCTTAGAACTCTCTCAGCCCCACCTACCTCACAAGTAGGGTTGCCAACTTCCAGGTACTAGCTGGAGATCTCCTGCTATTACAACTGATCTCCAGCCAGTAGAGATCAGTTCATCTGGAGAAAATGGCAGCTTTGGCAATTGGACTCTATGACATTGAAGTCCCTCCCCTCCCCAAACCCTGCCCTCCTTAGGCTCTGCCCAAAAAACCTCCTGCCGGTGGCAAAGAGGGACATGGCAACCCTACTCACAAGGTGTCTGTTGTGGAGAGGGGAAGGGAAGGTGATTATAAGCCGGTTTGATTCTTCCTTAAGTGGTAGAGAAAGTCGGCATATAAAAACCAACTCTTCTTTTTCTTCTTCTCTTTATAGCAATCCTGGACTTCCTTGATGGTCTCCCATCCAAATACTAATCAGAGCTGACCTTGCTTAGCTTCTGAAATCTGACAAAATCGGAACAGCCTGGGCTATCCAGGTCAGGGCAAGTTCCTGTTGTCTCCCTGGAAATGGGAACAGGAATCCCACCCCTGAGCACTTGGGCAGCATGAAGCATGAACTTTAAATGAAAGGCATGAGTATCCATTGCCCAAACATCCACCAAAACCCCATTGCAATCATTTGTTCCATGGAGGAAGTGCTACAAACTGCGACATTCCTTTATGATGGCAATCCTGCCCCCCCCCATGCAGCTTCAAAAGAATTTGAGTCATACATTTAAATTCCAACCTGTGATATTGGCCGAGGCAATTCACCAGGAAAGTATCAGCTTTTGCAGCTTGTCAGTTTCTGACCTGACGATGAAAGATTATATATCTGGAAATGAGATACAGATTATATGAGAACAAGTGCGGCTCATCTGAGCTCATGCTTTTAGCCTTGAAGCTAGAGCTGAAAAGAATATTAATAAAGCCATATGTCTTTTTGCTAATTGTCCAATAAAACAGATCTGCTAATGTAAGACGATTTTTGATGGATGCCATGTTCTGTTGCCAGCTGGCACCAACCCTAATCCTTTAAAAAATATTTTCTCCCTCTTCTTTTGAAAATTCCCCAGCAATAATGATCTACAAAAAGAAAGGAAGAAGATGGATAGGCTGCTACCAACTGAAATGAATGGGAAAGGAGGGAAATATTTGACTAGCATTCTGTGTTTTTCTAAAGTGAGCTTCACATCAGAGCTTTCTTTTTTTTAAAAAAGACTTATAAAGTAAAAGAAATGTCAGTATAATAGGAAAAACAAAATACAGTTTAATATTACGTGAATATAAAACACATGTGAAACTTTAGCTATGAAAAAAACACTCTTACATCCAAAACTGCTTAATAATAATGTGAAATAACCAGCCCTTTTGGGGCATTTTCTATATACTTGCAGGTTTTTTGTTCCTCAGCATAAGCATGAAGGTATTTATAGTGCAATATTAAACAGAGTTTCAGCCTTTTGGGTCCACTGAAGTCAATGGCCTTCATAGGATGTAACTTTGCTTAGGATGGCACTGTTAAAGTAGTATGTTAACGTCAGGATTTGCTTTTTCAAGTTAAGGTATTACAGCTAAAAAATTTTCCTGTTTTCTTCAAAGAAAATGTTTTGATTGGGGAGATCAGAGAGGGATGTAAAGCAGTTACAGGCTGCATGAATCCACTTGGACAAAAGCCATTCTGCTGCTGTTAAAATGGGGGGGGGGAATGATCTGTGATCAGTGGTGAAAAGGGAAAGAAATGGTCAGATATGGAATACCAGTCAAAGACCATGGAGTTCAAATAACAACCAGGTTATTCACGGAACTCAAGAGTTCATGTAAAGCATTGTGGGTGTTCTGCAACACCATGCAAACCCATTCATCTCCAATGCTGATAGGCAGCCTAAATTGCCAGGTGAGTTTTATGCTGGGTACTGTGATGCGCTATGAAGCTGAGATATCTGATCATCGTAAAGACTGACCAGAAACTAAAGGCCTGGAACATGGGGATGAAATGGGGTTTCAGGAGGATGAGTTGCTCTTTTTGATGCACATTTGTAAAGTAATTGTGTTTATTTTAAATATTTTATGTGCTTTCTTTCTGCTGTGATGTGCAGAAAGAGCATTCAGTGCTCTTTACTGTATCTGTATAACACACACAATATGGAAACATATTCAAGGCAAACACTCTTGACTACTACACCACATGGGTTCTACTGATTGCACTAGGCAGACATCTTTCATGAGGCGGGTACCCAATCAGGGTGCACCTGCAGAAAAGGTCCGGTCTACAGGAGCCATGCACCACACTTTAAAAAGCAGAACAGCTGGAGAAGGGCCTCCAGGGGTGGGCCTCAAATAATGAACATTGGTTGTATCATGAATTAATTCTGAATCTGTACTTCAGGTCTGTCATAGGGCATCACATAGTACTTCCACTGAATGTATATGAGGGAGAGGAAGATCTGCTCTGCATTAAGAGGTATCCCCCCTTCCCCTATTAGTTTATATCTGTAGTGTTGTATTTTATTTTTGTGTTGTGAGCCACTTTGAATCCCTATGGAAGAGAAAGGCAGGATATAAATGAATGAATTAAAAAAACTAGCTTTATTACACAACATCTCCAATTGTGTGATTTCTCTAAACCTTTTGTAGTCTACATGTCTGAATGCTTCGCCGCATCAGACTCACCGCCTGAGAAGAGATGGATATCATGGTTCTAGCCAATTAAAATGATCCTATTCAAACCAGAATCTCTCAATTACATAGAGATAGAGTTGCCAGGTCCCTCCTGGCCACCAGCAGGGGATGGTGGGTAGGGTGCCAGATCTGGATTGGAAAACTCCTGGAGATTTGGGGGTGGAGCCTGGGGAAGACAGGGTCCTCAGTGGGGTACAATGCCATAGAGTCCACTCTCCAAAGCATCATTTTTCTCCAGGGGAACTGATCTCTGTAGTCTAGAGATGAGCTGTAATTCCAGGGGAATTACATTTTTGCAGCATAATTGAGGTATTTAATTTTTGTCCACTTGGGTCTAGTGGTGGTTTTGTCCACTTGGATATAGTGAATCTGAGGTCAAACCCAGACAAGATGTCCGTTCAGACCACACACCTTGGCAGTTTTCTTTGTTTATTGAAAGACTAATATCTTGCTTTTCCTGTATTGATGGCCCCCAGGACAGTTCAGAGCAGATAATTTAAAAATACAATCCATTACATTAAAAATAACTAAAACCCATCAGAAATTAAAAGCCTGAGCAAAGCAAAAACAAATTAGTTGTTACCTAAAAACCAGTAATGCTGGCACCTGATGAAATTGCTAAGGAGAATGCTCCATAATTTGAGGGTAGCCACAGAAAAGGTTTGGTTATAAACTTTGACATTGTTTTGCATACAAATAATGTATTATGACATTCAACATATGACCAGCAACCTGAAGAAGTGACTTGGTCAAGTTAAGCATGTGGGTATAGAGCTAAGCTTGGATTTGAATGCATGTTTTTGAGATCTAAGTACACCTACAAAATTTATTCCAGCATCAGCTTTCATGAATCAGAATTCACTTCATCAGATGCACTGGACAAAAATCCAATTTATATAACAGAAAGTAATTCACAGTGGGTAGCCGTGTTATTCTGTCTGCAGTAGTATAAAAGGGCAAGAGTCCAGTAGCACCTTAAAGACTTACAAAAATATTTTCTGGTAGGGTATGAGCTTTTGTGAGCCACAGCTCACTTCTTCAGATCACTTCTGATCTGAAGAAGTGAGCTGTGGCTCACGAAAGCTCATACCCTACCAGAAAATATTTTTGTTAGTCTTTAAGGTGCTAATGGACTCTTGCCCTTTTCTACTATAACAGAAAGGTGTGGGGTGGGGGGTGATATAAAGAGAGGCCAGTTCAAAACACGAACCAATCCAAAGAACAATCAATTCAACCAGAACGGGTGTGACACCCCCAGCTATTGTTGGACAGGGAAAATATAAATGATAGTGCATGATGCAATGAGATAAGCAAATACACTAGGAAGTTACTGAAGTATAGCTGAAGTAATTAATATCTGTAAGGGGTGGTTTATGTAAGATACTCCCTGACCTGGATGGCCCAGGCTAGCCCAGTCAGATCTTGGAAGATAAACAAGGAGTGTTGGCCCTGATTAATACTTGAATGGAAGGACGCCAAGGAAGTCCAGGGTCGCTACGCAGAGGCAGGCAATGGCAAACCACCTCTGTTCATCTCTTGCCTTGAAACCCATACAGGGTTGCCATAAATCGGTTGCGACTTGATGGCGCTTTCCACCACCATGGAAGACATTAGCACCTACGGTGAGTTAGGAATCCAAAGTTCCTGTTAAGCCCAAGAGGGCACATTGGGTTGAATTTGTTAATGAATGTTGTCTAATGTCAGTCTTTAAGATGCCACTCAACTCCTGTTTTATTCTGCTACTACAGACTAACAAGGCTATCCATCCAGAATCATCATCCTGGAAGGCACCTGTTTATACTATCGTGCATGCTCCTGATGACACCCTGGAAGCCATAACAATGGAATTCCCAGTCGATGGAATAATTGCAGGGTCACATTCTTTCCCCTTCTACATGGCTGATAAATGGACCAATGCAAAAAAACGGCCAGTAAGAATATCAGCAAATCATACATACCTATTGGTCTGTCATTAAAGATAGAAGTTGACACTTGCTGAGCTCTGAGAATAGCTTTGAATGTTTGCTAGTTGTATAAATAGTTTGCCTCATGCCCTAAAACCATAATTGTAAAAAAAAAAAAAAGTTAAAACTTTTCAGCTGTGATGTCTGTAATAAAAAAGAATACGGTTTGAGGCAACATCTGACAATATTTTATTTTTTTCTGAATGGGAAAAAAATCAATAATCTTGAGAGGCAATCAACCATTAAAAAACAAATTGCTTATAAAGAGACATGCTGTTTCAGTTGGCGATAATGGCGTATTGTAATAAGAAAGATCAGATCTGGTTGTAGCCGCCTCTGGCATCCAATGCAGAGACCTAAGGCGAAATAGCAAATAAAATTGTACTATAATGGTGCTAGAGTGAAAATGTTTAACGTGTCACATCCTCCTGCTGTTCCTATTTGACATCAAACTTTTGAGACAGTGGCTGCTGTTTCAAACTCTCTAAAGTTCAATATACCTTCCCAAACTAGCAGTTTTTGATTATGTCCATGTAACTGGTGCTGTTGCATAGTTAGCATCCTACTTGTTTCTTTTACTGAGATGGAAGCAATATCCCTTCCTGCCTCCTTCCAGCAGTCAACAGGGCTGACTCAGCTCCTCGCTGTTGGATGGAAGGAAATCTGCAAGCGAGAAATCCCATGAGGTGAGAAGGGTTTGGCTTTTGAAAGATAACTTTCTCTGCAAACACAAAGCAACACCTGTCCATATGGCCTAGTGAGCGATACACCAAGAAAGCAGAGCCTTTGTAACCGAGGCAGCCTGAACCTTTGCTATGGGCAGATGGTACTCAGTGTGTGTGCCTATTACTGCTACTGAGTGCACAACAAGGATGAGGATATCAGATATGCCATGCAATGGAGCATCAGCTTGCCTGACTGGTTTCTAAAGGGTAAAAACAGAAAACTTTTTAACATATAATGTGTACTTTATCATGCTGGTGTTTGTAAGACTGGATAAATAACACTGAGCTGAATGTATGGCTTCATTCTCCCTTGCATTCTCCAAACTGTTGCTGCATTTTCAACATCAGTCCAAGAATATGAGATCACTAAACCCCTGAAGTCCAATAATATGCCTAATGTTCCTGCACACAGTCCTTTTAAGTTTAACTAATATGTTTAATTGCTTTCTTCAAGACTGAGACCATGCACAGTTTTTCTTTGCCAGAAAGATACCAACAATCTGCCATGAATTGTGAAAAATCTGGGGGAAATGTCCCATTAATTTACCTGAAAAGGATAATGTGGAAAAATAAAAGGATGCTAATAAGATTATAAAAATGGAGAACAGGAAACAAAGGAAGAGATATTAACAGACCAGGAATGAACACGGATCTTCACCCACAATATGTGGTTTCTTCTCTCCTGTTCACTATTCCTCTCTAGAAATCCTCTTACATCCTTATCACCCCCACAGTGGCTTCCAATTATATAAATATAGAATCACAGAGCTGGAAGGGGCCATACAGGCCATCTATTCCAACCCCCTGCTTAATGCAGGATCAGCCTAGAGCATCACTGACAAATGTTTGTCCAGCCTCTGCTTAAAGACTGCCAGTGAGGGGGAGCTCATCACCTTCCCAGGTAGCTGATTCCACTGTTAAACAACTCTTACTGTAAAAGATTTTTTTCCTAATATCCAGCTGGTACCTTTCCACCTGCAATTTAAAGTCATTATTGCAAATCCTATCCTCTGCTGCCAACAGAAACAGCTCCCTGCCCTCCTCTAAGTGACAGCCCTTCAAATACTTAAAGAGAACAATCATGTCCCCCCTCAACCTCCTCTTCTTCAGACTAAACATTCCCAACTTTCTCTGCCTTTCCTCATAGGGCTTGGTAACTTGCCTGTTCTAATATTTTCAGCTAAGCCTTTAACACCTTTTAATATCCACTTTTATAAGCTAAGAGAGTTTTTCTCTTTCATGCATCCTGATGGTGTTTGAATATTAGCTTGAGCTTCAGTAAACAAAACATGGTCATGTTGAGTCTCAAGGCTCTTTAGGGTCTTTGTTGGAGGTCTTTCACATCTCCTGCCACCAGATCCTTTTAGCTGGATATGTTAGGAATCGAACCTGGGACCTTGTGCATGCAAGCCCATGTTCTACCACTGAGCCATAGCTCCTCCCCAGTGGTGGTTTCTCCTTCCCCAGCCAGTCGTCATGTGAGTTAAGTACAGCAGAAAGCCATCATGTAGAAGTGCATTTAATAATACAAAACGAAACAAAAATCCTTACCTTCTGCTAACCAGAGCCTGAACTATGCCGATAAGAGCACAAGGCCATAAAAATCCATTTTTTTTGTGTGGTAATGGTTTATCAGCCCTGACCTGGATGGCCCAGGCTAGCCTGATCTCGTCAGATCTCCGAAGCTAAGCAGGGTCAGCCCTGGTTAGTATTTGGATGGGAGACCACCAAGGAATACGAGGGTTGCTGTGCAGAGGAAGGCACTGGCAAACCACCTCTGTTAGTCTCTTGCCATGAAAACCCCAAAAGGGGTCGCCATAAGTCGGCTGCGACTTGAAGGCACTTTACACACACACAATGGTTTATCAGGGGAAAACATGAAGCAACCAAACTATGCCAAGGTTAATGCCGGTGTGACAGCGGTTTGATGATATGTACTTCCAACAGCAAACCTGACAGCACAGAAACAGCTAATGTAAGCTAATTATGGACCACAACATCCTTAGAAGTTTCACTGTTAACCATCAATCACTTTATGCTTCAGATGAGCACGTTGGCTGTGCAGGGAAAGCATCAATCAATGCAGAAGCAAGATACCAGGTACAGCCTGCAACACCTCACCTATTAGAGACCACCCATGGTGCAGTGCTTAGGAAGGCAGCGATGGATATCTCCCCTCACAAGGTCCAAGGCTCCCCTCAGAAGTTTGAATTCTGGGCAAACCAAATACAGACAGCAGAAGCCTACCAACAGCTACCTGCCTACCTGTGCCAGGGGCACAGAGGGAAAGAGGGAAAGAGGAATTGTCATTCCAACCAAAGAGTTAGCCAACTCCATGAGACAATGACTGGAAAGAAAGTTAGGGAGAACCTCTGCAGTGGGAAAGAATAGGTGTGAGTACATCCATCAAAAAAACAATGACTTGTGGCTTGGAAATTGAACAGGCTGTAGGACGAGAACTCTCGATCCATAGAAGAACACCTAATCATGGAGATACAGAAGGGAGGCTCATGGAATCGAGTTAGAGGTCTCTGCCATCTCTCATACTGTGGTATTCAAGCCATATACACAATTAATTTTCTCACAGTCCTGGTCCTGACCTGGATGGCCCAGGCTAGTCTGATCTCGTCAGAACTTGGAAGCTAAGCAGAGTCAGCCCTGGTTAGTATTTGGATAGGAGACCACCAAGAAAATCCAGGGTTGCTAAGCAGAGGCAGGCAATAGCAGACCACCTCTGTTCATCTCTTGCCTTGAAAACCCTAAGGAGGCACCATAAGTCAGTTCTTGACTTGATGGCAATTTCCACCACCACCACAGTCATGTACAGAAAGGAACTAGTCCCATGGAAAAGCACAAGCTCAATATATGTAAGGTCCTAGGTTCAATCACTGGTCAAGGGCTTGAGAAACAGTGTGAAAGCCATATATATTATTCACACATACTTACACAAGTAGTTTTTGAACATATTTATATATGTTCAGAGAGAGAGAGAGAGAGAGAGCGAGAGAGAGAGAGAGAGAGAGAAAGGTGCCATACTGAGGCAAACCATTAGTCCATCCAGCTCAGTATTATCTGTTCGGAGTGGCTGTCCAGAGTTTCAGACAAAGAAGGATCTTTTTCAGTGCCTGCTAGATATGGTGACTGGACCTGAGCCTTTTTACATGCAAAGTAAATAACACTCCAGCTGAGAGCCAGTGTGGTGTACTGGTTAAGAGTGTCGGGCTATCATCTGGGAGGTCCAGGTTCAAATCCCCACTCATATCATGGAAGCTCACTGGGAGACCTTGGGTCAGTCACACACTCTCAGGCTAACCTACCTCTTAGGGTTGTTGTGAGGACAAAATGGAGGAGAGGAGAACAATGTAAGGTGCTTCTGTGAGCCGTCAAGTCACAGTCAACCTATGGTGACCCCAGTGAGGGGCTTTCAAGGTAAGTGAGAAGCAGAAATGGTTTGCCAGTGCCTTCCTCTACAAAGCCTTCATTGGTGGTCTCCCTTCCAAGTACTGACCCTGATTAGCTTCCAAAATCTGACGAGACTGGGCTATACCATGCCGCCTTCCCTCCCATTTGTAACATTAAACCTTTGTTATGGGGATGACCAAACTGTGACTGAGCATAGGATTTCCACTATTATTTATTTATTTGAAATATTTGTATCGTGTTTTTCTCCCGATCACTGGGACTTAAAGCAGCTAGCATCATTAAAACCAGCACAAATAAGAAGAGAGCAAGCCTTTACCTCTGCGTAACAACTGACCTCCACCAACAAGCCGCCAAAAAGCATGCCTTACTGTGCCTCCAAAGTATCTGCAAGGTTGGAGCCTGCCTCATGCCCCCAGGAAGCACACTTCACCAACACTAATTTCTACTTCTCCACTGCAATTTCAGCTCTGTCCTCTTGGGCAGGCAGCATCCTACCGACCCAACAGTTGCACTAGCAATCAAATCCTGCATGCTACACTGATATAGCATTGTTTCACCCGGGCAGCATTGCGCTCTGCTGGCACAAGAGAGTTTTGAAGCAATCTTTATCCTGACTGTGCTGCAAGATTCACTTTTTGCTGACATCAAATTTTATATTTCTCCCTTCCCATTCATTTTTAATTAGTAGGACATTTACATGAAAACGGGATCTTTGTTTCTTAAGAGCTCATCTGCTCCTGTTGCGGATATTCCTCTCTGAACTTGTCACCAGCCAAACGTCGTATTTTCAGGTGAGCAATAAGCAGGAGGAACAGATGTGCTCTTAAGAAACAACGATCCTTTTGAATGCAAATATCTTTCTAATAAAAGCAGGAGAAGAGAAATGCACAAAATACATACTACTGAAACTAATGGCAATTTTTTCCCCAAAAGAGACGATGGTGTCTCACTAGGGCAGTGGTCGGCAAACTCATTAGTCAGCAGAGCCAAATATCAACAGTACAACGATTGAGATTTCTTTTGAGAGCCACCTAAACAAATAAAGGGAGAAGAAAGAGGGGGCAGGAAATCAGCTTGCTTTCCCCATCATTTCCCCCACCCTGCAGTTATTTCTGGAGCCTTTAGCTTGCTTTTATTAAGTCTCATCAACATGAATAACACCATTAGGGTCGCCCAACTCCTGCAACTGAGATTTTGCTACTAGGTTAGCAATGAGAGGTGGGGTGGAAGGAGCCCCAGGGTCTGCCTGCCCTCAACAAATGCTGTATCTCCCATTCAGCCCCTACACAGCAGCCACCGACTCTATGCCTCCAGAGTGATCTCTTGCAAATTGCGCCCCATCGCCGCCACTATCTCCCCCCAACCCCACCCAGTGGGTGCCCTGCTCTGCACTCCGGAGGAATTTCCCCCCCCCCGCACCCCACTGCCGCCGCTCTCCCCTCCTTCCCGGTCCGGCTGGGCAAGGAGGCGGCGGCGGGAGCACATGGGGCGCGCAGCCCGCTCCTGCCCAGCGCGAGGCGGAGCCTGCCTCTCCCCCCCTTGCAGCAGCAGCCTGGGAGGCCGGCCACCGCCTCTCCCCGCCGCCTCTGATCCCGCCCCGCCGGAGAGAGAGAGAGAGAGAGAGAGGAGGGGAGGCTGGGGGAGGGGGGCGCTGCCTCCCACTCGCCTGCTGGCTCCTCCCACCTGGGGTGCGCTGGAGCCCGGCGGGAGCGCGGCGCCTCTGCCTGGCTGGGTGCGGGGATGCGGAGGAGCCGCTCAGCCGACGGACGGGGGGGTGGGTAGGCGGGGAGCCACACTCAAGGGGCTAAAGAGCCGCATGTGGCTCGGGAGCTGCGGTTTGCCGACCACTGCACTAGGGCAATCATATTTCGACGTGATGAAATTTAAAACAAAAAATAAATTTTAAAACATACTATAACAAAGAAAGTCACATGAGACTCTGGAGAGAGATGAAGCTGGTAAGGTGATAGTTTTATTCTTAAAATATCAACAAGAAATAGAGCCCTGAAGAAGAGCTTTGTGACGTCATTCACAGTTACAAGCTGGCTTGTGGGGCAAGATTTTGGTCTATCGTGTGGTCATGAACCAGAGCGGGAGAAGCTATAGCTAAGTAATAGAGTGGAAGGTCCTAGGCTTAGTCCCTGCCATTTCCAGGCTTATGAGCCAGTTTACTACCTTGGATCTGATGTGATTAGGGTTGCCAACCTCCAGGTACTTAGACAAAAAAACAGCACGTGGCTCACAACTTTCACTATGAAGCAATATAAATTTTACTATAGTGAACTAAGATTATTACAACATGCAAAAAACTCACAAAGTGCTGTACAGCAAACCCCAATAGAAACAAACACACACTCCTACTATGTGTCAATATATACAATGAAAGAATCCAGTTCGTAGCTTCAAGAAGCCAATATAACACCAATAGGCAAAAATCTTTCACAGTACCTCCAGGTACTGGCTGGAGATCTCCTGCTATTACAATGGATCTCCAGGCAATAGGGATCAGTTCATCTGGAGAAAGCGGCTGCTTTGGCGATTGGACTCTATGGCATTGAAGTCTCTCCCCTCCCCTCCCCAAACCCTGGCCTCCTCAGGCTCTGCCCAAAAAACCTCCCACCAGTTGCAAAGAGGGACCTGGCAACCCTAGATGTGATGTCTGGCAACACACTTCCCATGTATGTTGATTGTTGCATATATTAATCTGTTACTGGTTTAAAGCAGTGCTCCTCAACCTTTTTGAGCCCGTGAGCACTTTTGGAATTCTGACACAGGGTGGTGGGCGCAAAGACAAAATGGCTGCTGCAAGAGGCAAAGCTAGCCACAAAATGTCAGTGGGTTTATGCATAACTCTAATTGTAATTCTCCAACATTACAGGCAGAAGCTGAGTTTAATGGGATGCCTTTTCAAATGGAAAATATTTAAAATATTTCCTTGCGCATACACACAGAAACACGGTGAAGATCCTTGTGCTGTGGTGGCAACTGTTGCTGAAGAAACTTTTTAAAATTCTGCAAAGCCACTCAGATCTCCAATGGCCAATCAGAGGCCCTGCTGGGCAAAAGCCCCGCCCACTTTCTAAAAACACTTTGCAGGTACAAAGAAAGGTGTCAGCTGGTGCTATGGTGCCCACAGGCACCAGATTGGAGACCCTTGCTCTAAAAGATTTTATAAAAACTTTCCGTGGAGCTCTGAATGACATCCCATAAGCAACTGCAAGCTTCCCAAAGGAAGCTGTAGAAGTCATTTGTTTGAAAGGAGAACCATAGACACAGATGGCTAGATAGTCTTCATTCTTTCAGATGATATGGAATCAGAATTCTATGACCATCTGATCCTGAAATCTTCCTTACTGGAAATATAATGACACATTTTAATTGCCAGAGTTACAAAAAGTTCTATTTAAGAGGTGCTCCTTGGTTCCAGAGCAACCCAGCATGTTTTTTTTTTTAAGTGAGCATCTTCAGACTTTGACACTTGGGATTAGCTGTCCTAATTTTGTCAAATCTTCAACCAAATCACCATTGTCCCGACAGTACAGAGCTACTGACTTTCCTCCCCTTTCGTCATCTAGGAAGGTAGGGCTCCAATGCAGAGGTGAAGGCATAAAGTGCAGCAACAGTAGAAACAGATCTTAGTTGCAGGTCTTGGTCCGGTCCGTGCCTAGCCAAGAGACGTCCCGGGAAGCCAATTTAAGCTGTTTTGAGTTTCACAATGGAAGAAAGAGAGGCTACAAATGCAATGAATAAATAATATCTGGCAGAGAGGGTTGCTCCATATCACAAAGTCTGCATCAGACCCACACCGGACTGGCAAGGGTCCAGAGGTTTGGTAGTATATCTGCAGTTGGATGGTAATGTTCAGAACTGAGCTAGCATAAGCTGAAAACTAGTTGTGTGAATGAGTCTTCCCCACAGCTTTTTTACACTATTGACATTAGATTTAATTTGGTTGTAGTCGTCAGTTCATATGAGTGACATAGACTAGATGGGCTATGTAATGCAACAAAACAAGAGTAATCCACCAAACGAACAGATTATATCGACACTAATAAAAATAGAAAACAGAGTCCCATTTGGCATGGCTTTATATTGGGGGAAAGACAAACGTTTGCACATGGCAAACCACAAATGGATAAAAGCTCCAATGAGAACTTCATAAGCCATCTGCTAGTTGCCTAATGAGGCCAGTAACTATCATTGTTTAC
Organism: Euleptes europaea; assembly: GCF_029931775.1. NCBI lineage: Eukaryota > Metazoa > Chordata > Lepidosauria > Squamata > Sphaerodactylidae > Euleptes > Euleptes europaea. Next base: position 59,167,246 of record NC_079320.1, read on the forward strand.
AGTCGAACACTGGGGGTCATGGGTTTTTGCTGTAATGAAAGAGTCAATGCATCAATGCAGAAGCTAAAAGAGAACTTATTCTTGCAGAAGGCTAATTATAACTACAATAAAAGAACAAATTACACTCCCCCCCTCCAAATCTGCTCAAGTCTACAGAGAAATGGAACCCGGAGAGCAAGATGCAAAACTAGGAAACATTGAGCTATTGATTTCCATGGGTCTTGAGTCCAGTGCTGAAGAGACAAAGGGAAATGGCAGACATTATTATTTTCTGTTACTGATCAGTATGGATAATTTCCTTCTACCTCTCAGACTCTTTAGTGTCATTTAGATATGTTATGCATATAATTCAGATTTTTCTTGTATGCACAGGAGTTTTGATGTGTACAGAGATCTCCCACCTGCACAGTGCCTTCTGGCTTTGCCACAATGTCAAAGATAGAACCATATGTAGATTGCCCTCAGCACTGTAGTAAATTATGCCTTTGCCAGTAACTCTGCATTTGTTTTAGAGTGAATGCAGAGCTTAAATTACGCACATATTTTATTTATTTGTTGAAGGCATTTCTATTTATTTGTTACTTTCCCACTGTTTCCGTTGCCTACATGTAGTTCAAGAGACAGAAGGAGTGAGCCACTAGGAATAACAAGGGCAAAATACATAATGTACAAGGTCTGTGCAAATCAATAATGTACACATTTTAATTACAGCAGAATAATAATAAATGACATAGAATTAAAACTCAAAATGTAAAAAACTGCTAACAAAAAAAAAATCAATGCACAACATGGACAAATACAGGGTTTGATAGGTAACCAGTCGCTTGACCTGTATCAAAATGTATTTATCAAGAGCTAATTCACACTCAGCGCTTCAGCCATCCAACATAACATACGAGAACAATCAAAGTCCCACAGATTCCCAGTGCTAGCTAGGTTAAATCACTTCTCTAAGGTTCACAAAACACATTGTGTTATTAAAAACATTTTGAACAAATCCTGAGATTTAAGATGGTAAGTTTTCTCTATGGAAACTCTTCACAGATCCAAAATCATCATTACTATACTCATATGTAACCCTAACCTTTCTTCTGTGGAGCTCATGGTGGCATAAAGACCCTTGGGCTGACTGAACCCAGACATGCTTGGCTTCTGCAAGGTTGCAGCATCACAATTATCAGACTATACCCTACAGTGTAGAATATAATTGCTATAAAATACTTATACCTTGGGTAGTCTACTCTACTACAGCAGCTACAACTCAAGTGAAACCTGGCAATACATAATAGTTGTGCAGGTCAGACTTTGTTGTAAGTAAGCACTTGATTCTGAACATAATTTCAGGCATAATGCCATCCATTGTGTAGCACTGTGCGAATGAGCCTTGTGCTCATGTGCTCCTGCTTTCCCTCCCCTCGTGAGTTCCAATGCAGTTATTACTTTTGCCTTAGCATAAACCATACTTTGCCATTTCATCTGAAGCTGCAAATTATGGTTTAGTGTGATACCCAAACCATTTAGCAGCCTTCATACTGGAGTTAGCAGTTCTGGACCATGTCCGCACTGCGCGTTTGCAGCTCCAATTTCTGCGGGCTTTCCTTGCATGTTCGCACTTCATCTCAACCGAAGGATTCCGGAGACGTCTCCAGAGCACAATTTCTCCGCGTTAAGAGCATTCGCTTATACGGCGAATTAATAAAATGAAACACCTTCCTCACCCAGAGCCTTAAAGTGCAAACATGCAATCTGTGTTCAATCCACTTCCTGCTGCCAGCCCACTTCCTGATGCCGGCCCACCCCCCCACTCCCCCCTGCCTCCCTAACTGACGCTGGACCAATCACCGTCCTTGATTCGAGCGCTGACTGGGCATGCGTGGGAGCGCACCGGTCTTCATTTGATCCTGGCTTATCAAATGCAGCGGAGAAAGGCGGCGTGGTGGGAACAGAAATTTAAAGTCATGTTGGATGTTTGTGTATTGGACACGTCTAAATAGCAAGGTAAGTTGCTGGTGCGTTCACGGGCCTGGTTTGGAAAGCAAGTGCAACTGATAGTCATTTTGGATGTAATGGTAAATTATAGTTTGTGCAGAAGTAGTTAATGAATCAGAGAATATGAGTGGAAAGAAAGTGGAGGAAGGAGTGCATGAGCACAAAGCTCGTTCACTTATTGCCAGGCCATAGGTTGGCATTATATCGGAACGAACCCTGAATGTTGACATGCTCAGAATATTTAATTACCTTCATTCATTGTCCACCTTTCTCACTGACACTCAAGAGGAAGAGCAGAATTATGAAAACAATAGCAGTAAAGACTCGTATAGTATATGCAATAAACAGTTCAATAAAAATGGATTTCACCATTAGACAAACATACAATATATTAACAATACAATAAAACTTGATTACACCAGTAGCCAATAAGCAGTGCAATAACATTGGATTACCCATTAGAGAAGAAGAGTGAAATAAAACAGTATGGTACATCCAGTAAACAATGCAATGAAATTGTTCCAGACTTTCTATTCCTTGGCTCCATCATCAACCAAAAGGGAGACTGCAACCAAGAAATCATAAGAGGATTGAAACTGAGAAGGGCAGCCATGAAAGAGCTAGAAAAGATTCTTCGGTATAAGGATGTGTCGCAGGCAACCAAGATCAAGTTAATTCATGCCATAGTATTTCCTATAACTATGTATGGGTGGGAAAGTTAGACAATGAAGAAAGCTGACAGGAAGAAAGTAGTAGAAAAGAGCAAGAGTCCAGTAGCACCTTAAAGACTAACAAAATTTCTGGCAGGGTATGAGCTTTTGTGAGCCACAGCTCACTTCTTCAGAGACAGATAGAATGTGAGTCTATCTCTCCTTAAGTAGAGAAGAGTGAATTAGACATACAATGGCAATGTAAATGTAAAAAGCAAGTAAATGACATTAGCAGGAGTGATTGAATTAGGTGTGTGTGTGTTAAGTGATTGAATTAGGTGTGTATGTGTGTTAAGTGTGCAGAGGGGTAGTGTGTGTGTGTGTGTGTTAAGTGCCATCAAGTCGCTTCCGACTCATGGTGACCCTATGAATCAATATCCTCCAAAATGTCCTATCCTTAACAGCCTTGCTCAGATCTTGCAGACTGAAGGCCATGGCTTCGTTTATAGAGTCGATCCATCTCTTGTTGGGTCTTCCTCTTTTCCTGCTGCCTTCAACTTTTCCTAGCATGACTGTCTTTTCCAGTGACTCTTGTCTTCTCATAATGTGACCAAAGTACGACAGCCTCAGTTTAGTCATTTTAGCTTCTGAGGTCAGTTCAGGCTTGATTTGATCTAGAACCCACAGGTTTGTTTGTTTTTTGGCAATCCACAGTATCCATAACACTCTCCTCCAACACCACATTTCAAAGGAATCTACTTTCTTCCTACAAGCTTTCTTCATTGTCCAGCTTTCACACCCATACATAGGCTGTTACCACACTAGGTATTCCCAGTGATGTATAAAGAGTTTGAAAATGTTATAAAAAACATCGCTTTAAAAGGTTTTTTGGATACTACGGCTTATAAATGGTTGGAAGACATCTTTACAGCTAAAGGGGCCAAACAAAGTGCGAACAGTATTTTTTATAACATTTTCAAACTCTTAATACATTGCTGGGAATACAAGTGCGGTAACCCCCATAGTAATAGGGAATACGATGGCCTGAATTAATTTGATTTTTGTTGCCAGTGACACATCCTTACACTTAAGAAACTTTTCTAGCTCCTTCATGGCTGCCCTTTCCAGTCTCAGTCCAGAAATGGCAGCAGGAGAAAAAAAGGTGATGTCAGCTGCATCATTACGTCATTTCAGAAGAAAACCTAGAAATGACGTAGGGTAGCTCTAGGAAGCAGTGCTCCTAAATATAACCACAGTGGTCAGATAGGTTTACTAATGTTGCCAGCTTCAAGGTGGGGCCTGGAGATGTCCCAGAATTAGAACTGCTCTCCAGGCAACAGGGATCAGTTCCCTGGAGAAAATAGCTGCTTTGGATGGCATTAGCTTCTTTATGGCATTATACCCCACTGAGGTCCTGCCCCTCCCTAACCCCTCCATTTCCAGGCTCCACCCCCAAAGCCTCCAGGTATTTTCTTGCCTAGAGTTGGTGACCCTAGTTTATATGGGCCTTAATGTGTGCTGGTCCTAAGCCGTATGAGGCTTTGAAGGTCAATACCAAGAACCTCCGGATTTGTAGATGGTCCCTATTAAGAAACAATGCCACAGAGACACACAATTTGGCTGCTGAGTGTAACTGAAGCAACCTATTCCTGGTGAGTAGGGGGGATTTTTGTGGCTGCCACGTCCTAAAGGAATATGTGGCATGGGGAATATCAGCCTAAAGGAATATATGGCCTGAAAAAATATCTACCCACCAGTTATTTTGTGTATGTTTGTTGTCTTTGGGTTGATTTTATAGGCCTCATTGAATTTTATAAATGGCACAAAGGCAATGTTTAAAATATTTTTAAATAAACAAATAAAGTACACAGTTTTCTATTCCACATAGAACCACCCTCATCCCCAGATTCCACAGTCACAATTTACACAAACAAAATGCATACACAGATCCCACCATTTAACCTTGATAACTCCTACCATTGTGTGTAATTAAAATATTACACAATTAAAATATTAATACAATTGTGTGTAAATAAAATAAAATTTAATATATGTTAAATTATCTTGACTATAAAGGTATGATGGGGGGATCTGCTTATTTTTATATTTTTAAAGGAAAACCTCCACTAATCTACTAATCCATGGCTACCCATTTCAATAACTGCCATGAAACCTTTTTAGTACAGCAGACTATGTTCCCCAAGATACATTTAGAAATATAAACGTTTTGGATTCGTATAGAAGAAGCTAATCACCACAACTGGGTCCCATTTCTTGCTACAATAACACCGTGGTCTCTTTTTCTCTCCCCAAGCCTTTTACATTCTTTCCTCTTGAAAGTGCATGAGACAATACTTATTTACCTAAATTATAAGGAAATGTGTTGGGATGTAGTTACTTACCTAAATTATAGGAGTCACTCAAGGATTAATTAGTTAATTAATGTTTGCAAACTGCTCTAAACTAAAGAAAAACAGTTAGTGAGTGTCAGTTATTAAATCACAGGTTTATCCGGCTTTATAACTGAACCCCTAATAAAGAAAGTTACATAATAGTTACAGGTTTGAAAAGCCACTCTTACTGTCTAAAAGATATAAAGGTTTTAATTAGCAACGGTCTGGAAAGTGCTTTGCAAGAGTGGGGGGGAAACTCCCCACTAAATATTATTAAAGGTTTTCCCTAATGAAAACAATAACAAAATATAAGCTCTCAAGACACAACGATTACTGTGGGATCTATGATCAAAGGAGTTATCCTGTGGGAATAATAACTGTATTCGACAAGCTCTTCCTGAAAATAATTATATTTGTCAAATAAATGGTGAAAACCAAAAGCAATATGTACTACGTATGCTATAATTTTACGGTATGTTCAGAAGCAGCAGATTAAAGAGGTATTCCCATTCAAAAAAGAAATAAAATCGAGTGCACCTTAATACATTCTGCATAATGCTACAAAAGGACCTTTTAGCATATATTATTCAGGCACTGTAATGCCTGAATAGCTAAAGTTGCGTTGGAAATATAATAGAAGTGTTTGGGGAGGGGAGGGACCTCAACAGGATATAATGCAGCAGAGCCCAGTTCCAAAGCAGCCATTTTCTCCAAGGGAACTAATCTTGGTCATCTGGCAATCAATTGCATAGTGAGATATCTCCAGGTCCCACCTGGACATTGGCAACCCTAGTTGCCGACCAATTGGTAAGCTCTGCAGGCAGCCCTAGGGGCCTTTACTGTGAATGGGTAGGGTCGCCAGGTCCCTCCTGGCCACCAGCAGGTGATGGAGGGGTAGAGTTCCAGCTCTAGGCTGGGAAACTCCTGGAGATTTGGGGATGAAGCCTGGGGAGGACGGGGACCTCAGTGGGGTAGAGTCCATCCTCCAAAGCAGTCCTTTTCCCCAGGGAAACTGATTTTTGTAGTCTGGAAATGAGGTGTAATTCAAAGTGATCCCCACGTCCCACCTGAGGCTGGCATCCCTATGAATGGGAGTCTCTTCAGGCCTCTGCTATCCCCCATCCAGCTCTTCTTCTTTACTCTATGCAAGGTACTCAAGCTCCAGAACACAAGTAACTTTCATGGAGATGAGATAGAAGGATGTGAAACACCCACTGATTGACCCTAATGGCCCGATTCTATCCGTTCATGTGCCAGTACTCACACAGAGATGGTAGGAAGGGAAAACCACAGTTCTATTTTGTTTGTGGGAATTCTTCACATGGGTACAACACCAGCAGTGGTCCCTCCCCAACCCTTGCCTTCCCCAGGCTCCACCCCCAAAATCTGCAGGTATTTCTCAACCCAGAGCAGGCAACCCTACCAGCAACAGGCCAAATAGCATGAAAATTCTATCCAAGTGACTGTGTTTAATGGTACCTGGGACTCCTTCTAGGACTAGTCTTGTAGCTAGCCTCATGCAAAGCTTGAACTAAGGACTCTGAATGTGCTATAGCTGTACTGTACTGTCTGCCCTGATATATATGGCTGGTATTAAAATGCCATAGATGCTGGAGGATTCCTAATGCCAGCATGGTGTAGTGGTTAAGAGTGGTGGTTTGAGACAAAGTATCAGAAGATTGCGATGTCAAAACAGTGTTACTGAAAGTGTGGAAAAGATACAAAAAGAGAATAAGTCCTTCTCCGCCACCCATAATGTCACCAACTGAAGCTTATCACGATAATGCTAAACTGAAACCGGGTGTTCATTTTACCTACAATGATATGATAGAGTCCACGGGAGAAATTAAGACCATGATTAAACTTCAAGAAAAATTTCAAAAGTTGAATTGGTTAACTTATCTACAATTGAGGTCCAATTTGCAAAAAGACTGTTTATACCCACAACCATTTCGTGAATTAACAGAATTTGAGCAGTTAATATCTAAAAATGATTCACACGTCTTAGGAAAAATATACAAGCTTCTCCTGAAATACGATACAGAAGAAGAACAAGTGAAAACAAATATGATAAAGTGGATGCAAAATTTCGGAGAAATGATCAATATGGACCTATGGGAAAAACTTTGTTCTTCCGAATTGAAATACACTGTCTGTCAAGAAGTGAAAGAAAATTGGTACAAAACTTTTTACAGATGGTATCTGACTCCTAATATGCTTTCCCAGATGACAATTCCAGGGAAAAAAGGTGCATGTTGGAAATGTCAAGAGTCAGACGGCTCTTACTTTCATGTTTGGTGGACGTGTTCAAAACTACAACTATACTGGAAAAGAATTCATCGAGAACTACAGATGATGTTAGATATGAAGTTTACATTTGATCCTAAATTTTATCTACTCAGTATAGTGCCGTCAAATTTACCTTTGAAATCGCATGACGTCTTCAAATATGCTACAACAGCTGCCAGAACAATTTTAGCAAGAACCTGGAAACAAACTCACATACCTGAAATTGATGACTGGAAAGAAAAACTTCTGGAATATGCAACCATGGCCAAAATGACTTTTGAATTAAATCCTAAACCTAGTGAATCCACTGAGCAATTCGAGGAGAAGTGGGCGTCTTTCTATACTTACATGAAATGCAGCTAACCTAAACGAAGTATGTTTAAACATTATAATAAACTCTGTATTATATTTTCTTATCTCAATTAACTGCCAAGTAGAATATGAATTTTTAAAATATTAGAAATCAGCCTGATGCAAGTATAACAAACTAAAGATATTCTGTAATTATGTTCTATTCAGAAATCATTTTACAATACTGTATTGTTTTTATAATGATAACGTTTACCCCTTCCCCTTTTTCTCTTCCTGTACCCTCCAATTATATAAATAAAATAATAAAAAGTTTAAAAAAAAAAAAGAGAGTGGTGGTTTGGAACGGTGGAGTCTGATCTGCAGAACCGGGCTTGATTCCCCTCTCCTCCACATGAGTGGCGGATGCTAATCTGGTGAACTGAATTAGTTTCCCCTCTCCTACACATGAAGCCAGCTGGGTGACCTTGAGCTAGTCACAGGTCTCTTAGAGCTCTCTCAGCCCCACCTACCTCACAGGGTATCTGTTGTGGGGAGGGGAAGAGGTGATTATAAGCCGGTTTGATTCTCCCTTAAGTGGTAGAGACTATCGGCATATAAAAATCAGTTCTTCTTCTTCTTCTTCTTCCATTGTGTCTGTAAGCTCATGTGTGTGTCCATTTGGGCATGTAGTTAGAGGTGGTGCTCCTTATACGTGCCCTCTAAATAAGTTGCCAACCTCCAGTTGGGGGCAGGAGTTCTCCTGGAATTACAAATGATCTCCAGACTACAGAGATGTTTCCCTGGAGAAAAAGGCAGCTTTGGAGGGGGGACTCTGTGGAACACATTCCCCCATCTCTGCCTTTCCAGGCTCCCCCCCCCCCAGATCTTCTTGAATTTCCCATCCCAGAGTGGACAATGCTACCTCCCAACAGGGAACCTCTGGATTCCTTAACAATGTTAAGATGGGTGGCTGGTATTATATATTTTAATACTGTATGTTAAAACATGATGTATTTCATCTTAATTTGCTTTGTCCACCTCCAGAGAAAAAACATGATCAATTGTATTTCAGAGTATTAAGTAACATCTTTTCTCTGAACATACATTTCTAAACTAAACTACAATCAGGCTTCATTGATATGACACAAACTTTATATGACGTCTGTAATCCAATATAAAATCACATTTGAAAAACAGCATGCTATAGAATCAATTTTTGTACATTATACGTAAGACTACTATCATATACATACCATCCCTCATCATAAACATGCACAGATGTAGCATGTTCTTAAATTGGCCATGTGTTGAGTGAACGGATCGTTAAAATTCAAGCTATAATGTTGATTTCAGAGGCTCTAAACACACTTCATTTTCATAAATTTTTATAAGGTTACATGAAGTTGCAATCTTGTCTGTCTACTTCAATAAAAAAATTTGTGTGTGTCACTTGATGTACTTTTGATAACATCCTGCATGGTTGGTTGTGCAGGATGTTATCAAAACATGGTTGGTTGTGCAGATTCTGTTGCGGTAGCACAGTTTTTACCACCATGTGGCAGTATTACAAGAACGGGAAACCTGTATTGCAAGCAAACCTGAACTTGTTGAATAGCTTGTATTGATGCATGAATGGTTTCTGAGTGAACAATTTAGTTTGAGAAATTTGTTTGTATAAAAATATTTTCAAAGGAAGTTTCTTTTGCTCTCTAAAATTATGAAGTGATGTCCTCTTTTTCTGGTGCTATGTGAATAAGTCCTATGCTCATGTTCTGCAGTAACCCAATCCTAACCTCAGGGTTTTCAAGGCAAGAGGCATTCAGAGGCAGTTTGCCATTGCCTGCCTCCGCATACACTGAAAGAGTTCTGAGAGAACTGTAACTGGCCCAAGGTCACCCAGCAGGTTTCTTGTGGAGGAGTGGGGAATCGAACCCAGTTCTCCAGATTAGTGACTGCTGCGAAACCACACTGCTACATCGCTACACCACACTGGCTCCCTTATTCTTTACTGCCTCCAAAATCCACGCTTCCTCTCTCCTAGCTTTGGTTTTATTGTTGCCTTCTTCAAAACTAAACTCATGGGACAAATGGACCACACATCCAATAGTTAGGGGGCTACCAACCTGAAGGTGGGGCCTAGAGTTCTCCTAGAATTACCACTGGTCTCCAAACTAAAGAGATCAGTTCCCCCGGAGGAAATGGCAGCTTCGGAGGGTAAACTGTTTGTCGCCACATCCTCTTCCTAAACTGCACCATCCCTGTGTACCACCCCCAAATCTCCAGGAGTTTCCCAATTCACAGTTGACAACCTTAATAGATGAGCCAACCCCAGCTGCAGTGTTGAATGTATTGTCATAGGTGTGTGGATCTGTCCTAAAGCTCACCACTTTAGGAGAGCAGTGATCCCATTTCCATGTGTAGAAAAAAAAATAGTAGCCTGCCCACTACAAAATTTAGAACAATTCCCTATCACATGTTGGATTGTAAATGGGAGAAAGTAAAGATGCCTCTTTGACAGCTTCTGTGTTCCTAAAAGCAAAGAAAGGAGAAAGTGTGACAGGTGGGTTAGAGAACACCACAGTACAGTTCAGCAGCATGCTTATGTGTACTTTAATCCTGTTCTGTCTGAGAGCTTTTACTCATGTCTATACATTCTTTTCCTGGGTTTCCAAACATCCAAGGTTAAAGCTGTTATAGTCACATGAAAAGATAGCATGAAAAAACAGTCATATCAGTTCCAGCAAATAAGGCCATTATAAAAATATATAGCTAGAGGTAATAATGTACTATATGTGATAGTCACTGTGCTATCTGTCTGACACTCTAATGGCTGGTCATTCAGTAACATTGGCAATTCTTCCGTCAGCTTGATGTTGAAATGTTGACCCCTAACAATCTGTAGATCTTGATTCAACCCCCTCCCATGCAAACCCAAAGAGAATACACTGCAAATGTAACTGTAGTATTACTTTTTAAAGATTATACATAAACTAAAATGTTTTGATGGCTTAATAATTTAATTAAACATGAAAACAGAGGAAATAGTTATTTTCAAATGAGGACTTTACAACAACATGCAATGCCAACCGATTCTTTTCGTCATCTTGTTTTTCACCAATAATTGCCAGAATAGGAAAAACACATGCATTTTCATGGGGAGAACTTTTCATGGGAAGAACACATACATTTCACTGTGGAAAGAATTCTATCCAAACTACGTATCATTGCTTTATGCCTGGGAATTTTCAGTGCAATCCTAAACAGAGTTACTTCCTTGAAATCAACGGACTTAGAATTCACCTGTTTCCAATTGCACTATTAGTCAAGAATCTCATCGAATATAATTCTTCTTTAAAGCTACAACATCCAGCTGATGACACAGCCATGTAGAGCAAGCAAACAGTAACACTTGACCAATGAAAATGTATTCCCAACTTTTCCATTGTATCAAATCAGATTTGAAAAGTGTTTAAGAGGTGCTTCTCAAACTGGCATCACCATTTATCTATCACTCCCTCTTGAAACATGTGATGTTACTAACCAGTCCCCATAAACCTTGAAACTAATGAGAAAACTGCTGAATCCCTAGATACTGATACATATGTGCACTTCTGGGTTTTGGGTATCTGTGTTTAATTCTTTTAGAGACACAAGAAATAATGGAATCCTAACAAACAGCCTGGCTCTTATATGAATATTGCACAACCAAATACTTCTAACTCCTGCTGAGATAATTTATTTGATCAAACCTCTTCCCCGCCCCCGCCCCGTCTCTGGAATCTGGAATGAGATCATTCTGCCTTTATAGTTTCTGGTTGTAAGATACTTCTCTTAGGAGGAACAGTCACCACATGGCATACAGCAAGATGTCAAAATAGGCTGATGTGGATAAGGAACTCTGATTTCCAAGATGAAGGTGTTCAAGGGAGTGGCTTCTCTAACAAACTCAGAGTGTAATCCTAAATCCTGTAGTCCCCTTGTCTGTGGACATCCTAGAGTCACTTGGTTGGCCACTGTGCGAACAGACTGCTGGACTTGGGCCTTAGTGTGATCCAGCATGGCTTTTCTTATGTTCTTACGTTTTTCAAAAGTTATATTTTCTAAATTTATTGAAGTCAGTGGTCTTAGAAGGGTATAATTCTGTTTAGGATTTCACTGTCAGTGGTTCTTAACTCTTAACCTTGCCACCAAGTATGCAACATTATCATTGAATAACCCCCAAGCTGCAGGTAAAAGTAAGGATGTAAAAACAGCACTCCAGGAAACTTTATTTATATAGGATATGCATTCAGTATATGGATCTCAGGCATACAATCATCTAAAATGTTTCTCATCCAACACGAGAGGGGAAAAACCCTTTCCAGGACTGATTATGGTAAATTTCTTAATGTTAGGTTTGTTATCTATTTGCATCGTGCAACTTTTTAAAGGGCCTGTCAGAGAAATGTAGGATTTAGTCTTCAGTGTAGTTGAATATAAAACAATTCCGTTTTCTTTGCTGTCAGAAGCAAGTGAAGAGAAGGGGCTGCATAAAATCCCAAATGTCCCTCCTTTGCCCTGCAAAGTTCTGAATTCTCTGAAGATTTGTAGATCACTGGCTTGTGGGGGACGACACTATGGCCTTAGTTAAGAATCACTGCTCTATTTATAGCCAGTTAGAGCCAGCGTGGCGTAGTGGTTAAGAGTAGTGGTTTGGAGCGGTGGAGTCTGATCTGGAGAACCGGGTTTGATTCCCCAGTCCTCCACATGAGTGACGGAGGCTAATCTGGTGAACTGGATTTGTTTCCCCACTCCTACACACGAAGCCAGCTGGGTGACCTTGGGCAAGTCATGCTCTCTCAGCCTCACCTACCTCACAGGGTGTCTGTTGTGGGGAGGGGAAGGGAAGGTGATTGTCAGCCAGTTTGATTCTGCCTTAAGTGGTAGAGAAAGTCGCATATAAAAACCAACTCTTCTTCTTAGATTCAGGAAAGTCATCAAGCGGCTAACTGCTGGATATACACCCACAGGACAAGGTTCCGCCTTTGATGGACTCCTTCATCACACCTAGCCAGACTGTCCCAAATTGAAACCAAGAAATTAAAGTTATGCTTATCTTTTGTGATGTGGTTACTATGTTAGTCAAAGAGAATAAGTGTTGCCTTACCAACATATTACCATGAATTGCCTTTCCTATTTTACCTGTGGATAAGATTAAAAGGTTCTGAAAATGCATATCTTAACAAGGAAAATGTACTGTTAATGTCCCTCAAGTAGCCAAAAGTAACATAGGGGGTAAGAAGAGGCATCCTCACCTGTTCCTTCTCTCCAAATGTGTTTCTTCCTCAGTAATTTCCTCCTTGATTTGAACTGTTTGGACACTAAATATATTCACTGCCACTGAAGAGGTCTCTGGGGTATGATAAACCAAAGGAATTGATGTTCTCTATAGCAAAGATATACAACATAGAAGTAAAGATTTGCTGTGCTTTGATCATGTTTTTCCCCGTTGGTGTAGGGTTGGTCTTCAATGCATGTGTAATCGAATTGCAGTTATCTAAAATGTTTGGATCATCCAACATGAGGGGAGGAAAGCCCTTTCTAGCACTGATTGTGCTAATTTAAATTCAATTCTAACCAAAATCTTTTCTTGAGAAATGTTTGTCTGAATTTCCAATTGGGGCAAATTTCCCAGCCAGACCTAGTTGTCATTATAAATACAGAGGTTCAGATCCCCTTCTAGAATTTTCACAGGTGCAAGCAGGAGAGGGTGATTTTCACCAATTCCCCCTTGCATGGAACAAGCAGGTTGCCTCCTTCCTTGCACCCAAATAAATTATAAGCAGGATCCAAACCAATGTATTGTACAAAATATAATTCTAGTCTGCTATTTTTAAAACCTATACTGTTATATATGAAAGTGCAGTAGGGTTGCCAACCTCCAGGTACTAGCTGGAAATCTGATATGACAACTGATCTCTAGCTGATAGAGATCAGTTCACCTGGAGAAAATGGCTGCTTTGGCAATTGGACTCTATGGCATTGAACTCCCTTCCCTCTCCAAACCCCACCCTCCTCAGGCTCTGCCCCAAAAATCTCCAGGTATTTCCCAACCCGGAGCTGGCAACTCTAAAGTTCAGTAAGTAATATTGTCATGACTCCTCCCACAACCAAGGGTTGCCAGGTCCCCCCTCCCGATCTGCAGTAGGTTTCAGGGGGCGGTGCTGAAGCAGCTGCGTTTGCATGCAGGCGCACGTACGCGATGACGGCACTTCTGGTTTTTCTCCCAGAAGCGCCACATCGCCGCAGCTGGTTTAACACTCAAACCCCAAAATACAACCGCAGCCCCAGAGTGGCTGGGTGGATTGGCAGGCAATTGCCCACCAATACCACTCACTTGACAACCCTACCCCAACCAGCTCAGGGAATGCGACTCAGGTCGATTTTTCATGAAGCTTTGCTGCCATTTGACATCTGATTTGCGTCGGTGCAAATTTTGGATTATTCATGGCAGCTCTGAATTTTTCCGGATTGAGCAATAAAAGCCGCAATTATAACCGCGGCAAGTCAAACCACTTTTGGGCCGTTCTTTCCTGTTGCTGCGCAGTTTTTGGCTCGGAGGTCCATGAAAAATTGTTTGCTTCGGTTCATTTGCCCCTGCCCATGACGTCTCCTTTCCCCTCCCACAAGAACGGTGATTGGCTGGGGGAGTTTTGTGCTTGGTTGAAAACACCGCCCCTTTTGCTGCGATTTGTGCGGCGGCCAGCAGGTGTCACTTCCTTGCTCAGCCTTCTGACTGCGCTCCAAGGCATAGGGATTGATCAGCCTTGAGTTACTATTTTCATTTATTTCCTTTGTTTCAAAAGTCCCACTTGATTGCTGGTGGATTTGAGCCAATTGCATAAAGCGGCCAGGTCACATGCCCCCAGTTGGTCAATGTCGGACTGGTTTTGCGGCTCGCAGCCATGAATGTGGTTCATGTTGGAAGAGGCGGACCCATTCATTTTATTACCTCGTAGGCCAGCAGGCTCAGCTTACCTGAATAAACTGTGTTTTTTAGCGATGAAGCCAAAAATCGGTGGAACCCGGCCAGGAAAATGCTGCCAAAGACGTCTGACCGGGACGCCGTTCTGGAGGAGGCGTTGCAAATTGGGGGGGGGAGGGCAGTTGCAAATTACATGGGGGAGGCGTTGCAAGTTACAATGGGGGCATTGCAATGGGGGGAGGCGGGGACGGTGGGCCGCCTGGCGTGCTTACTCAGAAGTTAGCCCTACAGGGTGCGATGGGGGCTGGGCTCCGCCGCCCTTAGCTGGCTGGTGCAACCCAGGCAAGTTGGTGTGGGCCAGGGAAGCGTGCGGGTGCGTGGGGTTGGCTGCTTCGGGGCGTGTTTTACTCGTGGGGAGTCTATGGGGAGGGCGTCTTGGTGCTGGGGTGGGGGGCAGGCTGAGTAGGCAAAGTTGGGAGCCGAACTTTTTGCGAACTGGGTGGGGACTCAGCGGTGGGGAGTTGGAGCGCGGCGACGGGCGGAGGTGAGCTAGGAGGGCCGCGTGGACCCGCTGCGGATTTCCCCACTGGGGGGAGGGGAGGTTTTTTGGGGGTTGGGGGGGCGCCGGGCATGCGATGCTGGGGTGATGGAGGTCAATGCAATACTGAGAAGCTGGAAGCCGTGGCTCAGTTTGTAGAGCATCTGCTTGGCATGCAGAAGGTCCCAGGTTCAATCCCCAGCATCCCCAGTTAAAGGGACCAGGCAAGTAGGTGATGTGAAAGACCTTCTCTGCCTGAGACTCTGGAGGACTGCTGCCGGTCTGAGTAGACAATACTGACTTTGATGGACTGAGGGTATGACTCAGTATAAGGCAGCTTCGTGTGTGGAACAGGGCAGGGGGTGGGGAGAGCGGAAAAGGACGGCTTAAGCGGTGTGGGAAGGGGATCGCGGGACAGGAGGCTCGAGGGGCGCCGCCGATCCAAGCTTGGCAAAGTTTGGAGGGCTTTGCAAAGAGTTCCCCCTCACCCGGGAAAGGGAAACTGCTCAGGGTCCCACCTGCCCGACAGCTGCTTGGCTTTGTGCGCCTTCTGGTAAAAGGATCGTGGGTGCGCATTGGCCAAATGGATTGGAAGGGGCCTTGGCGGGGGGTGGGGCAGGCTGGAACCTCCTGTGGACTTGGCCAGGGCTGGCCGAACCCTCCACCCCACCAAAAATCTTTGCTCCCAGGCTCGCTTTCTGCTGAGCTCAGAAGAAGCTATTCTCTCCTCCTCCTTTTCCTCGCGTCGCTGCAACTATTTTCTTGAGCAACTCGCAGATCTTGAGTGTGTTTTGGCAGCAGAAGCCCTGCGGAGTGGAAGAGGCAAATCGAGATTACCACCCCCCCCCAAAAAAGCAGGAACCTTGCTGTAATGATGCATGAGAGGGTTTGCCTGGGATTTGCTGCTCTCTAGATGCAAATTCTTTTCTGCCAAATTCTCATAAGTAAAAAAAAAAAAAAAGCCCCCAATGCAGAGTTACGAGAATTTGGATGGGGAAAATGTCATCTAGAGAGCGGCAAATCCAAGGCAAACCCCCCCCCCCATAAATGGCCTTGCAGTTTGTGTTAATCGGAAGTAAATCCTGTGCTATTCAGGGGAGCATACATTTCAGCAAGGGTATCCCCAGAAATAATTTTAAGGGAGGGGGTCACTAAGAGATCATCCTGTGGACCTCTTGCTGACTAGTTGGAAGGGTGTATATTTCAGGGTACCTTTAAAAATCAATAAATGTAGGATTCCATATGGTGGGGGGGAAGCAAACTCCCAGACATGTAACAAGGGCACTTGGTGTACAAAGCCGAGGGGTGCAGGAAAAGTCATAACTGAAATAAACCTTGTGTATTGGTTCTTGTAGGTTATCCGGGCTGTGTAACCGTGGTCTTGGAATTTTCTTTCCTGGCGTTTCCCCAGCAACTGTGGCAGGCATCTTCAGAGTAGTAACACTGAAGGACAGTGTCTCTCAGTGTCAAGTGTGTAGGAAGATATAGTCAGAAAGGGGTTGGGTTTGAGCTGAGTCATTGTCCTGCAAAAGTAATGTGCTAGTCATTGTCCTGTAAGTATCAAGATAATGTGCTAATGACGGTGTGGTATGTTAATATGGAACCATTGTATCCTGAAGTGATCTGTTAATGTGTGAAGTCCAAAGCTAATCTGCATGGCTATTGTTGACTAAAGTCTTTGTTAGTCTGGAGGTTTTTTAGGACAGGAAGCCAAGCCTTATTCATTCTTAAACTCTCCTCTTTTCTGTTAAAGTTGTGCTGATGTTTATGAATTTCAATGGCTTCTCTGTGCAATCTGACAAAATAGTTGGTAGAATTGTCCAGTCTTTCAGTGTCTTGGAATAAGACCCTGTGTCCTGTTTGTGTCAGTCCATGTTCAGCCACTGCTGATTTCTCAGGTTGGCCAAGTCTGCAGTATCTTTCATGTTCTTTTATCCTTGTTTGTATGCTGCGTTTTGTGGTCCCGATGTAAACTTCTCCACAGCTGCAAGGTATACGATATACTCCTGCAGAGGTGAGGGGGTCTCTTTTGTCTTTTGCTGATCGTAGCATTTGTTGTATTTTCTTGGTGGGTTTAAACACTGTTTGTAGGTTATGTTTTTTCAAAAGTTTCTCCATGAATGTATGAGTTGTTTTTTCTAAACTAAATCCTCAGTATTCAGGTTAAATTGCTGTATTGGCACTTGGCGATAAATAAGTGGGTTTTGGGTTGCAGTTTGGGCACTCGGTCTCTAAAAGGTTCGCCATCACTGCCATAGGAGGTCTATACGAACACTTCCCTCGCTGTTCACAGAAATTATTCCTTCTTGGGTCTGGTCAAACTTAATAAATTTCGGAGTAATTTCGCTGCCTTGGACCAAGAGACCATGGGCACATGGGTGGGGGTGCAGAATGCCAACTGCAGCCAAACATGTATACAGTGGCAATTCACATGAGGGGAGGGACCCAGGAATATGTTCGTGGACAAATACCCAATCAGGTCTTGCAGCAACCCTCCATGCCAGCCACAACAGCTGCCATTATGCTCCCGGAGAATCATAACAGGGTACCGGGAACAAGGGACAGCATGACTGCAGTCTCACGGGATCACAGTGGGGTCCACAACACACTGCCTGTACCCCCGGGCCGGCCGATGATTGGCTCCCAAGCCAAACATGAGGGAAAATTATCTTGTGGGAAGGGTAACAATAACAAAAGTAATGGCAGAAAGCCTTCCACCAAGGGTGCAGCAAAATTGTCATCCAGAACGATGCATTCACGTGTGGTGAGGAGGCGTGATAATTTGAACCTATACAAACAGAAAGGCCTAACATGAGATCCAATCTTTTCTAAGGGTTACCCAGCAACACTGTCGGTATTCTAAAATTCCCGCCCAATCTAGGTGCGCGACATCCTTACTTCTGGCTTCACATCATAACAATGTCTGTCGTACGTTGCCTCCAGATCACAGTTTGGCCATTTCGCCACGTTGACAGTTTTCCAGTCACCGGTACCAGCCATTCAACTGCTTAACACAGCGATTGACGCAGCAATGTTGTTGCAGCAGCACAGCTAGCAGGACATTCTTGCATTCTGACAGTGTTTCCCCTGCAATTATGAAACCCAAAGTACCACCCTCCTTGTGAATTTTGAAAAACACGTGGTCTCTCCACTGATTTATCTCCTCCCTCTGAATGTCCCCCTGCGAAACACAATAAAGATAATTCCCTTCTCTATCTCTGCGTGTTTTCTTTTCCCCAAGGCTTATGAGGTCTGGTTCACAGTGGGTCTGGGCTGGGAGGTGTGCTTTGCACTCGCAAGGTCCCTGTTTCAGTTGTCTGCCTATGCACGTAAAGGGTCTACTCAAGGGTGCGATGTGGAAAACCTTTTCATTGTGCCCTGTGGAGCACCATCCATTGTGAGTTTACCACACTCACCCAGACACGCCATGTTTCATAATCGACATGACACTGCCCCATGTTTACTAGTCCAGCCCTTGGAGGCGCTGTTTATCAACCTTTGTCCCGCTTAGTTTTTGGACCGTACAAGGAAAAAAAGCAGTGTTGCACGGTTACTCAGACCAGACAATCACCTTCCCTTCCACCAAAGAGACACCCAGTGCTGACAGACTTCAGAGACAAATTTGACTAGCCCAATAGATCTGTCACTTAATGGGGTGGGTTCCCAGAACTTTCACCACCAATTTTCCAAAGTATCCCAAGAACACTGGTTACTCATTTCAACTAACAGTGCAGAATGCAAGGCAGGGTCAACCTTGCGCCACTCCACTGAAACCGACATCACTGCAGGTACAATTCTTTAGCACCTGAACAACAAATTCACTATTTACACACCAAATTACACCTATGTCACATTCACCAAAAAAGTGAAAGGTGGGGGGGCATGATGGATTACAAAGAGGGAAACATAGCATGTAGCAAGTGGTGGTTTTCGGGATCACAGGTGAACATTGCGTGGATCGCTGCGTCAACCTCAGGACGGGATGGGTCAGGGACCGGCTAATTAAATTGTCAGGATAATACCCGGGCACATTCTGGACCTCCAACATCCAAAGGGAGGCATCCGTTGGCAAGGACAGATGTTCTGATAAGGTGCAACTTGTGCCCCATTGAGAGTTGGGAGCATATGCTTTCACAGGGCAAAAGAGCTGTGTCATTTTTGGTTATTTAAACTATCGCGCCTAATACGCGCACACGCATGCTCCCGTCATTCCCACCCCGCGGTCTTGCAGTTCCTCGGGAGAGAAAATGGCTGCTAGGAGGACCGGTGTGTGGTGTAGGGTAGAGGTGGTGGCCATGTTTCGGTGCATCAGAGAAAGGGGCTTGGCCGAGACCTTGATGACCGCGGCACCGCGGCAAACAGTGCCGGTTAGAGGAAGGGTTCGCGAAGCCTTCCTGTTGATCGCGAGATCAATGCGCGACGCGGGCCACGTGCACTCCGCAGCGAATTGTCTTTGAAAGTTTATGGCGCTCCGCGCGTCATTTTACAGATATATTGAGTGGGGGGGGGGTGCAGTCCGTGGAGCACGGAGGCGGCCCCATTATGTTTTCCTGAATGAGGTCTGGGAAGCAGCTGGCAGACCCACTTTAGTACGCGAGAGTAAGTCTCCATGAAGGGCCCTTTTCCCCCCCCCAGGGATGATTTTGCATCTCTGCATCAAATGCAAAAGCAAGTCATGATGGAGCCTCCGCAGATTTGTCACCTTGGAAACAAATGGGTGTTTATGGCCCCCAATTAGGGAAAAGGATGTTGCCTGGAAGGCAGCTGTGACTGAGCTTCCATCCTAGTTCCCACATGCTGCAAACACAAGGTAACATTACACCAAAGTGAGCTTGCTAGGGGGCTTGTTTTCTGTATGGAGCCCTCAAAGGTTTGATATTAATCCTTGTTAGGCCGCAGCCTGAACAAATCTTTGGTAGCAAAAGGAAACCAAGGTTGTTTTTCGTTTACGTCTGTCACCTCAGTGAATATTAAACTACAGATGTGAGCTGTGTATCATCCTAAGAAAGGGCTAAACCTCAAACAACTCTGAATTTGGATATAAAACAGTTCTCTTAAACACATATGATTTGGTTTGGTGTTGTGGCTGCAGTTACATTCATGGCTTCATACACAAATAGACAGTCAAGAGACAGAAAGCAAAATTAGGTTAGACATCCAAACCTCTGTTAACATCAGAAACCACATACAGGCGGGAGAGGTGATCAGCAACTGTTTTGTCTCTCCATTTATTGTGTACAATCGTGAAATCAAAGTCTTGCCCTATCCAATCAGCAAAGAGGGGCATGATCAGTTTGCAACTTTGGTCCAGACAAGTAAGGTCCCAGCTTGGTCAGGCCCCAGAAAATAGGTACACATTCCCATTCTATTACAGTCAGGTATCTTTCTCTGGGCAGTAATTTTTGAACTACAATATCCATGAGTCAGCGTAAGCAGTTCATGGGGGGGGGTAAGCATATGGACGGGAATGAGCCAGTGAAAATTGTGTGGTTGCATTCAAAAATTGCACAGGTAATGCAAATTGGGGCATTCAATAGCTACATAATAAAGCCACCGCTGGATCAGACCAAGCCCATCATGTCCAGCATTCGGCTTCCACAGTGGGCAAACAGGTGCCTCTAGGAAGCCACAAACAAGACGAGTGCAGCAGCACCATCCTGCCTATGTTCCACCGCACCCAAAATAATAGGCATGCTCCTCTGATACCAGAGAGGGTAGGTATGCAGCATGACTACCAGTCATTCTAACTTACAACCATGAATATCCCATGTCCTCCATGAATATTTCCACTCCCACCCTTCAACCCCTCCAAGCTTGCAGCCTTCACCACATCCTGGGGCAGGGAGTTCCACAATTTAACTATGCGTTCTGTGAAAACATATTTCCTTTTATCTGTTTAGAATCTCTCTGTCTCCAGCTTTAGCAGATGACCCCGTGTTGTACTGTTATGTGAGAGGGAGAACAACTACTCCCAGCCTACTCTCTGTACGCAATACAGAAATATCCAGTCCTCTGTCATATCTCCCCTTAGCCTCCTTCTTTCAAAGCTACACAGACCTCAGTGTACTAAACGCTCCACCTTGGACAGTTGCTCTGGTCCTCTAATTATTTTGACTGCTTTTTTCTGCACCTTCTCAAGCCCTGTAATCCCCTTTTTAAGGTATGGAGACCAGAACTGCACACAGTATTCCAAGTGTGGTCTCACCATACATATGTACAGTGGCAGTAAGAATCCAGCAGTTTCAATCTGTACTCCTTGTCTAATTTTGGCCAGCTTTGATTTTGCCTTTTCTACAGCAGCCGCACAGTGGTTTGTCATCATCATTCTGCTATCCACTAACACCCCAACATCCCTCTCTTGGTCTGTCGCTGCAAGCACAGATCCCATAACTGTTTAGGTGAAGTTGTGATTTTGTTCCCTAATATCCCTCACTTTACATTTACTCACTTTGAATCTCTTTTGCCATTTTAATGCCCACTCTTCCAGTATGCATAGATCATTCTGGAGCTCTTCACAGTCCAATTTTGTCATAGCCAACCTAAATAATTTGGTGTCATCCTCAAACTTGCCTACCTCACTCTTTAACCCCAACTCCTGGTCATTGATTAACATTGCTGAAAAGCACCGGTCCCAACACAGATCCCTTCGGAACCCCACTGCTCACATCCCACCATTGTGAAAACTGACCATTGATTCCTGCTGTCGGCTTGCTATTTTTCAGCCAGCTCTCAATCCATAACAGGAATTATCCCATGACCATGAAGTATGCTTACCTATATTTGGTGGGTGACTTTGCATAATGTTTTTTTTTGAAAATCAAAATACACAAAATCCACAGCTTAATTCCTATCCACATGCTTATTGATGCTTTCAAAAAACTAATAGTTTAGTGAGACAGGATCTACTCCTACAGGAGCCATGTTATGGTTCTGCCCAGCAGACCTTGCTGGGCAGATAACAGAACATGAGAAGGTGCAGGAAAGAGCAACCCAAATGATTACGGCACTGGAACTGCTGTCCCTTTGTGAATTAGTCATGATGCCTTGAAGAAGCTCATCTTGGAAAGAATGCACCTCAGGAGAGAAACTAAAGAGGTATTGGATAATAAGGAAGTTTTCCAGAGCGTTGGCAGGGATTCGCCCTCTCGCAGTACCCCAGAACTTGGGGACATCTGGTGAAGTTAGATGTCGAGAGATTAAAAGTACTTTTCTTTTCTTTTGCGCAATGCACAATTGTAATTGTGGACCTCCCTGTCCCTGGAAAATGGTGGTGGCTGCAAACCTGGAGGCTACTACCTTGAATGGATACTAGTCAATATTTCCTCTTGGAACAGAGGCCATTGTGCGAAAACAGTGCAGAATATGATGGGTATTGGTGAATGCCAGCTATGATGTATGATGTTATCGCTAACGCTTGAACCTTTTCTCCCAAATCGCTACGTCCAAACAGAAACCCCGGAAAGTGATGCTCCAGAGGCCGGACAAGTGTCCCCAAGGTGGGAGGGGAGGAGGCCCATGGCCATGCCATCGTTGTGGCGGTGGAGGAACAAGGTGAGTTTGGATAAGGGAAACATTTTGCTTGAGCTGTCATGTATGAGCACTCAAAGGATGCCCCGGGGAATGCTTCCGTCGCTCAAGAGTGACACGGGTTCCGCTTGTCCACGGAAACTCTCATGGTCCCTGGTTCAGTGTTACAACTATGTTGATTTTTAAAAATCCAGCATGTTTCAACACATGCCTCACAAGGTTTTCCTTTCTTTCAGCTACACAACACGAATAAGGAACATTCGCTTTCCTGAATCCAGGAATTAGAACAGTGCCCTGACGCGATGAAGGGTACTCCTGAACGTCTGTTGTGCCACCCCTTGTGCTACATGTGAATGGTGGAGTTTACAAAGTTTGAATATGTTGAACAGTTTATGAACCTTTTGTCATTGAAGGATGTGCATTAAAGGTTAATTATGTTTGTACAGATTTGTGGACAATTGCTTTGTTACTGTCATGCAAGTTTCCTTGCCTGAGCCTATGGTTCTTCTGATCCAGCACGAACGATACTGTGGGGGGGGAGTGCTGTGCAGCAGAGGAGCAGGAAGTGTAGGCATGCCACAGGGAGTATGCAGACTGCAGAGGGTGGTATTTCCTCTAACAGGGGACATACAGTGTTGTGTTTTCCTGTGGCCGCAATTTGCTTATGGAGTCCTTGGGCCAGTCTCATGTGATGAACAGGCATGGTTGCTGCTAGCTAGGCATCCTCTCCAGAGTTTTATGAAACCTACTAAAACAGTCACCTCCCCACTCTCTCATGTCAATAACAGACTTAACGCAGCTAAACCCATTCTGCTCTGAACCATTTGAGCACCTGCAACTGGACACTCGAAATGGCGCAATGATCGGCTGCACAAAACCGTTCAGTATTTTTTTTGTCTCAGGCTCCTATTTAGAAATAGCAAACTCTCCAGGGGCTGAGTCACAACATAGGCGTGCATTCCACTCAATTGCACATGAACATATGCCTTTAGGTGAGGAAATATGGTTTTTCTACGCCGTAACTTACAGGAAGAAGGCATATTGACCTCAACTTTTAATACCATGACTGAAGCATTATAACAACCCAAGGTTGGGGTGCTGTGGTGAGACACACACGAACAGGAGGTGTGTAAAGACTGTATTGTGTTATAGCTTTCTGTGCCTTTCACCTTGTCACCACTTTTCTTTCCACAATAACTTAGTGCCAAATTTGCCCAGCCCCCACTTGGGGTTCCAACATAGCCTCATTGGTTTCACATGGGGAGGGGCCACGGCCTCTACAAAGTGGAAAATTTTTTTTGATGGACAATCAGGTGATCTGCAAACTCAAGTTGACACACACTTGTCCCTTGAGGTGTTGAAATTGTTTTTATACCCCCTAACTTACATGAAGAAGGCAGTATTCTCCTATTGACCTCAACCTTTAGTAGCACGATTGAAGCATTATGACAACCCAAGGTTGGAGTGCTGGGGTGAGACAAACACAAACAATAGGTTTGACGGAATATTTACTATTGTTACATCAATTTACAGCCCAGATGAGCGACCATTGTTAAACTGTAGTCAACCAAAACCTGCACAAAAATATGGTTTTAATGTTGTTATTTCCAAAATAGTAACGAATAACTTATTGAACTTTGGATAAATAAATATTTTATGTAACATATACATAATAATAACACAGGGGAAAACAGCAACTTTAATTTCACAGAATAGCAATGATATCAAACTTTAGTGGATGTGGGCCACGGGCAGCTGCCCCTCCAGGCAACCAAGGCTGTGTTCAATGTCTTCTACTGCAGAGGGGGAGACAAAAAGTAGTGATTAGTCCGGTGAATGAGATGTTTGTTCAGCAACAAGGGAGCAAGCATAGGGTGTGTTTCTGCATGACAATTGTGGATGTGGTCTAGAACTTTGAGAAATAAAGCCCAGCATGGCCGTACACGACACACAATGAGGAGATGGGTTTCACTAATCATGGCCTACGTCCTGTGTAAGTATGTGTTCACCTCTCCCCCCTTATTTACCTCTTCCCCCACGTCTACCTCAACGCAAGCACATAGCAATCTCAATCTGAGTCGCTGTCATATCACACTGAACCCTTGAAATGAAAGGGGGATGGAGATCTTTGCCAAAACCCACAATTTACCGCCACCCCACAAACGTACATGAGTGCCGCAAATTGTCTTCCAGTGCCTTGAGCCGTGCGAGGAATATTTCGCAGTTGCAGTCTCGTGACCGAGCTGTAAAAGAGAGCGATTTTCATGCCAGGCCGCAAAGTTGAGATGCTCAAAAAAGGTAATGTGCCAAGAAAAAAACAGTTTGATACAGCAATGGCCATGATATTTTTAGAGTGCCAATTGTGCAAAAATTTGCAAGACCAAGAGTGGGGGTGAAGGGGAATGGTTTGCATGTCAAGCTTGGGGAATGTATGGGGGATAACGGGTGGCACACAGGATGGGCGGACTTTGGAGGAGGGGAGGTATTTCTATGGGTGTATTGACTAAGGGCCAACCCCCCGAGGTCTCTAGTTCTCCAGCAGGACTGATCTATGGAGTATGGAGATCAACTGCATTTATGTGTACTCAAAACACCGGCTATACTACTAAGTGCAAGTGTTGGCAAAAAGGGTGCGGGATTTGACAAGCAAGGGGAAGACTTGGAGGCCAAAATAGCTGCAGAATTTGGCCCCATACCGCAGCCAGCCCCTGGCCTCCCCCAATAGAGAGGGGAAAGGAAAGAGCTGGGTAATCTTGGCTCCTGTGTGGCTCTTGCCCACCTGCCTTGTGGCAGTAGTGGCCCCTGCCCGCTTTGTACAGGGCGTGGACTGCTGGCTCCCATGAGGCAGGGGCTGCCAGCTTGCAGAGGCAGCCTGTTTCCACTTTGTATGAGGCAGGTAGCAGGAATGATAGATGTCTTGGTTGCAAGCAGGATATTTTGAGAGTGGCTTTGCTAGGGTTGCTAGGTCCCTCTTTGCCACTGGTGGGAGATTTCTGACTAGTAACCATTGTTACTAGTGGCCATGAATAACCTTCTCCTACACACCTGTGGAAACCATTGCCAGATCAAAAATGGGCAGGCCAGGGAATGCATGACACTTTTGTCAAACAGGAAACAGGATTGCCTCAATTCGCAAGTTGGTGTGAACAACCACATTGAATGTAACATTGCAGTAGGTATCACGTATCAGCCGGAAGCAGGCTGTCAGTCCGAAACCAGTGCGGCATCAGTGCTGGGTGGACGCTTGCAAAACGGGCCAGAGTCACACTGTTCACGGTAGTGATCAATGCCAGATCAGGCAGGTCTGTCCGCCTCTTCGGGGGTTGTACAGAAAATGTAAGTTCCAGGTAATTTTTGTCCCAGGGGCAAACCTAAAAGGTAGTCCTGCCTATGCAAGTTAAAGAGTAGAACACAAACTGAGAGGGGGGGGCAGCCAATGGTATCTGTCGGCCGCTCTCGTGCCTTTTCGTCATAAAGGAGGTGCTAGTGTGCCCGTCGCATTTTTGCTTTTGCACGTTTCCTTCTACTGTTGTCTCCACCAGTTAAAGCAAGGGTTTAGCAAGTCCGAGAGAGGCGGACAGTCCATCTACATATTGCACAAGGCATTGTGGAATAGCATGAAACATTCAAACACACGCAAATATCAATAAAACGGAGTTTTTAACTGTAGTTCTGCACTGCTGTTTTTCTTTTTGCTTACAATTTGTACAGCAAGTGGAGAGAGGTTGGCAAGGCTGCACCATTGGAATCACCCCTAATGGAGTGAGTGGAATCACCATAAACTCTACAGTTTTACCATGGAGTTTCTGGTGATTCCTAGAGAAACATGAAGTCACTTTAGGATTTTCCCAGAAATGACATCACACTGTCACTGATGGCTCCCCTCATGTTTCCACCCTGCCAGTTTTCCGTTGTTTACCAGACCATGCCTGGCAATGGCTACCCTAGGGGGGAAATATATATTGAAGAGGGGTTTGAAAACAAGAGGAGTTTTTATTCATTTTATTTTATATACATCACATCCTCAACATTTATTCTGCATCCTAAGATCAATGATGTCAGGGCTAACATAACACTCATGCTAGTTGGCCTTAGTTACCAAGAGGGCTTTTTAACTGGGTGTGGCTCCAGTGTGACCATAATCGTGGTGTAAGTTTGATTGAGAGAGATTTTATTTTTTTATATCCTGCTTTTCTTTCCTAAAGGGTCCCAAAGTGGCTTCTCCCATCATTCTCCCCTCCTCCACCTTATTATCACAACAACGACCTTGTGAGGTCGATTAAGCTGAGACAGTGTGGTGGGCCAAAGGTCACCCAGCATATTTCCAGGGTAAAGTAGGGATTCAAAGCCAGTTCTCTCTGGTCCTAGTTTGATACTTGTGCCACTAGCCATGCTGGTCTAGTATGCAAGCAATATTAAAAGGTAAAGGTAATCCCCTGTGCAAGCACCTGACCAATGGGGTGACATCACATCCCGACGCTTACTAGGCAGACTTTGTTTTTATGGGGTGGCTTGCCAGTGCCTTCCCCAGTCATCTTCCCTTTACCCCCAGCAAACTGGGTACTCATTTGACCGACCTCGGAAGGATGGAAGGCTGAGTCAACCTTGAGCCGGCTACCTGAAACCAGCTTCCGTTGGGATCGAACTCAGGTCGTGAGCAGAGCTTGGACTGCAGTACAGGGCTCTGCAAGCAATATTAGGCACTGATTAAGTTTCATTCACGAACTTCCTCGTCTTCACCAAGGGAAGAGGGGCTACACTGACTCCAGGTCACCAATAGCAAGTTCTGGCTGTTTATTCACTGGATCATATTGGCTTTATTGTCTCGCCACAAATAAGAACAGCTGTTTCGGGAAATAGTTATATGTGAAACGTGCAGTCCTCACTTCACAATTTGACAGGAATGCTCCTGCAAGTCACTCCCATGACTAAAAAAAAGTGAGCAAAAATGGTGTTCAGTCACATTCCAATTTCAAGAAGGGCCTCTGGATGTTCCACAATGTCAGAAGCAGCTTGAGACAACCCCAGTCCTTCTGGAAAGTGGGGATAATATCTTTAGAAGTTGCAGTAATTTCTGGAAAAACTCATGTGACTGAAAACTGTTACACAGAAAACAGCCCTCGAAGCACAAAACAGTTTACTCTAACCCATAGCAACGGGCCTGTAATTGAAGTCAACTGGACAACTTTGGAAAAGCTCTTTGTGGAATATGGTCTTTATTTTCAAAATCAACATATTTCGGATTGTGAGAGCGAACGTCCTGTTCTTTCCCTCTTTCGCACTTTCCTCAGCACAGTCCTAAAGAGAGGCTGTTACCACACTAGGTATTCCCAGCGATGTATTAAGAGTTTGAAAATGTTATAAAAACTACTGTTCGCACTTTCTATGTATTCCCGCCGATGTAGTAAGAGTTTGAAAACATTATAAAAAATACTGTTCGCACTTTGTTTGGCCCCTTCAGCTGTGAGGATGTCTTCCAACCATTTATAAGCCGTGGTATCCAAAAACCCTTTTAAAGCGATGTTTTTTTACAACATTTTCAAACTCTTAATACATTGCTGGGAATACAAAGTGCAGTAACCCCCATCGCTTTAAAAGGGTTTTGGGATGCCACGGCTAAAAAATTGTTGGAAGTTGTCTTCACATCTAAAGGGGCCAAAGTGCGAACAGTATTTTTTATAACAGTTTCAAACTCTTAATACATCGGTGGGAATACACTGAAACTGCAAACAGAATTTTTTATAACATTTCCAAACTCTTGATACATTGCTGGGAATACCTAGTGCGGTAACAGCCAGAGTCACATCCTTCTGAGGCCATCTCCTTCAGTGAACTTGGAAGGGATTAACTAACTTTGTTTAGGTCTGCACTGTGCAGGAATAGAGTTGGTTCGTTTCTGAAGCGTCCCTGGATTCCTGTTGGATTATGGACTTTTTAAAAAGGGCACTTTCACACAGCCCAAATAATGCACTTTCCATCCACTTTCAATGCACTTTGAAGGTGGGTTTTACTGGGTGAACTGGCAGAATCCACTTGCAAATGATCGTTAAGGTGCAGTGAAAACGGATGGAAAGTGCATCATTTGGGCTGTGTGAAAGTGCCCTTTTAAAGCCACCTTTCCCAATCACTTTGCGTCCCCGATCCTTTCCCTTTTGTCCCTCTCCTCTCCCCCACCCCTTCTTCTCCCACTTTCCTTGACTGCTCCTTTCTTCTGGTTCCTGCAGCATGTTTTCCTTGGAGGGGTGGGATGGGGGGGAAGAGGTGCCGCTGGCCAGGGCCCTCAGTTGGCAAGATCTGAGCAAGGCTGTTAAGGATAGGACACTTTGGAGGACAATTGATTCATGGAGATAATTCACAGTGGGTCGCCGTGTTAGTCTGTCTGCAGTAGTAGAAAAGGGCAAGAGTCCAGTAGCACCTTAAAGACTAACAAAAATATTTTCTGGCAGGGTATGAGCTTTCGTGAGCCACAGCTCACTTCTTCAGATCTGCAGTAGTGGAAAAGGGCAAGAGTCCAGCAGCACCTTAAAGACTAACAAAAATATTTTCTGGCAGGGTATGAGCTTTCGTGAGCCACAGCTCACTTCTTCAGAGCTGCAGTAGTAGAAAAGGGCAAGAGTCCAGTAGCACCTTCAAGACTAACAAAAATATTTTCTGGTAGGGTATGAGCTTTCGTGAGCCACAGCTCACTTCTTCAGATCTGCAGTAGTGGAAAAGGGCAAGAGTCCAGCAGCACCTTAAAGACTAACAAAAATATTTTCTGGCAGGGTATGAGCTTTCGTGAGCCACAGCTCACTTCTTCAGATCTGCAGTAGTAGAAAAGGGCAAGAGTCCAGTAGCACCTTCAAGACTAACAAAAATATTTTCTGGCAGGGTATGAGCTTTCGTGAGCCACAGCTCACTTCTTCAGATCTGCAGTAGTAGAAAAGGGCAAGAGTCCAGCAGCACCTTAAAGACTAACAAAAATATTTTCTGGTAGGGTATGAGCTTTCGTGAGCCACAGCTCACTTCTTCAGATCTGCAGTAGTAGAAAAGGGCAAGAGTCCAGCAGCACCTTAAAGACTAACAAAAATATTTTCTGGTAGGGTATGAGCTTTCGTGAGCCACAGCTCACTTCTTCAGATCTGCAGTAGTAGAAAAGGGCAAGAGTCCAGCAGCACCTTAAAGACTAACAAAAATATTTTCTGGTAGGGTATGAGCTTTCGTGAGCCACAGCTCAGCTGTGGCTCATGAAAGCTCATACCCTACCAGAAAATATTTTTGTTAGTGGTTTTTGCTGTGGCTCACGAAAGCTCATACCCTACCAGAAAATATTTTTGTTAGTTTTTAAGGTGCTACTGGACTCTTGCCCTTTTCCACAATTGATTCATAGGGTCGCCATGGGTCGGAAACGACTTGACGGCACTTAACACACACGCGCGCACCCACCCACTCCCTTTTTCCTCCTTCCCCCTGCGGCAGAGACAGGGTTAACGCTCTGGAATGCAACAGGCGAGGAATGTGCATGCAGATGAGATGGATGCTAATCTCATGCTAATGAGCGGCCGCTCCTGCTGCCACCGCCGCGGCCGCTCGGGGGCCGAGCCCGGCTCGCCCCCCCCCCGCCCCGGGGATCGGAACCTCGACGGCGGCTCAGCCCGGACACCCCCGCCCCCCGCGCGCGCCCTGCCGCTAACACGGACTGAAGGCGGAGGCGGCTGTGCAGACATGGTGGACTGAAACCCCGGAGGGTTTCCTGAGCCGCTGCACGAGTCTGCCCCCCCTCCGCCCGTCCCCAGGAGGAAGAGGGGGGGGAAAGAGGGGGAGCTCTGTCCCTTTCCCGCTCCCCCCTCCTTCCTTCCTTGTTTTTTTTTTCCTTCCCCCTCCGTCCCTATGGAGCGGCGGCCCCCCACCCGCCACCATGCCTAGGAAAGCGGGGCATGGGCAGCTCCCCTTACCCGAAGGCTGGGAGGAGGCGCGGGATTACGACGGGAAGGTCTTCTACGTCGACCACAACGCCAAGCAGACCAGCTGGATCGACCCCCGGGACAGGTGGGTGTCCTCTTTGGCCCCGGGCTGGGTGCATAAGTGGGGTGGGGGGAGAGAAGCGCGCAGGCATGCCGAGGAGGGCGCGCGGGGCACTTGGCAACGGCCACGCTTGTTGTTCCAACTTGGGCAGGAGTTTGCTCGCCGCCGCAGGCGGAGGGGGGCGAGGGAGGGTCCCGTGCAGTTGCATAAGACATAATAACAACAACCGTCTGCCCCGGGGGTTTGGTGTGTGTGTGTGTCGGGGGGGGGGGTTTCCCCTCCTTCCAGCCTCCCCCCGAAAGGAAATGCGGGTCGGGGTGAGGCTGGACGGCCGGGCCCTTCCGCACAGCCCAGATAGCGCACTTGCAGCCCGCTTTCAGGGCCCCTTAACAGGACTTGTATCCCCACCGATGTATTAAGAGTTTGAAAACGTTATTAAAAAAAACACTGTTCGCACTTTCTGTGTCTTCCCACCAATGTATTAAGAGTTTGAAAACGTTATAAAAAACTCTGTTCGCACTTTCTGTGTCTTCCCAGCGATGTATTAAGAGTTTGAAAACGTTATAAAAAAACACTGTTCGCACTTTCTGTGTCTTCCCACCAATGTATTAAGAGTTTGAAAACGTTATAAAAAACTCTGTTCGCACTTTCTGTGTCTTCCCAGCGATGTATTAAGAGTTTGAAAACGTTATAAAAAACTCTGTTCGCACTTTCTGTGTCTTCCCACCAATGTATTAAGAGTTTGAAAACGTTATAAAAAACTCTGTTCGCACTTTCTGTGTCTTCCCAGCGATGTATTAAGAGTTTGAAAACGTTATAAAAAACTCTGTTCGCACTTTCTGTGTCTTCCCAGCGATGTATTAAGAGTTTGAAAACGTTATAAAAAACTCTGTTCGCACTTTCTGTGTCTTCCCAGCGATGTATTAAGAGTTTGAAAACGTTATAAAAAACTCTGTTCGCACTTTCTGTGTCTTCCCAGCGATGTATTAAGAGTTTGAAAACGTTATAAAAAAACACTGTTCGCACTTTCTGTGTCTTCCCACCGATGTATTAAGAGTTTGAAAACGTTATAAAAAACTCTGTTCGCACTTTCTGTGTCTTCCCAGCGATGTATTAAGAGTTTGAAAACGTTATAAAAAAACACTGCACTTTCTGTGTCTTCCCACCGATGTATTAAGAGTTTGAAAATGTACTTTCTATGTCTTCCCAGCGATGTATTAAGAGTTTGAAAACGTTATTAAAAACACTGTTCGCACTTTCTATGTCTTCCCACCGATGTATTAAGAGTTTGAAAACGTTATTAAAAACACTGTTCACACTTTCTATGTCTTCCCAGCAATGTATTAAGAGTTTGAAAACGTTATAAAAAACACTGTTCACACTTTCTATGCATTCCCACCAATGTATTAAGAGTTTGAAAACGTTATAAAAAATAAATACTGTTCGCACTTTCTGTGTCTTCCCAGCGATGTATTAAGAGTTTAAAACGTTATAAAAAACACTGTTTGCACTTTCTATGCATTCCCACCGATGTATTAAGAGTTTGAAAACGTTATAAAAAATACTGTTTGCACTTTCTATGTCTTCCCACCGATGTATTGAGAGTTTGAAAACGTTATAAAAATTACTGTTCGCACTTTGGCCCCTCTAGCTGTGAAGATGTCTTCCAACCATTTATAAGCCGTGGTATCCAAAAACCCTTTTAAAGCGATGTTTTTTACAACATTTTCAAACTCTTAATACATCGCTGGGAATACAAAGTGCGGTAACCTCCCAAAATCCGTAGACGAGTCATCTGAGGCTCCTTCCACCCGCCCGCAATTCCAGTTGTCCAGTCGTGGAGATGACCAATGGAGAGTCAACCTTGCCCCAACTTGCAAGTGGGTTTTGCCAGCTCGCACAGTAAAAGCCAACTTCAAAGTGGATTGAAAGTGCATTATTTGGGCTGTGCGAAAGTGCCCGCACATGTCTTTTCTGACATGCCTTCTTCCCTGGTGAGGGGTGTGCATCGTGTGTGCCTGCGTGTTAGAGAGTGAAAGTGAGCCCTCACAGCTGGGAAAGTGGAAAGCAGAGTTGGGAGGACAGGCCGACGCTCCTGGGAATGGGACTGGGGCAAAAACCCCACCACTTTTCTTTTCCAACGGCAAGTAGGGCCTTGGACTATCTTCAGATATATATATATTTTTAAAGGTCAACACTTGGCAGGCTGAAATTCTCTGTTATTAACTTTTCATAAAACTTTTATTGTTCTTTTAAAACTTCCGAAATTTGAAGGGATCAGCCTTCAAATGACAGGAAGATCTCCATAGTTTTTAAACGAAACTGCGAAACTGGTGTTATATTTCCTTTTTAAAATCTACAGAGGTGCTGGAGGTCCAGCCAGATATTTGGAGAATGTGGCCCCCCCCCAAAAAAAAAATCTTGACTCATTACACTAGAATGTATTTGACTTTATTCTTTTGGAACAAAACCTTTGTAACCATCTTTCTCTGGAATTGGCCAGGGCAACAAGCAAAGGCTAGACAGTTTGCTCGGTTTTTGGAATTGGAGATTTGGCACATGACAGGTTTGAACTGTATTCTGAAAGTTTGGCTTTAAAAAACCAAAATAAATACCCATGCTGGCAGCTTTCTTGTACAGAGCCCCAGATCTGTAGCCGGTTCTCTGGAGAAGTGGGGTTCTTGGGAAGAAGCTGCAGGCTGGAAAGTCTCCACAGGCCTCGTGCCTGGGATATTAGAGGTAGGCCTCACCAGGTGCTTTCATCCCCCCCCCCACTCAGGTTATAAGATGCTCCCTGTCTTCTGTAGTCTTTTAAATTCAAACTAGAGATTTTTAAAATAAAGAGGGGAAATGTCTGGAGTCGTTTTACGTTTCAGACTTCTCATAACTAATTATTTCTTTTCGAGAGGCTCAAGTTTCTATTTAATCAGATCTATTGTAACTGCACAGTATTGTAGATCTGAGATGTTATCGCTTGGAAGTTTTCTTTTTAAAGGAAACTCCTCTTTCTCAGCCTATCATTTTTACAGATTTATACAGATACATAGTTTTAATTTGCCCACAGCGCAGACTGTAGTGTTCATCTTATTAAGTCCGCTGAAATCCAGTTATCTCAAACTAATAAGAGGCATTATAAATTTATGGCGCAAACCAGTCTAAATTATTCATGAAGGCCTTGGTTTATATTTCCTGGGTGAAATGGGGAAAGGGTGGCTGCGACACGTCCTGCTGGTGTCAGAGCCCTGGTGCTTGCCCACTGGACGTTTTTGCGTGCTTCGTGCAAAGTGTCAGAGGCTACCATGTGGGGATTTTCCCCCAGGTGGAACGAAGCATGCCTTGCTTTTGAGGTTTACTTCCGCATGATGTTGTGAGCATCATTCACGGGGACTCCCAGGGCTTTCCCCTTTAAGCTGACTCCCCTTTCCTCTTTAAACTCTGCCTGTAGCCAGTTCGGGGAGGGGAGCAGAGCTAAACTCCACTCTTGGAATGGTGGAACTGAGTTTTATTTTTCTCCCCCCACCTCCAGCCCTTTATTGGGCTTTTTAAAGGTTCGTAGTTGAAGCAGCTCAGCTGTGAAGGGGGGGGGGCTGGACCGCTGGAGGGCAGCATGATTATCATTGTGTCAGCACTTTGGTACATATGAACACATGAAGCTGCCTTATACTGAATCAGACCCTTGGTCCATCAAAGTCAGTGTTGTCTACTCAGACCCGCAGAGGGTCTCAGGTAGAGGTAGGGTCTCAGGTAGAGGTGGACATATTCATGGAGGAAAGGGGTATGCATGGCTATTAGTTAGAACGGATACTAGTCATGCTGCATACTATTCTCTCTAGTATCAGAGGAGCATGCCTATTATTTTGGGTGCGGTGGAACACAGGCAGGATGGTGCTGCTGCAGTCATCTTGTTTGTGGCTTCCTAGAGGCACCTAGTTGGCTACTGTGTGAACAGACTGCTGGACTTGATGGGCCTTGGTCTGATCCAGCAGGGCCTTTCTTATGTTCTTATGTCTTTCACATCACCTGCTTGCCTAGTCCCTTTAACAGGAGATGCCAGGGACTGAACCTGGGACCTTCTGCTTGCCAAGCAGATGCTCTACCACTGAGCTACAGCCTCAGCATGACAGTGGGACAGGGACAGAAGCAAGCAGCCTGGCAGCAGAGCATGTGGACACCCTATTCCTGCTTACTTCAACCCTTCTCCCTAATGCTTCCACACTAGGGTGGGGCAACTTTTTTTGCTCCTGTGTGGAAACAGAAACAGAGTGGCTTTTCTGGGTAAAAAAGATCTGGCCACTGTGGTTCATCCCCTGGTTACATCTAGATTAGATTACTGCAATGTGCTCTACTTGGGGCTGCCCTTGGAAAGCGTGGGGAAATTTCAGTTGGTTCAAAATGCTGCAGCCAGAATGTTGACTAGAGTGGATCATTGGGACCATATCACTCCAGTCTTGGCCCATCTACACTGGCTCCTAATTAGCTTCTGGGCACAATTTGAGATGCTGGTGTTGACCTTCAAAGCCCTATATGGTTTGGGACCAACATACCTGAAGGACTGCCTACTCCCTTATAAACCCACCCAGCTAAGGTTGGCAGGTCCCTCTTCGCCACCAGCGGGAAGTTTTTAGGGCAGAGCCTGAGGAGGGGAAGGTTTGGGGAGGGGAGGGACTTCAATGCCATGGAGTCCAATTGCCAAAGTGGCCATTTTCTCCAGGTGAACTACTCTCTATCTGTAGGAGATCAGTTGTAACAGCAGGAGATCTCTAGCTAGTACTTGGAGGTTGGCAACCCTACGCCCAACTAATATGTTCATCTTTGGAGGTCCTACTTTGGGTGCCCCTGCCTTCTGAGATCAGGCGGGTTGGAACCCGGGAGAGGGCCTTCTTGGTAATGGCACAAACCTCTGTAACTCTCACCCAGGAGATTCATCTGTCCCCTTCTGTTGCCGTCTTCCGCCAGTGGGTGAAGACTTTTTTGTTTCGTTTGGCAGTGATCCCTCCTGTGTTTTAATTGTCGGTTTAATGTCTTTGTATGTATTATAGCTGTTTTTAATTGTTTTAATGATGTTTGTTTTTGTGAGGGGTTTTAAAGGTTTTCACAATTGATTTTATTATGAATGTTTTAATTTGTTAGCTGCCTTGGTGGCTCTTGTGGGGGCAGAAAGGTGGGGTATACATTTTGTAAACAAATAAAGACTTACAAGTGTGATATTGGAATTTAATTGTATTTATCCTGTACCATTCTTATTTGACTTTCTGTGTACTTTGTAATATTGCTAGGATGTAATGTAACTATTCGTGGTAGACTTTGCAGGGGAGGATAATGGTACTGTGTTCTTCTGCATATGTAAGCAATTTCATTTAAGACTGGTAAAATTCTGACAAAGTTAAATCTGTCTTCAGTTTATTTTACATTCTAAATTGTGTTTACAAAATAGATTACCAAAAAAATATGCCTGAGTAAAGAAAATACAAATTATAATAGTGTGTATCAGATTGTGGTATGTTCAAGTTAAATATTGTTTTGGCTTTCTGTTGTTAACATCACTATTTGGTAAAGCTGATTTTTCTTGGAAACGTGGGGGACATTCATCCTATAAGTATCTGGCTTTTATTCTTTAAACAGAGCTGTAGACACACCTTTACAATTATGAGGTGTTTTTTAAAAAATTGATCTATATGAAGTGCATTTTATATTTCTCACCATGTGTAGTTTGGATTTATAACTTTCTTTCTTTTGTTAATTTCCTAATGTCTGAAGCGTGAGATGAAGTTTGAGACATTTTTGGTCCTGAGCGTGACTGTATTTTCTTTCGCAAGAGCTGATGAAGTGAAGTCCTTGTTAAACAGCATAGAAGACAGTGTTTGAAGTAACTCCATTAATGCTTGTCAATCTCATTATTCACTGTTACAAAACAAACAGAAAGAGGTATGGTTGCACTTGGTACTTGAGATAATCCATAACTAATGTATGTGGCTCAGCTATGAGACTGAACTATGTGCACAAAGGGTAAAAAGCAGATAAGTTCAGTATATATTCAGGCATTGATCCTGACTTTTTATCCTCATGGTCCACAAATCCCAGAGGGGCACACCCATGTCAATTGGTTATAGCCAAATAAAAAAGAGCATCTAGTTGTACCTCAAAAACAAATGAATGTAGTGTGGCATAAACTTTTGTGGATTAGAACATTCTTCACACAGCTCGATACCATGCAGATATACTTAGGATTTGCCCACTGAGTTCATTGTACAGTTTACCCTTTGATTGCATGTGAGTCCCATTGCTTTCATTCTTCCAAGCAAGTAGGTTTCAGGGTGCGGTGATATGGCAGTTGTCCATGCAGCAATTTCCAGAATGAAACATAAGGCACAAAAATGAACAGCAGGACCATAACTGTGCAGCTGGATGTGTTGCATGCAGAAGGTTACAGGATGAGCCCCTAATATCCCAGCTAAAAGAATCTCAGGTAGCAGAACTGCAAAAAGTCTTATTTTGAGGGCCGAACTAGACAATAAGAGAGAAATGCATAGTCCCAGCTTCTTGTGAGATAATGGGATTGAGGAGATTTTCAGGGAAGAATGAATGAGATGGTACTTAACCATAACCCTGCATACCGTTCTCCCCTCCACATACCCTCTAGTTCTTTTTAGAAGTTTTTCTTTTTTCTTTTACCCCCACTGGGCTTCAAATCTTGAATTGAGCCAGATTGAGTGTAAAATGGCCTTTGGGGATGTCCTTTCCAAGAGGAACATTCCTCCTGGCTTCTGATCTTCCTTTCTTAAATATCCCTCCTGCAGTATCTTGTGGCTGAAGTAATGTCTGCCTTAGCCCAGAGATTGGTGAGAGCCACTGCCAGGCAGAATACTGGTCTTGATGGACCAAAGGTCCGATTCTGTATAATCCACCTTCATATTATATATCATACCTACCTAATATTTTATATCTTCTGCTACTAGCCTGGGGGCAGGTGAAGAATCCTGATATCTCTGTGCTACTTTAACATTGTTCTTTTGATATTGTTGTTGTTGTGATAAGGTTTTAATAATGAGTGAGACAAATCTCATGGCCTAGCATAGAATACTACTTTAGTTTTAGCAGCATAATATGTCTGTATGTCAACAGGTAATTGACATGTTAGGTTTTTCTTGCTTAGAGCTGAGAGAAAAAGAGAGAGAGAAATATGAGCCACTGATCTTATTCATGACTCAGGTCCAGTACACTCAATCAATAATTTATTAAAGTCATGGATCAGCAGAATAAAATGTATATTAGCAGAATGGTTATAAGAATATATATGCAATCTTGGTGCAGTTCAGTCATGAAGAAGCCAAGATGGTAAAACTGGTCTTGGACAATATCACTTCATACTGTAAGTCGGGGAATGCACGATGAAATGTTTCCCATAGGGAAAAAATCTCTCTGCAAACAGGCCTAATGTATCTGGTGGAAATCCGGATAGAACTTTTCCCTCAATTGAACAGATTAACGACTTCATCTGCTGTTGGTGTGAACTAGTGTTAGGTGGGAGGGGGTCAAGCACATCTGGTTTGCTGAAATGTCAGTAGTTTTCCCACCACAACACAATTTCATATGGCTCTCCTCACAGATGAATTGGGGGTGGGTGGGAGATTATATCATGAAAGAAGAATGGATATATGAATATAACATCACAAATAAATGTGTTTGACCTGTGCTGGTTGGAAGTGGAATGTTCCTACTCCACCCTTACTTTAAGTTCACACATGTCACCTTGTTTGGATGATAAAGGCGAGGGATCTGGTAGGTAAGCAGTTTGGAGAAAAACTAAGGGCCAGTTCACACAGCCCTGACCTAGATGGCCCAGGCTAGCCTGATCTCGTCAGATCTCCGAAGTGAAGCAGGGTCAGCCCTGGTTAGTAGTTGGATGGGAGACCACCAAGAAATACCAGGGTTGCTGTGCAGAGGAAGGCACTGACAAACCACCTGTGTTAGTCTCTTGCCATGAAAACCCCAAAAAGGGGTCGCCATAAGTCGGCTGCGACTTGACGGCACTTTACACACACACACAGTTCACACAATATGATACAAAGTCCATGTGGCTGCCACAAGAACTTTTTATTACATGACCTTGGGGCATTCTTTGTCTCCTAGGCAGGCATGGGTGCTATTCTGATTGCAGCCATAACATATATGGAGAAGGGGCTCCAGTCCCTCCCCCAGGTGCAGTTTACATGAGGTGTGCACTGTTATTTGCTCTGATTGGAAACTTACATTGAGATGCCATTACACACAGGTTTCCCAAGAGGAGGAACAGCAGTTCCAGAGCCATTGCAGTTTGTGAAAATGGCATGAGGAGCAAAAGCTGAAGGTCCTTCTCCTATGCATGGTATAACTCATGATTTAAGTGGTAATGGATTTTATGGATTGGAGCCAGCAATTTTTTTTCACTCAATCATGTGTAATTCTCCTCCTTAGTACAGCCCCCATCCCACTTAATCTTCGTGCGTTCAGGCCTGTTTTAGTGGTAAAAGGGGACCATGTGTAAAAGGGGACCCCTCCTTTTTTTCACTTGCAGAAAAGCTGGATGGATCCCAACCCTTTAGGCAATTGTTTCGGCATTGTAGACCACTGTAATTTTACTGCTTGTACTTTTAATTTGTTTGTTTTTATTCCTACTGTTTGTATCAGTGATGCTCAGCTGCTTAGAATCCACATGTGACTCTTTGACATGCCACTTGTGGCCCCTCCAAGCATTGTTCCCCAATCTGGCACCTGTTCCTTGTTTCAGAGAAGTGGGCATGGCCCTAGGCCTGCGGGGTGTGTGGTTGGCAGATGGCTCCCCCATTGAAACAGCCGCTGCCAAAGGAAGTGGTAAACTGTGAGCATCCTCATGCTAGGGATGGGAATAAATGTGGATCTTTTGGTTGATGGTAAATGCAGATGTGGCTCTCTGCGAGCTGCAGAGATGAAGTGAAATACATTTTATTACTGTTCCTGTGTGTTGCTTTTTATTTAGGTTTTACTGGTTTAATGATCTTAACATTGAACTAGATTCCCCCCATTATATTGTTGTTATGGTATTGCATTTGTAAACTACTCAGAGATTATATTGTTGTTATGGTATTGCATTTGTAAACTACTCAGAGATTATATTGTTGTTATGGTATTGCATTTGTAAACTACTCCGAGAACTTACCGGTATGTTGAGTGGCAGGGTAAAAATCTTTGCGATACATATGTAATAGATAGGTCATGTGCTAGAAATGAAATCCATACCCTTGATGAAGTGATTACCAGATGCATGCCCAAATACATATCTGAAAAGAATTTTTCAGTCTTATGGTGCATGTCTAGTTTGGTAAGGAATATCACTACAGTGTCTGATAAAAAGGAAAGTAGGCAGTGTGCTGACCCTGAACTGGATTGTATTTTTTTTTAAAGCTTTCTTTAGCAAATATCGTTGGTAACAATAAAAATGTCAGTTACTTCACAAAAGGTTGCTGAGGATAAACTAAACAGACAGGGCTTCAAGTGCCAAAATCAAACTGTTGTTTGCACAGCCGTAATATTTAAATGGTTGAAGATGTGATGACTTCACTTTATGCCCATTAACCTTTTTTCACTGATGATAGTGTACATTGTGAAACTGTCTTAACAATATCATAGAGCACAGAACTGAACACCAAAGAATATTAGATTCGAGTCCAGTAGCACCTTAGAGACCAACAAGATTTTGGGGGTATAAGTTTTCTAGAGCCAAATCTCCCTTCGTCAGATACAAATAGGAATGGAGATCCTTGAGTCTTTATATCCCAGAAGATGGGAGGGGTGTTGCAAAGAAAGGTGTCAGGATGCAGAGGTACAATGCAAAATGTACCTCTTGATTAGCTTGATTAGAGCAGGAGGGAAATGGTTAGGGGCAGAAAATTAGCATCTGTACTGAGATAACAATCCTATGTTCAGCCCCTGGCAGGGAGGCGGTGTCCATTGTTCTGAATTCTTGAATGAACTCGTTCAGCAATCTCATGTTGTAGTCTCTCCTGGGAGCTTCTCTGCCACTGTTAGGTCAGCAGTGGAATGTCTTGGAAGATTAAAATGATCTTCCTTTGGTTTTTTGAGTTTTGATTTTTGATGCCAGATTTATGCCCTCCCCTTTTTGCGTAGGGACCGACCTGTTTGTCAAAGCTAGAGAGTGGGAGGGCATTGCTGACACTTCATGGCCTGCATAACGTTGGAATATGAACAAGTGAATGAACCTGAGATGGTGTTGTTAGGTCTGGTGATTGTGTTTTCAGAGTGAAAATCGGGACAGAATTGGCATCTTGGTTTATTTCAAGCCCTGGTCCCAGATTCCATGTTAGGAAGTGCATTATTGTGGGTAAATGAGTACCCAGCTTGCTGGGGGTGAAGGGAAGATGACTGGGGAAGGCACTGGCAAACCACCCCGTAAACAAAGTCTGCCTAGTAAATGTCGGGATGTTTAAGACTACATCCCCATACACACAGGTTTTGGAGTAAGCACCGTTATTCAAAAATAAGCCCAAGGAGGTGAACGGCCTAGGTTTGGGCTACCATAATTATATCAGTAGGAATTAGGGCAAAACTAGATGAGTTGCTGGGAGATCTATGAATGGATCTTCTGAACATCTGTAATTGGTCCATAGCAAACACTGGAGGCTCTCATTCAGATTTTTTTCTCCATCTTGCACTGTTTTCCTGATGTGAAATGCACCCCCATCAAATGGGGGTCCCTTGGGGAGCAAGCATACAGCTAGCTTGGATTTTTCAGCTCCCAGTGGGGCAAATAGTTTATGTCGTTATTTCAGGTTGGGCAAATTCTCCTTCCCCAGGTGCCATGACCGCTAAGCAAATAGGGAAGATCCATTCTTATCTAGTTTGGCCCTTAATTTTGAGTCAATGTGATGAGTATGTGTGAGTAGCAAAATTTGCAGTTTTGAATGGTGACATTGTAGGGCACAGTGAGAGTACTGGCTCTGTAATTTGATTCATATTTGGATCCCTTTGCTTTCTGACAGAGATGCACATCTATTTGAACGATGCCACAAAATTCTAGGTAAGACTCTCTTATCTAGAGTTTTATGGCATAGTTCAATGACGAGGTAGATGGCTTGCTCAACACTGAGAGCTGGTTGGACAGATACCGTGAGCTGGAGAAATCTGCATATTTTGTTCATAGATTAAAATCAATATAGATTCCATAATATTTTGCAGAAGTCCTCTGTCTTTCAGCTGGCTTGTCCAAGAACTTAGGTGTGGCTAACCCTTCATTGCAATTCAACCTTTTAAAATGTGTGAAGCAAACTACAGGAATCATGAGAGTAAAAATATTATGCCTGTAATGATTAAACTTGAAATCCTGGCATGCTTGTTCAAGTAATAAATTCCATTTAACTCATTGAGCAGTTCTGGGTAAACATGCATTACCATTGGGTAACAGTTTTTTAATATACACTGATTTATGGCTTGAAACTTCGTGTGCAGCCTTGAGAGCAAAGAATGTTTTAAAACGTTCCTCTTGTCAGATTT
Organism: Euleptes europaea; assembly: GCF_029931775.1. Lineage (NCBI taxonomy): Eukaryota > Metazoa > Chordata > Lepidosauria > Squamata > Sphaerodactylidae > Euleptes > Euleptes europaea. The sequence continues at coordinate 59,209,417 of NC_079320.1, forward strand.
CTAACAGGAGTCCATACACTTCACAAAAACACCTGAGGGGACAATCAGGCAGAGTATGGTCTGCATGTTTCACGCACTTGACGCAGGGAACAGTTCATTTGATTCTGATTCTGTGCAGAGATGCATGATGTGTCATTTTTTTTTCCAAGGAGGGAGACGGCTAGCAGTGAATGGTATGGAAGAGTAACTTCGTACAATGTGGAGTAGTATTATACTTGACTGCTGTTGAATAAAGAGTGAAGTAGTTTTATAACTAGTGGTAACCATAGAACACAGTCTTGAAGAGGGAGTGTACTGTATTTTTCACTTCAGATATGAACGGTATGAAACTTCCTTGTTGAACGCAAACATGCCATTTTGTACAGTGATTTACAGTCATCTGCCTTTGGTCAAAGGGAAATTTGTATTTCTTTTGCACCGTGTGTTATTCGCTGGGGTTTGTTCAGCTCACATTGAAGAGATTTTACTGTTCAAATTGGATGGTCTACTTTGTGCGTAACAGCTTCTTTCACAATTAAAAAGCTTCAATATCATTTGAACTTGCCAGCTTTTGTATCAGTCTGTGTAGTTGTCCCCGAATTACAATTTGAATTGTGTCAATTGGCTTTAGCTTCGTACCATGAAAAACATTGTTTTCTGTTTAAAGGCCATGCCATCTTTTCCCCTGGGCAGTTGGCAACCTCAGTATGTAATTACGGTAAACTAGTAAACTTTTGTTTAAAGTGAGTTCTTATTGTATTTTATTTAGTAAAATTTGTGTTTAAATTGTGTACTTATTTTATTTAGATATTTATAACACTTTTCTCCCGGTGGGGACTCAAAGCAGTTGATAAAAGTTTCATCGCCATCATTTTATCCTTAACAACATCCCTGGGAGGTTGGTTAGGCTGAGAGAGAGTAACTGGTCCAAGACTACTCAGAGAGTTTGGATGGCAGAAGTAAGGATTTGAACCTGGGTATCTCAGATCCTAGTCCGACACACACTAACCACACTGGCTCTTGAAGTCCTATTCCTTAAAGATGTGAAGTTGGGCTTAATGTGTTGGCAGTGTCTTGTTAAATTCTGAGGAGAAAGATTTGGGGCCGAGCAAGATTTTGAACTATCAAGAAGCAGTGCTTCAGTACTCTCTGCAATTATTTGCTCTTCCCATGAGGAGCAGAATAAATGATTTAAATAAATACAAGCTTGTTTAAATAATTTTAATTCAGATTTCCATAGCTCAAAATGGGTTTGCCGTGGAGACTTTAGTTTCATTCAGAGTATGTACAGCTCCGCTCATGCCCTATATCTTTTATTTAAGTGTGGTTTACTTGTTTTGTAATTTTAAGATGACCTAAGTAGGGTTGCCAACAATGGGGTGAGAAATTACTTGAGATTGGAGCCTGTGGATGGTGGGGTTTGGGGAGGGGAGGGATCTTAGCATGGTATAATGCCATACAGTCCACCCTCCAAAGCAGCCATTTTCTCCAGGGGAATGGATCTTTGTAGTCTGGAGATCAGTTGTAATGACCAGGAGAAGTCCAGGCGCTACCTGGAGGTTGGCAACCCTTATCTGCCTCCACATAGTTTGCATGACTTCTGTAGTTGTATACAACTCCTGTGCTGTTCTGCAGTGTACCATAGTTCATTATTCTACTTCAGGCTTGAATCACTTCTGCTGAGATAACCCCCTATTTCATGTATGTCTTAAATGTTCAAGGAGTGAATCAGAGGCTGAAGTGAGTTCAAAGGGAGGAAAAAAGCTCTAAATAATTATGGACCCTTTTCTTCATCTTGATTTTACCTCTGAGCAACTTAATGATTAAGTTTGGCATCTGATCTTTTAGTTGTCGAATGAAATCTTTGTTGTTTACCAAGCCCCTTTGTTGAAATAGCTATTTTTAGTTTGCTTTCTTTAATTCTGCTTGCTTTAGATTGCTTTAGCTGCTAATTTTATTCACCATATTACTGTTTTTCTGCTGCTCTGTCTTGGGTTGCCTATTGTTATTTGTTGATGTTTTAAATTTTTAGGTGGTTTGGATTGAAGTTTTATATTGTTGTGTGCCATCTTGAATTCTTTCTGTTTATGCAGAACACAGTTTATAAATAATTTAAATAAATAAAACGGTGGTGCCTAGATTATTTTAGGTATGTGGGAATGGGAGAATTTCTCAGGTAGCACACAGTTTCTTGAAAAGATTCAAGATAATGAGCAAAAGGCATGTGGGTGGATAACATTTCCTGCCAAAGTAAATAAGCTTGAGGTTAAGCTATTGATTTAAGAACCATGAATTAATTTCTGGTATTCCTAATCCCACATAAACAACTCCATGGTTGAAAATGTACTGAAATGGCTGGTTTTGAAACTCCCCTGTGCAATAGCCTGTTGGAGGTGTGTGTGTGGAAAGGGCATGGGCTACTATATTACACTAGCAAAGCTATTACTTTGCCTTGTAGAGTAAACTGTAACACAGAAGAAGATGTTCTGCATTGGAAACACAGGTACACAATAAACCATTAATAGAACTGGAGTTGTTTAGTGCGAACAAAGGAATGCTATAGAGATTAATAGTCATCTGACATGTTTTCTACAACATTCCTAAAATAGTATCCAGATGATTAGAGTGTTTATTGGGGGGGGGGGAGAGAGAGAGAGGAAGCATAAACCCTGTTCACTTAGGTTTCTGTGGTTTAGTGTGACAACTGAGAAAATATCCGTAGCTCATTTAGTAATCCGATGTCGTCTTATGTTTTGTTTCTCGGTCACGTGGGCTCTTTTAGCGGTTCGCATTTATTATGAAACCATTCATTGACTGTGCTCTTCTTGTTGTGTTTATCTTGTTTTTAACTTCAGCAGAGAAGTCCTCAAGGCAGGCAATGAAAATAGGCATGGGGATCGACCTGGTTGTTGATTAGTTGCTCATCAAGTTGTGGGATTAATTTTTTTGAGAAGCAGAGTTTGACCTAGCAGTATGGATTCAAAGGTCCTGGGTACCTCTTATAATAGAACATGGGTGCCAGGTCCTTTCTTAACTCCCCAACTTACTATTGGTCTTCAGATCAGCAGTCTTCAAACTTTTCAGACCCCTGACCCGATGCTAACCCAACCTGAAACCCAGGATAGTCTCCCCCCCCTTTAAAGGTAACCAGACACAAAGCAAGGAAATTTGGCATGAACACATCATCATACAGAGTTTTACCTGTTGAAATTCTTTTCCTCAGCAATAATTAATAGCAAAGAAACTCTGTTCCATCCTCTGCACCTAGTCACCTTCCTCTCTGGGTGTGTGTGTTTCATCTCTTTCTTTTTAAAGATAAAGTGTTATAGTGTTGTTACTGCATATATGACTCACCTTCGGTCAGGATGCATCCTGCTTGCAATTCCCAACGTACAGCTAAAGGTTAATGCTTTACATTGTACTCTAACAGTGTTTCTTAACCCATCGGATTTATGTCTAATTAATTGGTTCTCTAAATGGAAAGTTATAAATAGTGAGAATTTTAAATTACTTGAGTTGTACTGACCTTGGCCCATTGTGTTACCACTGCCCTTGCCAGCTTCAGGTTGGGAGATACCTGGAGATTTTGGGGGCAGAGCCTGAGGAAGGTGGGGTTTGGTGAGGGGAGGGATCTCAGTGCCATGGAGTCCAGTTGCCAAAGCAGCCATTTTCTCCAGGTGAACTGATCTCTATCGGTTGGAGATCCATTGGAATAGCAGGAGATCTCCAGCTAGTACTGGAGGTTGGCAAACCCACTTTAAAAAAATTCTGCAAGTCCATTCTCGAGAAGAGAAAAATGAACAGGTGTCACTTTAAGTCTTACAGTGAAGCAGTCTCTGATCAGCAAAGACCAACAGCAGCAACTAACCCAGCGTAATGTTATAAACTGTTGCTCCTTAAATAATCTGGGGAAGTGCTAGTATTTCATTTAAAAGGTAATGGTCCCCTGTGCAAGCACCAGGTCATTCCTGACCCATGGGGTGACATCACATCCCAACGTTTACTAGGCAGACTTTGTTTACGGGGTGGTTTGCCAGTGCCTTCCCCAGTCATCTTTCTTCACCCCCAGCAAGCTGGGTCCTCATTTGACCGACCTCGGAAGGATGGAAGGCTGAGTCAACCTTGAGCCGACTACCTGAAACCAACTTTATTTACTAGGTTGTTTAAGGATCTCCCGTAAGAGCTGCCCTTCCTAAGCAGTTTGAAGAAGTCAGGCCGGCTTGAGCAACTACTTAAAATCCGTATCTCAGCTGGGTATTTCTGTATCTGGGACAGGCACCTAATTTTACTTATTACCTTTGCCGTCCACAAGAGGCCTGCCAGCAAGCAAGTTGTTGAAAAATCAGTCAGGACATTATATGTAATTGGCAAAGGAGTGAAAATGATCAATTGGGAGTTATCCTTAGATAGGAAGAAATGATTGAAAGCCGTGACAACTTTAAAATTTTGGCTGTTGAGGGTGCTGAAATTCCAAGTGCCCACTTCTATAGCTATTCTGTGATTAGCTCTGAGGGGCATCGACATTTTTTTCTCATGAGGCAAGGCTCCCCTACAAATCCCCCAACCACACATTTGAATTGCAAGGGAAAGGTTTGTTTCAGAGGCCTTGTATTTGCCTATTATGTCTTTCTACCTTGCCTCTCAAGTTTTGGGAAAAAAACAAAAAACAATAGTGCTTGGTTCAGTCTCCTGAAAAGGATGGGAAAGAAAGGCGACCGTATGGGCATGAAGTCCAGCCTTAAGGACCTACCTGTCACTGCATTATAGCTTGGAATTAAAGTAAGTTTTCCATTTGATAGAAATATCAAATTTCCTCCTAGTGGGGGGGGGGATTCCTCGCCTCCAGCTGTCATTTCCCACTGCCACTCATAGTGGTAGGAGAAGACTAAAAAAAAAAAAAAAAGGCCATTGGGCCTATAGCATGTCTCTTCTGGGGACAACTCAGAAGTGACATCACAGCTCTTTAGGAATCATGGCAACTCCATGGTAGTACCATAGAGTCTTCTGAGATTCCTAGAGAGGCGTGACAGTACATCCAGGGTTTTTTCCAGAAGCGATTTCACGCCGTGGCCAATGGACGCCCCTCATATCACTACTCTTCTTGTCTAGTCTCCTGGTGGTTGTAGGCCAGGTGATTGTAGTTGTTTGGGGAGAAGTTATGTTGCCACCAGTAGCAAGAGGTGTAGGCATCTGAGATTCTTGCAGAGTCTGCTTCAAAGGTTTCTAGCATTGGTGTAAAGGAAGTTGTTCTCATGCCAGTCAGTTAGCATCAGCACCACTAATTTCAGCCCTTTATGGAGAATGTCTCTGTGGAATTAGTTAAACGCTGGGCTGCAAGGTGACTTGATTGTACTTCAAGTGTGTGCTCATGGTTAGTTTTTAGAATTATAGCTAACTACCTTAATTTTGACTCTATTGCATTCCTTTTGTCCTTTGGAAAGTGGCTCCAGATTTGCGCATTGCAAAATATGCTAACTTTAATAGTTTGTCTTTTTTTAAAAAAAAGAATAGAAAAGCTCTTTAATGTGATTATTTAAAAGATCAGTGATCTGAAGGGGATTTTCTTTCCCTGACAAGAGACTTTTAATATATTTTCTCATGAGTCTTGTAACACTTTCTATGGAAAAAAAATTGATTCAAGCCTTTTGAAACTCAGTACTTTTTAAAAAGATGTATGAAAGACTCCAATATTTATGATATGAAGAAATAGCGCTGTGACATTCATTTGTGTCTCCTGAGTTTGTATGATAAATTACAAGGTTCAGCATAAATTGACTTCCACCCTCAGAGAGTAGCATGCTTCATTTGTATGGAATCTGTCTTGAAACTGGAATGCCTTTAAACTTGCAGTTGTCTAGCAAGTTTTTACTTTTTGTTTGTAATCAAGAATAATAGAGATTCAGCTGTTAAGAGTGGAGCGAGCTCTAGCCTCATAAGCCACGTCACCATTTCAAAATTCAGGTGTGATGCTATTATAAAACAACTTGTGTAATGGAGTTTCATTCCTCCACATATATCAGTGTTTAGATAACATATTAACAGCCCATTCCTGAAGGGTGGGGTGGTTAGACGGCGACCGGAGGCGGCGCAGCTGCACCGCATCCGGAGCAGCCTTCTGCCAGCGCAGCAAGCCAAAAAATTACATTAAAATTATTTTTAGCAAAATACCCCGTGGAACTCCCCATAGAGTTCCACGGGGCTGTGCCCCGATTTTGCAGTCGTATCTCACCCCCTGCAAAATGGCGCGCTTTGGAGCTTGAATGGGGTTAGGAAACCTCCTAAAGGCAGCTCCTCCCCACCCCCAGGAATGCCCTGGGAACGTCTCCCAGAACGTCGGCACGAGCACTCATGCTGGAGGTGGTGCAGGAGGCCGGATTTAAGGATTACAGCTATATGTGTTAACTGATTTGAACATCTGAAAACACTAAACACTGTAAATGCCAACTGTTCTGTAGTAGTAGTAGTAGTAATAATAATAATAAATAATCTTCTTAAAATAGAAAAAATAGATATAATAGATATAATTTCTTAAAATAGAAAAAATAGATATCAGGCAAGAATAGAGGATTGGGTAACTAATGTTAATCAGCCTCCTGGCAAAGAGAAACAAGAATGTGGACTTTGAAGGAAACATTCTAGAATACGGTACTGTTCTTAGAACAATGGGGGGGAAAGGGGAAAAATATAAAAGCCAGGGTTGAAAAAGCCAGGCAATTGGTTCCATTGCCCCAGGGGGGCTTGGGTTGGTTCTTGAACAACAGCTTCCTTTCTGTGCCACACAGTAAACCATTTTTTGATATTGAATGCAATTTCAAAAAGCAGTTTGTGATATACAGAAAAGAAGTGTTTTTAAGACCCCTTGAAGTAGCTCTTTGGCTGTCATCCAGGGGCCACAACTAAAGAAGAATCAGTGTGTTAAAGGCCAGCTAAACCCACATCTGCACTTTGCAAGCCTCAGGGATCACTTCCCTGCCTTCTGGTCTATGTGTGTTCTTTGTCTCCCCCCCCCCTGTATTATTTTTCTTTCAGAGCTCCTTGTGAGTTTAAGAAGGGCAGATGAAGAATTTTTAATGAGTTGTCCTCACTTGGACTGCGTAATGTGCATCTATTCCCCTGTGAAATCAAAATGCTATGAGAAGTATTACACAATGCAGTATATTAGAAACAACCAAGAGTTTGGTGACACTGTAAAGCAGGGGTCCCCAACATGGTGCCCGTGGGTGCCAGTATACCTGCTGACACATCTCCCGGTGTCTGGCAAGTGTTTTTATAAAGTGGGTGGGACCAGGTAGGACTTTTGCCCAGCAGAGCTTCTGATGAGCTGTGGGAGATTCATAGGCTGTGCAGACTTTTTAAAATTTTGGTTTGGCAACAGCTGCCACCACAGCACAAGGATATTCACTTTGTGACTGAAGGTAAGCCGTGGAAGCCATTTTATGGCTGGCTCCCCCTCCTGTGGCAGCTATTTAGAGGCAGTCATTTTGTGGCTGTGCCTACCATGCTGTGTCACAATTTCAAAGGTTGGAAAGAACAGATTTCTTGTAGTATAAGCTTCTGTGGACTAAAACCGAATTCACCAGATGCATGCATAGCACATTTGGTTGTTTTTCTACTACAGACCAGTAAGGCTATCCCTTTGAACAGTATGTTCCCCAGCGACCCTATTGCACCATGAAAAAATTAGCAAAAAACCACACTATAAAGATGTCAAGATGTCATCATTCCATCAAAATTAGAAGGCAGATTTGCAATGTGGGGAGATGTAATTTATAAAACTAGATTTATTAGGATGGTCAGTATATAGGGTTGCCAGCTCCGGATTGGGAAATACCTGGAGATTTGGGGGGTGGAACCTGAAGAGGGCGGGCTTTGGAGAGGGGAAGGACTATAGAGTCCAATTGCCAAAGTGGTCGTTTCTCCAGGTGAACTGATTTCTATTGGCTGGAGATCAGTTGTAATAGCAGGAGATCTCCATCCACCACCAGGAGATCTCCATCCACCACCTGGTAAACAAGAACAGCAACAAGTTGCAAACAATTGACTTTTATGAACAGTAGTGGTATTAAACTATCATATCCACTATCTTACTCGTGAGTATTTACAGTAAAAAATATATAACGCAAAAGTACAGGGTCAGTGCCCAAACACATATAAACGATTCGCATAGACAGAGATATCGTCATAAGCTCAGAGTCCTTTCTGGAATACGTTCCATTCATTTCTGTCCATGAGGTATGTTAAATTTCACTTCCACTTCTACAGAAGTTTCGGCTATGGAAGCCTTCCTCAGGGACCAACGCTTGCTGTAGCAAGTTATTAACAGCTAGCGTTGGTCCCTGAGGAAGGCTTCCATAGCTGAAACAGAAAGGTTACCGGACTGCTGTAGAAGTGGAAGTGAAATTTAACATACCTCATGAATGGAAAGGAATGGAACGTATTCCAGAAAGGACTCTGAGCTTGTGACGATATCTCTGTCTATGCGAATCGTTTATATGTGTTTGGGCACTGACCCTGTACTTTTGCGTTATGTATTTTTTACTGTAAATACTCACGAGTAAGATAGTGGATATGATAGTTTAATACCACTATTGTTCATAAAAGTCCATTGTTTGCAACTTGTTGCTGTTCTATTTTACCAATTAACTTCACAGCACGCTAACTTGTGTTTGCCAACCCTGCCAGTATATGATAGGGACATTCTACGGAATACTGATATTCACATGCTGGTTTTCTTCTTATCTGTTGAATATGATGTATTGTGAGCCGGTGTCTGCCCAAAATGTCCCCATCTGAGCTGGAAATTCTAATACTGCCTGTGTAAGTTACCCTTAAAACAAAGAAAAGTCTTTTTGGTAGACTTTATTTCAAATATAAATTAAATAAAACTGTTCTAGATGGGGGTAAAATTATTTTTCAGTATAAGACACACAAAGTTAGGTTTTATTTGCCTGTTTAGCATTCTGTTTCTTTGTAGTTTGTGACTCCAGAACTGAGATATTGCAGTGATGTTTGGTATATGTACTGAGTAGGGTTGTCAGGTCCTCCCTCTCCAGTAGCAAAAGGTTTTAGGGGTGGGGCTAGGGCGATTGCGTGAGGCTGCGCATGATGCAATTATGTCACTTCCAGCCATGGCCACTTTAGCACTCAACCCCCTGGAGCAGCCGGGTTAGGGTTGCCAACCTCCAGGTAGTAGCTGGAGATCTCCCGCTATTACAACTGATCCCCAGCTGACTGAGATCAGTTCACTTGGAGAAAATGGCCGCTTTGGCAATTGGACTCTATGGCACTGTAGTCCCTCCCCTCCCCAAACCCCACCCTCCTCAGGCTCTGCCCCAGAAACCTCCCACCGGTGGCGAAGAGGGACCTGGCAACCCTAAGCCGGGTGGATTGGTGGGCAATCGCCCGGCGAAACCACCCACCTGGCAACCCTAGTACTGAGGGCACAATTGTATGTTTTGATCCCTGGACCTGTTTTCAAAATGAGGAGAAAAATGTAAAATACATCACAGTGTTACAATTCCCTTGAAATTTAAGATATTGGAATGAAAGTTGGTTTGCACATTTGGGACAATATTCTGTATTTCAGATTCAAACCTCAATTTAATACCAGTTTTCAAGTGGACCAGAAAATGCAATGCAATGCAGTACCAGACTTGAAGATTGAAACATCGTAGTGAAACATGGTATGCACATTTATAATATGTGATTCCCTGCGCTAAGTTTGACAACTGCTTAACCCCTGTAACAGCTTACTGTTAAGGCTGGCTGCAGAGGTCACATTGGGACAATTTTGAAAGAGTGTAATTGGCTAGGACAGGGGCCAACTTCAGGGGCTATTTGATTCTGGGAAAAATACTTTTAAAACATTTTAAAACATTAAAAAAATACATTTCATTGTACTGTAAGTGTTCTGATTTTGAGCAACTACACAACCCCATAAGGGTCGAGAGTGTGTGATATACATTTTTTAAATGTTAATAAAACTGTAATGAATCATGTTTTGAAGAACTGAGAAGGTGCACATGCTGAGGTTTGAGGTATAATAATGTTTCAGGAAGACAAAGAATGAGGCCTGTCAAACAACTGTGCTTTCCTAGACCAATTTGGTTGGCACAAGACCCAAAGCAGTTGCAGTTCCGCAAGCATAACGTTTTGTGGGCAGATTCTTGACTGATTATACCTCGCATATGTATAAAACTGTACATGTTCTCTGCTGTGGGGTGAAATTAAATTGATACTACCAGCACTTGATTCTCTAAATGGCATTGCATGACATGGGGAAGGGAAATGCTTCTAAAAATGTTCCGAATTTGAGAACGTTGTTTTGGTGGTGTCTGGGAGAAGAATTACTAGTTCCTGGCAGCAAGAGAAGGTCCCTACCCCTTGACATTCCAGGGCTTAATCTGCATTGGCAGGCAAGCTTTGCCAAAATCACCCTCCTGCAGAGCACTTCTGAGAAAAATGCCAGCGTTTTCAACTTTTATTGGGCTCAATTAATTTGCCTGTCAGGATGCCAACTCGGGCCAAGGAGTGCTTTATAGTTTGCGGAGCAGCAGTAACACCCTTAGAGACCAACAAGATTTTTTTGGGGGTGGGTGGGTATACGCTTTTGAGAGCCAAAGCTCCCTTCGTCAGAAAGCTTACACCCCAAAAATCTTGTTGGTCTCCAAATTGCTACTGGACTCAAATCTAGCCGTTCTACTGCAGATTATGGCTACCCTCTGAAACTATAGTTTGTGAAAGGGGAGGTAGATAACTTCCCTTCCATTTTACTTTTCCAGTATGAGCTGCATCACCATAAAGCAGAAGAGCAACTGAAACTTGGAATTGGAGACTGGAGGGTATGCTGCTGGCCAGATGCGCTAAGACGCTTTACGGTGCATTGCTGTTAAAGCAACAGCATCTCACACCTTTCCCCTTTTAGAAGCACTTGCACAATAAAGCTGTACAATAATCACATGCCTTCTTTAACATACTAAACCAGGGGTGTCGAAACCACTTGTTACGAGGGCCGGATATAGCATAAATGTCACCTGGTTGGGCCGGGCCTTGCCTCGCCAGGCCAGATCGAGAGTGCGGGGGTGGCTGCCTCGTAGGGCTGTCCCCCCTCTCCTCCGGTGGGAGGCTATGGGGCTGAGGTCAGGATTGCCGCCTCGCGAGGGGCCTTATACCTCTTAGTTTGAGTGGTAAAGCAGCCCTTTACCACTAAAATTAAGAGTTTGAGTGATATAAGGCCCCTTGCGAGGCGGCACGTCCGGTTGTAAACGCTCGTGTGCACGTTTGCCCTCCGGACCTCAGGTGGTCGGCGGGCAGAGGGGTGAATTACTGGGGGTTTGCCCACCACCACCGGGTACCTGGCAACCTTACTGCCTCGGCTGGCTCGCAGGCCGGATAAGAGCTCTCAGGGGCCGGATCCAGCCCAGGGGTCTTATGCTTGACATCTCTACACTACACTGATAAGATAATTTGGTACTAGTTCAATTAATCCTGCACATTTTCAGCATTGTGAAAGAGATCAGCAAGAGCATCTTTTTAGTCTCGATTGCACCTTTGTCACATGATGGTTGATTCAAAGGTACCAATCTCTTTTGTTTCCCGATGGTGCTTAGCAACGGGATCTTCCTGTTGCTTTTAAACTGTTGTCTTTTATGTGTTTTATAACTGTTGTTTTGTTTATATTGTAAGCCACCGTGAGAGCTGCAAGTTAGAACTGCAGCTAATAAATGTTTTAATAAATAAAATAAAATGTCTAGTATATCTATTGCTGCTGAACTCTTATAAGAACGCCTTGCAAATCGAGGATGCTTCACATTACCAGGAACCTCAATAATATGATGAGTCTCAGACAAGAGATCTTTCCATCGAAGACAGATGGGCTAGAGAATGGTGACAAAAAAACTCATTGACTTAGCAGAACCCCTGCAGCCTTTTTTCTTTTCTTTTTTGCCATCAAGTTGCAGCCAACATATGGTGACCCTATAGGGGTTTCAAGGCAAGAAGATGTTTAGAGATGGTTTGCCATTGCCCGCCTCTGCATAGTGACCCTGGTATTCCTTGGTGGCCCTCCATCCAAATACTAACCAGGACTAATCCTGTTTCGTTTCCGAGTTCTGACTAGATCAGGCTAGCCTAGGGTATCCAGGTTAGGGCAGGTCTCTGCAGCTAGTACTACATATTATGGTGTATTTTTGGAATAGGGTATTTTGTCGTTGGGTGCTTTGGGTTTCACATATCAGACAAACTGTAGGCATGCATCCCATCCTGAAAGTCCTTTTCAGGATGCAGAAAGGAGGTGGAACTAATAATATGCAAGCAAGTTAGCATCATAGGTGAGATACGAAGAAATATGTTACTCTTGAATAATTCACTGCCTCATCTTTTTAATTGGAGATGCCCAGGATCGAACCTGGGGCCTTCTTCAGACAAAGCAGATGCTCTATCACTGAAGTACAGCCCATCCCCCCCAAGCCTTTGCTTTTTTTGTGGAAGAGCCTATACAGCAGAACTGTGACAGCAATCCCTCTTGCTGCAGTTTTGTGTTGGTCTGCCTCTCCTCATGTCGTATCTTGATAAGAGCAAAAAAGAAGGGGGGAAAAGAGTAGCAACTTTAATTAGTGGACTGAGGAAGTGAGATTGGGTTTATTTACAGTTATTGGTGCAAGCAAATAACAGTAACCGGGCCATATTTTTGTTAGTCTGGAGTTGTCACAATGCTGGCTTTGTTATAATTGTTGAAATGCTCAACAGAGATTTTCTGAGGGTGTGAAGGAAGGAAGTGGCCACATAGCATTTAGACGTTTCCTGTTACATAAATGTTTTATGCTTCTCAGACTTTAAGCCTCATTGTGAGTTGTGAGTTGGGGAAAACTTAGTATTTCAAATAAATTCAACCAGTTGCAAATAAAAGGCACAGTACTGAAGAGCGCTATATGAGAACTGAAGTCATATGATAGGAGTAAGATCATTCGACTCATTTCCTTCCTGGTTCTGGAAGTTTTAAAAACTTCTGTTTTTCAGTTGTTTAATTCAGGATTTTCCATAATGGAGAATCTGCTTCCTTGGACTGCAAAAGACGTCTAGTGAAAATGTTGGTAGAAGAGTTCAAATTGTAGATTATCATGCCTTAGTGTTGAATCACAAATCAGGAACTGTGTTGTGTGCAGCTGTCAGAAACATGGTGGATGTTGAGATTTACGCGTTATTCTTCCCATTTAGGAAAACCATTGGCATAGTTCTGAGACATAGTGGTAAACCTCAAGAATACAAAGTGCCTTTGGCCTCTGACCAGTTTTTTCGTGATCCTTGTGACTTACCAGAAAATGTTGACATTTACCAGGTAAGCTGAGAGGAACACAAAATCAAGCCCAGTGACATATCAGTTTTTATATTTACCGTTACCTCTTAAACACCTACCTTTTCAGCGATGGGGCACACTTCGGTCTAATTTTTTAATGATTTATTGGTCAGTCTTAAAAGCCATTCTTAAGATTTTTTTTCTTTTACATTTCCCACTCCAGATCCCATGCCAAAATAACCAGTCCATGTTAACAACTTAATGTTACATAAAGATTGTACAGGCGGTACTAGGGTTGCCAACCTCCAGGTACTAGCTGGAAATCTCCTGCTATTACAACTGATCTCCAGCCGATTAAGATCAGTTCACCTGGAGAAAATGGCCGCTTTGGCAATTGGACTCTATGGCATTGAAGTCCCACCCCAAACCCCACCCTCCTCAGGCTCCACCCCAAAAACCTCCCGCAGGTGGCGAAGAGGGACCTGGCAATCCTGGGCGATGCCATTAACACAGGTTGGTAGATCTGCCTCTTGTTCAAACTGGAACAGAAGTAGGTCTGGAACACACAGAACCAAGTCTTCTAGCTGCTCAGACTAGTGAGCATGCCTTGAAACTTTTATTGGTCACTATCCATTGCCTGGCCAACTCTGGTGTCTTAAAGGGCTTCTTTGTTGATCTGGCTGATCTTGTGGTTATGGCTGGGTGGTGGCAGTCAGGCTGAATTGTCCTCTGACAGTTGCTTTAGAACAGGGGTCCCCTTCATGGTGCCTGTAGACGCTATGGTGCCCGCCGACACCTTTTCTGGTGCCCGCCAAGAGTTTTTAGGAAGTGGGTGGAGCCAGGAAGGGCTTTTGGCCAGCAAGGCTTCTGATTGACTATTGGAGATTTGATTAGCTGCAGACTCAGAATGGTTGGGAACCCTTGCTTTAGAACATGTTGCAGGCGCAAGTCCTGACAAAGAGTGGAGAACCAGACAATAAGTAGACTGTAAATAGTCTACTGCAGGGTGTAGAAACTGATTCTGTCTAGATTGTGCATAATCTCTAATGTTTCACAGATGCAGGCATGTCTGTGCTTGTATGGGAGGAGCTAGGGGCTGACTGCCTGGCAGCGTGGCAGGGCCAACACAAGTAAGATTCAGACGTGCCAAAAGCTGAAATGGCATGCAATCAGATGACTTCAAACGGCAAAAGCAGTTGAGACAGTCCACAGACAAGCCTCATATATAAAATGCACACATATGCACCTATCATATGTGTTCTGTTGTTAAGCAATTATGCATTCTGTTCGGAGGTCATTGGTCTTATTATTGCAGATGAAGGCTAATAATGCAATCCTATGCAGAGTTACTCCAGTCTAAGCCTATTGCTTTCAGTGGGCATAGATTGGAGTAACTCTGCATAGGATTGCACAGGAAGGCTTAGCAATAAGTGACTAGACCAAGATTAGTCAGTAGATTGATGGCAGTGAGTTCTTAAGCCGAAATAACAAGTAATAATAAAGAGATGGCCTCTGAGCATATGCGAAGTGCTTTCCCTTACCACAGAACAACTGATCTTTCCTCCCCAAACACTGATTAATGTGCAGCGTTCATATTCAGAGTCCATTTCATTAACACTAAGTAACACAGCTAGGCGAGGGCAGGCCTGGTGGGCCTTTGCTTGCCCCCTTTGCCAGGTTGCTGGAACCGATGGGCAATTGTCCGCCAATCCAGCAGCCTGCTTGGAGTGGCAGCTGGGCGCAATGTGCTTATGTCACTTCTGGGTTTAGTCCCGGGAGTAAACCCGGGAGTTTGAGTGGTAAAGGGCCCCTTTGTGATGCGGTGCTTCTGGAGCTAAACCTGGAAGTGACATAAGCTCATTGTACATGGCAGCATGCTGACCACCCGTCCTCACCCTTAAAAACCTCCTCCAGGTGAGGAGAGAGGATCTGGCAACCCTACTCACCCCTGACGCTGGTGTGCCTCCATGAACCAGCGTTACAATGCACATATGCCTCCCCATCTGCTAGGGTGCCCACAAACCCTCCGCCTCCACGTTGGTTGAGGGGCAGGATGGAGCAAGATACTTCCTTGTACATATATAATTTAGATAACCAATCTCCATCACAGTTTAAAAATTAAGTACAGACCCTTCCCATCTCTATTGCCAGAAAGCTATAACCAGAGAACTAGGGTTGCCAGGTCCCTCTTCACCACCAGCGGGATTTATTTTGGGGCGGAGCCTGAGGAGGGCGGGGTTTGGGGAGGGGAGGGACTTCAATGTCATAGAGTCCAATTGCCAAAGCAGCCATTTTATCCAGGGAAACTTATCTCTATCGGCTGGAGATCAGTTGTAATAGCAGGAGATCTCCAGCTAGTACCTGGAGGTTGGCAACCCGACAGAGAACACATAATTTCCGTCCCCCTCCCCAGTTCAACCCCAGTTTTTCTGTCACCTTGCACTTGTACAAAAACAATTTCTTTGAAAGCTCTGCCCCTGGGAAAGGTAAGTATGCAAGGAGACAAAGGGCAGAATCGAGACGTGGGAGCTCCAAGGAAACAAGTAGTTGGATTCACTTGCTGTGCGTGTCTGTTTAAATATTCTAAGCAACAGCAGTACAGAAAAGTCAATCCCTAGATTGTATCTTTACAGATATGACCTGAATAATGTCCAAAAACCATCAGGGAAATCAGAAAAATATTGTTGATTTGTTCTTTTAGAAGGTCATGAAAGATTAAAACGCTGTTTTGTGGTATACATTAAAAATGGCTGCTTTGGAGGGTGGACTGTATGTCATTATACTAGGGATGCCAGGAGGCACCCGGGGATCCCCCAGAATTATAGTTTATCTCAAGACTACTGAGATCAATTCCCCTGGAGAAAGTGGATGCTTTGGAGGGTGGATTCTATGACATTGTACTCAACTGAGGTCCTTGTCCTCCCCATCTTCCACCCCCAAATCTCCAGGAGTTTCCCAACCTGGATCTGACAACCCTACCCCCCATCCCCCACTGGCAGCCAGGAAGGACCTGACAACCCTATGTTTAGGGTTGCCAGGTCCCTCTTCGCCACCGGAGGGAGGTTTTTGGGGAGGAGCCTAAGGAGGGCGGGGTTTGCAGGGGAGGGACTTAAATGACACAGAGTCCAATTGCCAAAGCGGCCATTTTCTCCAGGGGAACTGATCTCTATCGGCTGGAGATCGGTTGTAATAGCAGGAGATCTCCTGCCACCACCTGGAGGTTGGCAACCCTACCTATGTTATACCCTGCTGAGGTCCCTCACCAGGCTCCACCCTCACCAGGCTCCACTTTCCCAATCTCCAGGAATTTCCCATGCCAGAGTTGGGAACTATACTCTTCCTTCCCTCTTACCGTACCTCACCACATAGAACATGCTTTCTCAACCCAGACGAAGGAAAGATAATGCATATATAACCAGGCTAATTAATGATTCATATTCAAAGACCTAGGTAAAGGAGGGTTTCTGGTGTATAGGAATTAGTTGTTTTAGTAGTAGAAAATGTTCTGCTAACTTTAGAAGCATTTGACTTGTGTTGAAATATATCACTGTGGTCCTTTTCCAGTACATTTTGCTTCTGCAAAGTCCATCATATGGCTCATTAATACAGTTTCTTTATAGGCCTTTAGCTATAATGTGAAGTGAGCCATGGTTCAAGTGTTGTGATATGTGCAAATGAATCCTCTAGTTTAGATATAGTATGGCTTTTTCATAGTTGCATCTTAATAAGGGAAGCATTGAAGATAAATATGGTCACTTCAGAAGAACTCTGCTCTTGGTATGGTCTCTAGAAATGGCAGTCATTTAACATTTACTTTGACTGGTCAAAAACATTTTTAATTGTCATGGTTTTTTCACTGTTTAAATGATCACAAAAATGACATTATTAAGAGATTGTTTTGCGGTTATTTACTAATTCTAAGAGTGATAACTAAATAAATTTATTCTTCAGTAAATCATGTTTACCTGAGACCAGAAATGCCTATAAATAGCAATTTTCAGGGAAAATAGGGGGACTGAAGCCAGCATTGATCTATGCAAGATAAAGGTTCAGTCATTCTATATACTAAATGAAGAATTTGGATTTTTATTATTTTCACAAATTCTGTTTTTCCATTAACATGCAGTGTGAAACTGCATATTAAATAACTTCCAATAGCTCCCAACATAATAGGCTCTTTATAATTCTGTTGCTTCAGAGTTTCCCCTGGAAAGCTCAAAGGTCACATCTCTTGGTTTATAGCTGTGGAATGATCCCTGCACAGGGTATGGCTATCAGACATTCCTGGCATTCCATTTGTCTAATATTTAGGCCTTATACACTCTGAGTGGTGCAAAATAAACGCAGCAAAACTGTCACGGCAAGAGCTAAAAAAGAATGTGATGCCCAGCAAAATATTTTTTTCACTTTGAAGCAAGTGCTGTGGTTCAATAGACATTGTTTTTATGTACAGAATAGAGAGAGTATAAATCAGGGACGTCAAACACATTTGTTAAGAGGGCCAGATATGACATAAATGTCACTTGTTTGGACCAGGCCATGTGTACCATAAAATTTAATCCCAGGTACCGAAGATATAAACTTTATAGAAGACACAGGCACAGCTAATTAATGATTTTTTTACTTTATTTTTTACTTAAACTATAAACATGCCTAAAACAATAACACTCTTCCAGTATTTTCTTTTATTTAACAATCTTTGATAGTTGACTCACTGGGACTTGGGGAGGTGGCCGCCTCGGCTGGCGAGCCCGCAGCAGACTCGCCAACCCAGATTGGGACTGGGCGGGGGGTAGCTGCCTTTGCTGGCTCGCGTACCGGATAACAGCCCTCAAGGGGCCGGATGTGACCCCCGGGCCTTATGTTTGACACCCATGGTATAAACTAAATAATTTCCCACCCTTTCCCCAGTAGATTTGGGCATTTGTACTATCAATTGTATTTGAAAGGAAGACAACCCCCTTTAAAGTGTTATGTGTGTGTGTGTGTTAAGTGCCACCAAGTCGCTTCTGACTCAGGGCGACCCTATGAATCAAAGTCCTCCAAAATGTCCTATCTTTGACAGCCTTGCTCAGGTCTTGCAAATTGAGGGCTGTGGCTTCCTTTATTGAGTCAATCCATCTCTTGTTGGCTCTTCCTCTTTTCCTGCTACCCTCAACTTTTCCTAGCATGACTGTCTTTTCTAGTGACTCTTGCCTTAAAATGTTATACACAAAAATTATTATTACTGGACATAACTATAACTTGTGTGTGAATGTGAGATGACCTCTTCTTTTTGTTGGTATACCTGTGGAAAAAACCTAGTCTTGCACTTGAATAAATACTGTAGTTTGCAAATCCACTCGAACAACTAAGGTTGTTCCACTGAAATGTTTGGGGCATGGTTTGCAAACACATATTTGGGGTTGTCATGTAAGTTTCATGGAAGAACAGCAGTTTTGTCATCATTGCAGACTTGTGTCTGGCCGGTCCTGAGAGAATAAGGCAGCAAACCTAAGCTTGTTTACTCAGAAATAAGTCCCACTTTATTCAATGGGGCTTCCTCCCAGGAAGATTTTAGGATAAAGGGACAGTGATATTTTTATTTGCATTGTGTTAACTTGATTAAGGTGCTTGTTTTGGGGTTTTTGTGTGTGTGCTTTTAAGCCTTTTATTTTTAAAATAGATTAGATTCTACCTTACATTTGTCTTATGTAATAGAATTCTTTATTTAATGTTAGTCAGAATTTTTTTCCTGTTTGCTTATGTTCCTCCCCCAATGAAGTGGAAAAATAGAACTTCATTTTGTGCTAGCATAAATCGCAAGTGTAGTTATTCCACTGCAGATGTGGGAAGGAGCAATGGAATCACCTTGCTGTTCTTGCTTTTAATGAATGACCTTGTTCCCCATGTGAAATGCATTTCCTGAAATATATTGCTGTATAATGAATCATATTATTTACATTGTAGTCAATTGTATATAATGTTAGGGAGAGGGCATTAATGATCCCCCCTCCCCTGCTGTCATGCATAGCTAACTTTTTAAACAGTCACATTATAGGATTCCCCCCCCCCCTGGAGCAAAGGATGATTTCTGAAATTAAGCAAGAATATTTTTAGTAATGAGGTTGAAATGCTTTGTCTTAACTGAGTGTCCTCCTTGTAAATTGGTCCATTGGGGCCAATTTGCTGGAAAGTGTTTTTATCAGTTGGGTCACATTTTTGTTACCAGGTCTTAAACATTAATCTGATATTAATCAGAACTGTCCTTCATGGATAGGGAGCTACAGGCCGTGCTTCCCTGCCATGTTACCCAATTCCCTGTAATTCCAGCCAGGTGCCTGTTAATTTGTCAACCCTTTTGATCCTCTCTCTCACTCTCCTTCCTAATTGCATTTCAGTTACAAGCAATGGATATGGCTTAGCGAGGTTTTCAGGGTGAGGTGAAAGCAGCGCCAGCCCTTCAGTGCCGTGTACAGTGCCGAAGCTGAACACACATGCAGAATACATGCATTCACCCTGGTCAGAAATTCTTCATGTTTCTCACAGCAGCTTCCATCCTGAAGCTAATTCGTGAGGTCCCAGCCAAGCTGGTGCTGACATAGCAGGTGGGGAATGATTATGTATGTGCCTAGGGTTGCCAGGTCCCGGCGGGAGGTTTTTGGGGCGGAGCCTGAGCAGGGCTGGGTTTAGGGAGGGGAGGGACTTCAAAGCCATAGAGTCCAATTGCCAAAGTGGCCATTTTCTCCAGGTGAACTGATCTCTATTGGCTGGAGAGCCTTTGTAATAGCGGGAGATCTCCAGCTAGTACTTGGAGGTTGGCAACCCTAGTGTGTCCCTATGGTAGTATTAGTAAACATTTATTTGTGTACTGCTTACGTCATATTTCTGGGTATATGCCAATAAAGGTCGATTGATTGATAGTAAACATTTATCTAAATTAGTACTCTTTGTTGCTGTTTGGTCTGGCAAGGCCCCTACTTAGAGAGTTTATAGCCTACAAAATGTGGGAGGGGAATGGGTTGGGGGAAAAGTCAGGGATTGACAATTAGTAATGGGGAAGAAAAGAACAATGGAAGAGGAAGTAAGCCCTTCTCAGTTGCTACCTCTACCTGTACCAGGAGCTATCAAGCACTTGGAGATCCTCCCAATATGTACAGTTGCCGTGTTATCTGAATGGGGGACATGTGTATATTGCATGTGTATATGGCTTTCGTATGTGCAAACTGACCATTGGGTTCCAGGGTTCTAGCTCGCATGTACAGAAGCTGTACACACTTTCAAAATACACGTATTACCCCTGTTCAGAAAACATGATGACTGTGTATATCAGGAATGTTGTGGATAGTGCATATTCCCAATACACATAGTTGCCTGGATCCTAGGATGCAATGACATACCGTAACATCTGAAAAGAGTTGTATTTAACAGAGAATGTGCAGGTGTGAGAAAGTATGTACAAGTAAGTATGAATGCAGGATGGTTTGCAGATTGCTGTTAAACAGAAATGCTCTTAAAGCTATTTCAGGGAGGGACCATTGTTTGGCGGTGAGGCACATGGTTTTTATGCAGAAAGTCCCAGATTTGCATGCAGGAGGTCAGTCCTTGGCATCACCGGGTAAAAAAGATGGCTTATATCTTAGCTGCTGTCAGTCAGAGACAATGGGTTAGATGAACCAATGGTCTGTCTCAGGATAAGCGATTTCATATTTTAAGCCTGATGCGGCTCATTGGCAGTATTGCTTTTTCATAGTAGTTGCAAATTTATATTTGTGTATTATTTTTTTCTTCATTTGGACACATTTTTTTTTGCCAGGATAAGAATGCTTTGTCCTTTTTTCATAGATGAGAGAATCTTGGCTCCAAACTATGGTGTGCACAGAAATAATACTTTTTGATCAGTTCGTTGCATTTTAATCGGTCACACAGGTAAAAAAAACTTAACAGCTAACAATCATTTCTTGAATGTGTAATCGGAATTCTGGCTATATCAAATGTATTTATTGCTAGCACTGAAGAGTCAACAGTGCTCTGTGGGTAAGAACCAGAGCAAATTGCTTGCATAATGCAAGTGTTATTATGAACGGCTGTATATTTCTTTATGTACTATGGGTAAACACTTCCACTGCATGGTAGTGATCAAGGTTACTGTTTACAAAGCAAGAAGGTTCAAAATTAGTTTCTATCAGGAAGATGTCAACAGAACTGATATTAATGTTTATACTGGGATGGGTCATAGTTATTTCTTTGGGCTTCTAGGAATTTGGTAGAAGGACAGGAACGAGAGAAGGAGATAACAGGTAGTAAATAAGTTGAATCTATCAAAATACCTTTGAAATGTGGTGTTGGAGGAGAGTGTTACGGATACCCTGGACCGCCTAGAAAACAAAAAATCAGTGGGTTTTAGATCAAATCAAGCCTGAACTGACCCTAGAAGCTAAAATGACTAAACTGAGGCTATCATACTTTGGACATATTATGAGAAGAGTCACTGGAAAATTCAATCATGCTAGGAAAAGTTGAAGACAGCAGGAAAAGAGGAAGACACAACAAGAGATGGATTGACTCTATAAAGCACTGGTTCCCAACCAGGGGTCTGTGGACCCCCAGGGGTCCGTGAGAACTAAATTAAGGTCCGCGAAACAAAGTTATAAATCCATAATAAATTAATATTTTCAATTAAAAGTTCTCTATTATAAAAATATATTTTCAAATATTATTCTAAGCTTAATGTTTAACTAACAGTTATGATTAAAGTTTATTTTCAAATTCTCGGAATTTTTATTTTGAACCTTGGGGTCCCTGCACTGAACAAAAAAGTCCTTGTGGTCCCTGGTCAAAAAAAGGTTGGGAACCACTGCTATAAAGGAAGCCACGGCCCTCAGACTGCAAGATCTGAGCAAGGCTGTTTAAGGATAGGACACTTTGGAGGACATTGATTCATAGGGTCGCCATGAGTCGGAAAAGACTTGACAGCACTTAACACACACACACATCAAAATCCCTTGTATGAAATTCTTCATTCTTTCCCCATGAACCAGTTGTTGGCAGAAAGTACACCACAGGCTACTAGTAGATCACTGGCCAATTTTTGGTGGACCATCAGGTTCCTGATGGCTGCTGGAATTTTTAGCAAATAATGGACATGGTCAACCTTGGTTTGATCTGACAATACGCTTAATGTTCTTAAGAGGGAGTGCATAGTGGTCACATGGCACAGATTAGATTATGTATTGCATTTAATTCTACCCTTTCTCCAAAGACCCCAAGACAATGTATAAGGTTTCCCCTCCCTCTCCCCAACCTCACAGTAGTGTGTTGTTGGTTAGGCTGGGATGGTTTACTAACACATCCTGATTCAGAAGCTAGTAATGTATACACAGGGCTGAAGTCCACCCACCAGTACCATGTGCAGCTTCTTGTGCTATTAGGGGTAGATGGTATGAGCAAATGTCATTGCTCCAAGCGTCATACCCAATTCTGCCCATCTAGCTATGATCCATCTACCTTCCCTATCTCCAGCTCCACTCAACCCAAGTTTGTTTCAAGCAGAACTGGTTCTTGTACAAGTAAAAAAAAATCTCCTGAACCTACAGTGATCTACTTTTACAAGAACTAAGACCTAGAGGCTTCTAGTTTCAGTCTGTACTTACCATCTGTATAGGGTTGCCAACCTCCAGGTGGAGATCTCCTGCTATTACAACTCCAGCCAATAGAGATCAGTTCACCTGGATAAAATGGCCGCTTTGGCAATAGTACTCTATGGCATTGAAGTCCCTCCCCTCCCCAAACCCCTCCCTCCTTAGGCTCCGCCCCCAAAACCTCCCACCGGTGGTGAAGAGGTTCTGGCAACCCTACATCTGTACCTTTAGGGATCACCTGTTGTACAAAACTGATTATTGTTGTGAAATATCTGTCAGGGACTGGGACTTACTGCTCATGAGACAGAATTTAAAAGGTAACAAAAATGCTAAGAAGAATTCTGCTACCAGCATTTACTTTCATTCTCCATCCTTGCATACCTATCCTCCTGAGGCAGTCATACAGTTCATAACATTTGGTGCAAGGATCCAGCTTGCTTCACTGACCCTGGTTTGATGTATTGATAGTTCTTATATATCATGGGGGAGGGGAGCTAGAACGACAACATTATTTTTTACAGTTGTGGGTACTTATGGATGCTGGCCATTAAGTAAGCAAATACAGTTCCCTAATCCATATTGTGCGGCAGGCACATTACTAAACATTTAGTTAGCATAAGCGGTGTGCTAGGCAAGAATAAAGCAACATTAATATGGAATCTCTTACTGGCACCCTTTTATAAATAGCGTTTAATTTTGCTTGGCATTAGCTGTCTGGCATAGAGTGATACATATTCTGAAAACTGAAACTCAGTTTTAGCAGAGAACCAGAAGTATTGTTGCATTTAATGTTCAGACTCCTAGGATTCAGACCAAGGTCCATCTAGTTCAGAGGTTCTCAGCAACTCAAGAATCTTGATTTTTATGAAATATAAAACTGTAAATGTGGGATATAAATAAATAATTAGCTTTATTGGATGATCACAAGCTTTGGTGCTGTGGGCAAAGGGAGCAAGTCCCCCCCTTGGCACACCCACAAGGTGTGTTGGAAAGTTACAACACTGTAGTGTCATTGATTACCAATTACTTACTTTAATTGTACTGCTCATACAGCCAATTTGGCTCTGAACAGTGTCACACTAAGACTGAAGGGGGGCGAAGCGCCATAGGAGCCGGCATAACCCTGCACCTGCATCCGCTTTGCACTGTGATAAAGTGGCACAGACGACGGCGCAGGGGCACTTACACCGGCGCCAGGGAGCTATGCAGCAGTGTGGGCCGCAGCCCAGCTGCACAAGCAGCAAAAACCCGGAAGCGAGTGCCGGTGTCGGGGGGGAGGCATTCCTGGGATGTACCTAGGGGCGGAGCTGATGTTAGTCAGTTTCCAAGCCGCTTTCGGCCTGGGAATGCCCCTCTACAATGCAGCATTGCTATGTCAGTAAAATAGCTTGCGTAGACCTGTTAAAAGTCCATGGAAGAGTTTCATTGGTTAATAAAAAAAGTCTTTTAAATGTTTATTTTTCGGCTGGGAAGCCTCTTTAGGAATGGGCTGCCTGACTCAAAGAAAAGAAAAATATATTTTATATATATTTGTCTGTATAAACAATCCAGAATTAATCATTTTAAATCTTAATCAACTGTGTGTGTGGGGGGGAGGGAACTTGGTAGCCAATGTAATATTAAAATCCACCCCTGCTAAAAGAAACCTCAAATTATCCAATTCACACCTAGGGTCCTGGATAAAAGGTTTTATCCATCTACCACTTGCCACATTGAGCAGGTCACAGCTGAATAGAGAACGTTGAAGGGTGTCCTTTTGACCAGAACCACATTGACGCACTCGTTCAGAATACGGCACCTTATTTAAACGACCCAGTAGCTCCCCTGACGGAATGGCTTATTGATTACCAATTAATATACATGGATATTGCTGGACATTTAACAGATATAAAATTTCCCTAATTACTTCTTTCCTGTTGGAGTGTTTGAGTCCCCCTGCATTGAAGCACCTTTCTGTTGCAGGTTGCTCTGATGATGATGATGATGATGCATAGTGTCATCTAGTGTCAGGCGGGAGAAGGTTATACCAACACTGATCTACAGCATCATATTCAAAGCATATTCTGGACCCCTCTTTTAATCCCTAGCATATGTTTTCTTGTTTGTTTTTACATTGCAGATTGTTCAGAACCCGCATGGGTTTTGCGATCGGAGAGTAAACTGGGCATTGGATGATTGTTAGCTTCACATTTTTACTCATTTGTTCTTCCCAATTAATGGGGTCAAACCTCAACCAAATAGACTTTTATCCTGTTTGGGCTATTAGCCATGCTGTTCTCTGACCTGTTTGGACTATCAGGCATGCTGTTCTTTGACCTCCTAACTGCAGTAATAATTGGGAACAAAGGAAGGATTTAACGTTTTAGAGCTCCCTCGTGGAAAACAAGGTGAGGAAATGGCTGGAGCTGATCATACGTTTCTTCTCAGAGTATTCATCCTAATTAAAGTTGCTTCACACTGTTACAGGGAACCCTAGGAGGTAAAACAAAACTATATTACCACTGCTTTCTTTCATTTGGAAGACTTTTGAATGTCAGAGAAGCCTCTCTGCAATTTTATTACATAATGTTTACCTAGCCTCTTCATAAGAGAGAATATATTCAAATAGGTCCTATTCCAGTTAGGTGGTCTTCTCTTCCGTCCATGCTTTGTTGCTGGATATGTTCTGATAATGAGTTCATTTTTTTTGTTTGCTCAATTTATTTTGTCCCCAGAACTCCCCTAATATTTTCCTCTTTTTAGGTACCATTTATATTATGCCAAGGCGATTCACAGAGTAACATAAGTTTTTAAAAAAGAAGCAAGTTCCTGCCTCAAAGAGTTTGCAGTCTGTGGTGGAGGTACCATAACATGGGATGAATGTGCAGTTAAGGGGCGTGTGTGTGTGTATGTGTGTTCTAGAGTTGCCAAGTGCCAGGTGGTGGCTGGTAAACTACTGCCAATCAACCGGGCTGCCCACCGATTAGCTGAGGGCCGGCGGGCACCCCGTGCACACACGCACATCTGACGCACCTATGTCAATTCAGGGTTTACCCTGAAGTGACTTGGATGTTCTAACAAATTCAGCCGAAACTATGGTTTTAATAGAGTTTCGACCGAGATTGAGAGACCGTCCCCATCACTTCCGAGTAAACTGGAAGTGATGTAGGCATGTTGGCAGGTAGGCGCATTGAGCCAGGCGTGCGCCTGTGCCGCAGAAAACCTCCCACTGATCGACCGACGGGACCTGATAAGCCTAGTGTGTGCGTGTGGGTTGATACTAGACTAAAGAAGGTAATTTTACAGATGGGAAACTTGGACCAAACTGAGTTTGTCCCTTCTGTATCACCAAGGGCAAAAAAAGAAAAGCAAAACAAAATGTTGTTGGGCCAGTAAACAAAATTGGTGGCGGGAGGAGGGGAAAGGAGAAAAGGTTTGCGCTTGTCCAAGCATGCTTGGAGGCCCAGAGGCATTGCCAGCACCTTAGGTGGGCCTTGGCTCGTGGCTGTATAGGTCTGGGAGGTTTGCCCACCAAAAGTGGGCAAGTGACACCCCTACCTAAAGCCCTTTTATTGCATTTGGGGGGGGGAAGCATTGAGGAATTCATTCCTGAATAATATGAAGCATATACATTATACTTTAACATTTCCTAATTAGTTTCTGAGCCATCACCTATATGCAGGACACTGTAGTTTATATTACATTTTATCTGAGGAGCTGATTACTTTTGGAGGGGGATTTTTATTTTCAAGGCTGAGCAGAAAATGGCAATTGTTCTAGGGAAATGTTTATGTTTTGCGCCAGCATTATTAATCAACTTTCATGTGGTAAATTGCACTTTGATAGGATGAGGGTGGTTAATCTGAGATTTCCTTTAAGCCATGAGAGCCCTGGAAAGACTTTTGTGCAGGTGCAGGTTAAGACATGCTGATGCCCTAGACTATGTCAGGTTTAAGAGGCCCCATAGCATTATCGAAAATAATAATTGCCAAAAATGGCTGGGGGGAAAGCAAGTCGGGTCTGGGTTCCCTGGACCCGACTCATTAGAAAACATAATGTGTTGTTTGGCCCCGAGGCCCTAAACGGTAGTTTACTTAGCTTGTGCCCCACCCCCCGCCAGTGGCCAGGGTAGGGTTGCCAGGTGGGTGGTATTGGCGGGCAGTTGCCCTTCAATCCATCCAGCCACTTCGAAGCCAACAACGGCGCTTCTGGTTTTACTTCTGGAAGCGCTGCATTGCCATGGCTGCTTTTGCACATTAAATTGGCTGCAGCGACACAGCGCTTCCAGAAGTAAAACCGGAAGTGCTGTCATTGCATGTATGTGCCTGTGTGCACATGCGGGCACCCCAGCCCTGCCCCCTAAAACCTCCCACCAATCGGGAGGGGGGACCTGGCAACTTTTTTTTGCCATCAAGTCACACTGACCTATGGCGACCTCGAAGGGTTTTCAAGGCAAGAGACATTCAGAGATGGTTTGGCATTTCATGCCTCCGTGTCACAACCCTGGTATTCCTTGGTGGTCTCCCATCCAAATACAGGAACAACCCTGCTTAGCTTCTGAGATCTGACGAGATCAGGCTAGTCTGGGGCTGTCCAGGTCAGGGCCTGACAACCCTACTTGTCGGTAAATCTGCTGCTGTGTTAGTTCATTGCAAAGTCGTGAATTTATGAAGCTGTACTGAAGAACAGTGTGCCTCTGATCATGTATGGAGTACAGAGTTTAATTTCAGTTGGGTGTGATCAGTTCTGGGATGAGTTTTCATTAGAAAAGTCAGAGTCTGCATTTCATATGCATCAGTATAGAAAGACTTATTATCAGTGTGAAAAGTTGCGCTCAGTTACACAACACTGATGTGGTAGATAAGCTCTGCAGGAAGTTCTCGAATAAAGAACAGAAATATGCCAAAATTTTAATTCTTCTTTAATCCATGCCTTGAATTTTATTTCACAGCATATGACACTGCCTAAAGCAATAAGCGATGGTTCCTGGCATGGGCTGTATGAGCCTCATTTGGGGTAGAAGAGAGCGAAGAGGAATAGAAAGTAAAGACATGAGCATGATTTGCTAGAAAATAAATATATTGCCTTGCTTCTAATTCCCTGGTCTAAGCAGTATTCCTCAAGACAAGGTATTTAATTAGGAGCTTTAAGGACAAGACATACAGCATTATGTTGCTTTTTCACTTTGGTCCTTTCCGTTGGTTACTCTCTGGGGAGAAACCAAACTGGCTAGGCATCTCAGGCACGTGTGCTTTCTCACCTTGCTCTCTTTCCTCACATAAAATGTGCCAAATAAAGTGGGCTGTGTTTATTTGAACATGGCATCTCCCTGACCCAGCAGCAGTCCATCCCTGGAGTGAAAAGGAAGATATATTATGGGGTCAGGGAAGACCACATTCCAGGAAAGGCAGTAGAGCCCTGTCTGCCTGCGCTTTCGCTCCACGTGGGAAGGGCAGAGGGAAGAAGAAGAAGAGTTGGCTTTTATATGCTGATTTTCTCTTCCTTAAGGAGAATCAAACCGGCTTACAATCTCCTTCCCTTTCCCTCCCCACAACAGACACCTTGTGAGGTAAGTGGGGCTGAGAGAGTTGAGAGAGAACGGGGATTAGCCCAAGGTCACCCAGCTGGCTTCATGTGGAGGAGTGGGGAATCAAACCCGGTTCTCCATATTAGAGTCTGCTGCTCTTAACCACTGCACCATGCTGGAGACACTAAACCAAGCTGAGATTTCTCTCTGCAGAATAAAGAGTGAACAGGACCTTTGTACAATACTAAGTTTGATGCACTTGAACAATATGATCATAGAATGCACACAGTTCTACTGTTGCTGCTATGTATGTGTTTCCTTGTGGCTCTTACACAAAAATCCCAATAAATTCAGTGGCATTTACTACAGATAAGTATGGCTAGAATTGCAACCGAAGTGCAATCCCAAATCTACTTAGAAGTCCTATTGAAAATAAGAGTATTCACTTTGTAGTGAATGTGATTCAGAGCTGGCATTGCCAACCTCCAGGTGGGGCCTGGAAATCTCCCGGAATCACAACTGATCCCCAGACGACATAGATCAGTTACAAAGTTTGGAGAAAATGGCTGCTTTGGAGGGTGGGCTCTATGGCATTAAAACTGAGGACCCTCCCCAAGCCCCTTGCTTTACAGGCTCCACCCCCAAAATCTCCAGGAATTTCCCAACCTGGAGTTGGCAAGCCTATTCAGATCCTAAATGGGGAAGGAGCCATAGCACAGTGGCTGATAGGGTTGCCAACCTCCAGGGGCACCTGGAGATCTCCCGCTATTATGGTTTATTTCCAAATGAGATCTGTTTCCCTGGAGAAAATGGCTCCTTTGGAGAGTGGACTCTATGGCATTATACCCTGCTGAGGTCCTTTCCCCAAACCCATCCTACTCAGGCTCCACCCCCAAAATCTCCAGGTATTTCCCAACCTGGAACTGGAAACCCTTGTGGCAGGGCATCTCCTTAGCATGCAGGAAGTTCCAGGTTCAACACCCAGCATCAACAGTTAAAAGGACCAGGCATTAGGTGGTGTGAAAGAACTCGACCTGAGACCCTGCAGAGCCCCTGCCAGTCGAAGTAGATAGACAATACTGAACCTGATGGACCAGCAGTCAAATTCAGTTTAAGGCGGCTTCAGGTATTTGGTCTTTTTGTTTTAGAACAAAGTAAATCCAGGAAAAGAGGAAGACCCAACAAGAGATGGCTTTACTCAATAAAGGAAGCCACAGCCCTCAATTTGCAAGACCTGAGCAAGGCTGTCAAAGATAGGACATTTTGGAGGACTTTGATTCATAGGGTCGCCATGAGTCGGAAGTGACTTGACGGCACTTAACACACACGCAAATCCAAGACCAGCCAGGCAACATGCTTCCATGGAAGCTCAAAAACCTACTACTTTTGTTTGCATGTAGTCATGGAATTCATCCTCCCTAATTTGAATACATGGATGTGGATGGTAAACTTTGTAACAGGTCTTATATTGGGCTCAGGATTGCTCATGAACCTAAAGTATGCAATCAAGCATCTTTTCCCATTCTGTGCTTCATGCAGTGATCTAAAACGAGCATGTTATTTATTAACTGAGGCTGCTGAAATTAGTTCCCTTCTGTAAGACCTGAGTATAAAAATAGAGTGGGGATAAACTGCATGTTGAACACTTCATAAAGTTGGTCAAAAGACATGAATTCCTTTACACCTCCTCTGTCGAGAATTGGTTATGCATTAAGCTGTGATCAAACTTTCTCTTTTTAGATAGTGTGTGTATTCAGTATTCTGGTTAATGGTTTCCTATCTTGGCAGTGCTTAATTTTTTTTTCCTTGGCAGTTGAGCGTTATCCCTTGACTGGTTTCCTCACTTCTCTCTAATCAGCTCTGTGCCATTTTCCCCCCACTCCACACAGTGTATAAAATTCCCTCACAGAAGGCTGTTCTATATAAGTATTAATACACAACAGCTGTATTGATTTTAATGTGTAATGGTCCTGCATGTGTGCATATTGCTGTGTTTACACAGGCTAGACACAGGATTCGAGGGGGTAAAGGTTCAAATTTCTGCTCAATCATGAAGTTTGCTGGGTTATTTTCAACAAACCACTGCTTCTCAGTACATACAGCATTGCATTAATCTCTTAATGAAATTAATCTTTGGGATAGGGCAGAAGATGAATCTATATATATTAAATGGTGCTGAAAGGCAGTGTTGTAAGAATAAATCAAGATTTGTTATCAGTGGCATTTCAAACTGTAATGGACTCCTTCAGATCATGTACTTCAAGATGTTCCTGTTGTCGAAGCCTCCGCCAGCCACCCCAGCATAACATGGATCATCTGTGCTGGGATCCTTAGTACTGTATTTGGATGTCTTACTGGTCTTTAGTAGTGGAAAAAATTTACCCTCACAGTGCAATCCTAAAAAGAGTTACTCCAGTATAAACCCATTAGGATTGCACTGAAATAACTTGTGTCTGAAACCTATTATGTTATTCTGAAACCTCCTAATAGCTGGGGAGGAGTGAATAGCCTCTGTGTGGATGTAACTCTGGAAATGAAATAACTCTAGCTGCCAATGTCTAATGTTTATGCACATGTTTATCTAGGTGCAGTTCTGCAAACAGGCCAGGTACTTCAGCGTCACAAAGCTTACTTCTCTTGGAAACAGGGTTGCCAGCTCCAGGTTGGGAAATACCTGGAGAATTTGGAGGTGGAGCCTGGGGAGGGGAGGGACCTCAGTGGGTTATCCAGTAATCATTAGAAGCAGGAAGTCATACACTGTACGAACGGAACAAAAGTTCCAGTCGGAACAATCAACATAGGATCGCCACGACTCAAGAAGCAGACTCGAAATGGGATAAAATACCGGAACCCCATTGTTGGTGGCCTCTATGGACATTTCTATTGTGTTGTGTTATGTACCACAAATATTGAAAAGCCACTTTATTGTGAAAAAGTTTAAATTGTGATACTTGTTAACAATTGTACAGCTGCAAGGTGCTCCCTTGCTAGCTGGCTACACACTGTATTTTACAAGTGTCAAGGACCTAGATAAAGGTTGCAGTATCCTGAAATAGGCTTAACAGCTTTTTTATGCCATAAGTGCTCAATTTTTTGATTTCACAGTCTCCTTCGGGTCACTAGTTATTTCTCTTTGACTGCCAACCACCTGGAGGCTGGCAACCCTACTTGGAAACCGGCTCTTCTGACTTTCTGGAATCACAATGCTGAACATAAGCACTGAGTTAGCGTCCTTTCACTGCCGCACCAGTCAGTGCACCTGCTTTTCAACATGGTGTGACGCTGTGTAAGCAGCAGAGTCTCAACCCATGGGCTGCCCTATCCCAGTCAGCGCACAGAGAAAGACGGTAGCACCTTTCGCTTATTGCCAGTTCTGGATTATCAGTGGGGCAACCCTTGATTTTTGCTCCCCTTTTCTGGAATCATTCTCACCTTTAGAGGATGATGTGGCTCCAGCTCCCTTCCTTTACCTTTGCTTATTCTCAGCTGGAAGGCAAGAGTTGCCAGGCTAAACATCCCGTCTTTGGATTTAGTTACATTCAGGGAGGTGGGAGAGATTGCCACCTTGACTTGATGAGGCGTCCTTACTTGCTGATTGAAAAAGACTTGGGCACGCAGCTGTCCTAGGTTGATCTAAAGTGAAGAACATGGACCACGTGTAGCTAAACTGCAGTATTTGTGCGAGAAGTGGCATAATCAGTGGAGGAGGTAGTTTGCTTAGACAATAGCAGGCAACCTCACAAAACCTAACTATGGGGGTTACCGCACTTGTATTCCCAGCGATGTATTAAGAGTTTGTAAATGTTATAAAAACTACTGTTCGCACTTTCTATGTCTTCCCACCGATGTATTAAGAGTTTGAAAACGTTATAAAAAATACTATTCGCACTTTGTTTGGCCCCTTTAGCTGTGAAGACGTCTTCCAACCATTTATAAGCAGTGGTATCCAAAAACCCTTTTAAAGCGGTGTTTTTTTATAACATTTTCAAACTCTTAATACATTGCTGGGAATACAACGTGTGGTAGCCCCCATTGGCATGGTCTGACCTGCTCTCATAAAGGCCTCTCTAACCCTAAGCTGCTTTCTGCTTCCCAGCTTGGTGGACTAGGTCCAATCATAGCAAAGCAAAGGGCATGTGTTGCATTTGGGCTTGCCCAGAGACAGTGCGAGGGGGCACTCCTGGAAAAGAGAGGGCCTTGCTGGGGTTTCCCCCTTCATGGCTATGGCTGGCTCTGTACCTAGGGTTGCCAACCTCCAGGTACTGGCTGGACATCTCCTGCTATTACAACTGATCTCCAGCCGATAGAGATCAGTTCACCTGGAGGAAATGGCCGCTTTGACAATTGGACTCTATGGCATTGAAGTCTCTTCCCTACCTAAACCCTGCCCTCCTCAGGCTCTGCCCCCAAAAATTCCCGCTGGTGGTGAAGAGGGACCCAGCAACACAATCTGTACCCCTAGGCCTAGGGTTGCCAGGTCCCCCCTCTGGATTGGCGGGAGGTTTTAGGGGGTGGGGCTGGGGCAATCAGATGTGTGCGGGGCTGCACACGCATGCAATTGCTGCTCCGGATTAGCCAAATGGATTGGCAGACAATTGCCCCCTGAAACCACCACCTGGCAACCCTACCTAGGCCTCAGCTTCAGACAGCAAGGGGGTTTATGGGCCAGTTGCCTCTTCCTGTGTGCCCTGCCACTGCTCTGGGTCTGTGCCCAGAGAGATAGTAAGGGAGTCCTCCTTGGTCCTGTCTTGCTGGGACATAGCCCTGGCCTCACTGTTCCACCTCAACTGGATATAATGCCATAGAGTCCACCTTCCAAAGCAGCCATTTTCTCCAGGGGACCTGATCTCTTTTTCCTGAAGTCCAGTTGTAATTCCGGGAGATCTCTACCTTTTGGCCCTGTCCTTCTGGTCAAGGCTTCTCTCAATCCATGGTACACTCCCCTTAATCCCCAATTTTGTGCCCTTTGAGTGATTGCCAGGATACCTAGTTGACTGGCTGTCTGAGCCTGCATCTTCCTGCCTTGGTGCAGTACTGACCACGCTTCTTGCAGCTTGCGGCTTGCCTACCCTGTGAATGCATCCTCCAAGTCTTCTCGTCCTCCTGTAGCCCCTTTGTTCCTTCTCTTAGCAGCTCCAGGGCCTGGTCACCTGAAGGCAGGATCCCCTGACAGTACAATAGTTATTACAGCATCATTGATGTACATTTTTGAAAGAAACAGCAGGATGAGTGAGAAAGACAGAAGAGGGAAGGAAAGGGGTGACTAGCATATTGAGAGCGGATGTAAGCAAATTCAGTTGAGCATCTCATGCTTCATACTTAATAGCACACATGCCAAAAAGAGTAGCTGCAACTGACCTGGACGATGT
Organism: Euleptes europaea; assembly: GCF_029931775.1. NCBI lineage: Eukaryota > Metazoa > Chordata > Lepidosauria > Squamata > Sphaerodactylidae > Euleptes > Euleptes europaea. The sequence continues at coordinate 59,243,185 of NC_079320.1, forward strand.
AATATTATGATTATTAGAGGTCCCTCTTCACCACCGGCGGGAGGTTTTTTGGGTGGAGCCTGAGGAGGGTGAGATTTGGGGAGGGACTTCAATGAGTACAATTGCCCAAGCGGTCATTTTCTCCAGGTGAACTGATCTCTATCAGCTGGATATCAGTTGCAATAGCAGGAGATCTCTAGCTAGTACCTGGAGGTTGGCAACCCTAATGAGTACGCTTAGATTTTTCTTGTAACTTCAATTATTCCATTCATAGTTCCATTCGTAATTTGTAGCAGGGTGTCAGCGTTATGTTACTGCATGGAATCTGTTCCAACCTAAAAGAGATAGGAGCCAGGGGAAAACATCCAAGGTGTTAGATAAGCAGCAAGGCAGCAACTTTGGGTGGAGAAAGATCAAAACCACTCTAAGAATTGGTCTTTCCGCAGGGCACATACTGGGACTGCCATATCCTAAAACAAATCTAAAAGAAAAATGGTGTCACTTCTGTTAGAAGAAAAAAAATCATTCAGAATATTCTAGCTTCATTGTTAGTCTAAATGTCATGAAAACTATCTGCCAGAAGGGGAAGGAGAGGAGAAAATACTAATTTCACATATGGCAAGAGAGGACGACACATTTCCTTTCCTGCATTTTTAAAACAACTTCTCTGTTTTGTCCTTAGGGCTGCCAGTTCTGGATTGTGGTATTCCTGGAGATTTGTGGGGTGGAGCTGGGGGAGGATAGGGTTTGGGGAGGGGAAAGACCTCAATGGGATATAATGCCATAGGGTCTACCTTCCAAAGCAGCCATTTTCTCCAGGGGACCTGATCTCTTTTACTTAAAGAACAGTTGTAATACTGGGAGATCTCCAGCCACCGCCTGGAGCCTGGCAGCCCTATATTGTCCTCTTCCCATAATTTGTCTTCTTTTTGAAAACTACAGTTTGGTGAATTAGCCGCCTCAGTTATACTTTATTTAACAGAATGCCAAATGCCATACCTGGCAACCAGCAAGAGCTGTGACGTCACTTCCAGGGAAAAAACTGGAAGTGATGTAGGGTAGCTCTAGGAATCTCTAGATGCTTTATGGTTTTACCATACCCTACATCACTTCTGGGTTTTCCCTGGAAGTGACATTGCGGCACACATTAAAGTGGGAGGCTTGGTAGCCCTAACTGGGTTGCCAGGTCCCTCTTCGCCACTGGTGGGAAGATTTGGGGGCAGAGCCTGAAGAGAAAACTATTGCTTCAACTCTGCTATTTCTAGGTTTACTAACTAACTGTATAGCAGGCGAACTTATATTTACCTAAACAGTACCTGGAGGCTGGCAACCCTAGTTGTACTAGGAGATTTCCAGCTAGTACCTGGAGGTTGGCAACCTAAGCCCTAACCACAACTGCTTTTTGAACACTGGCATGAGGGTTCTACTGCAGTAAGAATCCTAGGTTAAGAATTTTGTACTGGGTTAGCCTCTCCCCCAAAAGCACTTTTCTCCCAGCTGAGTTGATGTACAGTATCAGGGCATGCAAGTGAACAATGCAAGCACTCTGTAAGACAAGATTGTTGAATCCTTACTCAGTGAGACTAATGGAAGACATTCAGTGAGACTGATAAGAAAGACTGAAGAAGCTTTTTAATAAAGTGAAACGAGGAAAGACATCCAGAGATCTCGTTTCTACAACTGTGCAACTTGATTCATTACTCTGCAACCATGGAGATTGATTCATTACATCGTTTTGGACTTTCAGAAATAGGGTTGTCAGGTCCCTCTTTGCCACTAGTGGGAGGTTTCTGGGGCGGAGCCTGAGGAGGGCGGGGTTTGGGGAGGGGAGGAACTTCAATGGCATTGAGTCCAATTGCCAAAGCGGCCCTTTTCTCCAGGGGAACTGATCTCTGTCGCCAGGAGATCAGCTGTAATAGTGGGAGTTCTCCAGCTACAACCCTAGGTACAGAGCCAGCCATGGCCATGAAGGGGGAAACCCCAGCAAGGCCCTCTCTTTTCCAGGAGTCACTCCTTTGTGGAGGCTTCTGAATTGTTTGCTTGTAATCTTGCAAAAGGAGTCATTGGCTTTATCTATGTACTTAACTGGTTGAATGATTTTGTACTTTATTATGAATGGTAGATGAATAATTGGTTCATTAAGTCATAGGAAAATTGTTACATTATAACCTATAGGGATATGTCTTGGGGCCCAAGCATAATTTCTTAGCATCTGATACACGTGTATAATGCCCCCCATGCAAACAAACTAATGAAAGAGAGGTTCCTTTTTTATTTCTGAATTTATCTAAATAGACCATATCATGGTGATGACTTACCTCCCATCTTGACTTCCTCAAGACTCTAGAAAAAAGGAACCTATTATCTCCCCACCCCCCAAGCCTGGGCTGTGGTCAATGTCTAATTTAGCCGTAAGAAAAGACATGTGCGGTTAAAGTTTTCTTGATTCTTCTGGGGAACATCAGGCTATTTCTTTCTCTTTTTAAAATCATTTATCCTTATCAATATGTCTTGAACAGTCTTTGTTAATTTACTCTTTGAATGTAGGAATATCAAAGAGGATAGTGCCTGAATGACATTTTTGAAATAATTTGCTTAATTTTCTGCTCCTGGATGTCTAGGAAAAATCCCATAAACTTAATTCAATTGCTTTCTGATTTTGTTTTTAGGTTAACAAAGCCATTATCCTTTGCAGACTGTGTGGGAGATGAGCTACCATGGGGATGGGAAGCTGCATACGACCCTCAGATTGGTGTCTACTATATCGACCACATAAACCGTAAGTGTTTTCTCTAAGTGCTGTATTGATTATATAAGAAAGCTTAGCCAGATTGGACTCTGTTGTTAGACTCTTTAACAAGGACTGGAAGAAAAAAAAAAGATTTCTTATGAGACAGCTGAACTCCCCACAGCAATTCTCTTAATAGTTTATTTTCTTAGGAAATGTATTGTCTATCACTGCTTCCCCCACTCCTCCTAATTAAAATAAAATCTTATATCCTTCTACCTGTCAAGGACATTATGAATGGTGTGTGTGTGTGTGTGTGTGTGTGCGCTACACAACAGGGCTCACAACAGTGTACAAACCTTAAAACCGTGGTACTAATTAAAACTTTTTTGGTTGTACATTCAGCCATAAGAAATAGCTGTCCTTCTTTAACCTAAGGTAACATTCTAAGTGGTTCTAAGAGTCTGCTGTTCTGGTGAGACAGCTTTGAAAGCCTGAAGCAAACTTTGGGATGCGCTGGAACACTCTGCAGTTCTTATTTTTATAGGAAACTGTATTGAGCAATGACATGACAGAATCAGTTTAATGCAGTGGTTTTCAAATCAAATAAAAGAGATCAGCGTTTCAGTCGGGGTTTTGAGTTCTGGTTTGCAGGCGATCTGTGGTTTTACACAAACCATTTAGCTCACTTCACTTGTGACGGCAAACTACAAGAGAGGAAGTATCGGGAGGTACAAGGGGGAAAGCACACGAGTTCTACACTTGGCTAATCTTCCCCTGCACTGTGCAGCCACGGGGATTTTGTATGTGTTCTAGGGTAGAATACAACGAGGCCCAATATGCCTTGCTAGCACTCTATGCCATCTGGCTACATGCCCTAAAACATGACCCATAACCATCTTTAACCTGTAGGTGCTTCTTGGGTGACATTGATGTGCAGAAAGTTCTTTGGAGGGAATTTTTTTTTTTGGAAACTACTGATTTACTGACAGATGTGAGCCCAGTGAAGGGTTATAAAAGGTTAAGAACATGAGAACATTAAAAAAGCCATAAGAACACGAGAACATTAAAAAAGGCCCAACAAGTCCAGCAGTCTGTTCACAGTGGCCAACCGGGCGCCTCTAGGAAGCCCACAAACAAGATGACTACAGCAGCATCCTGCCTGTGTTTCACAGCACCTAATATAATAAGCATTCTCCTCTGATAGGTATGCATCATGACTAGTATTAATTTTTACTAGTAGTCATGGATAGCCCTCTCCTCCTTGAACATGTCCACTCCCCGATTAAAGCCTTCCAAGTTGGCAGCCATTGCCACATCCTGTGGCAGGGAGTTCTACAATTTAACTATGTGTTGTGTGAAGAAATACTTCCTTTTATCTGTTTTGAATCTCTCACCCTACATCTTCAGCAGATGACCCTGTGTTCTGGTATTATGAGAGAAAGAGAAAAGCTTCTCCCTGTCCATTCTCTCCATACCATGCATAATTTTATAGACCTCTATCATACCTCCCCTTAACCGTCTTCTTTAATCTAAACAGCCCTAAGCGTTTCAACTGCTCCTCATAGGGCAGTTGCTCTAGCCCCCTGATCATTTTGGTTGCTCTTTTCTGCACCTTCTCAAGCTCTGCAATATCCTTTTTTAGGTGTGGTGACCAGAACTGTACACAGTATTCCATGTGTGATCTCACCATAGATTTGTACAAGGGCAGTATGATATTCTCTATTCCTTGTCTATTCCTTGTCTAAATATGGCCAGCATGGAATTTGCCTTTTTCACAGGTTATTTGTTGTTAGGTGCTTTGCATTATCACAAAACTGGTTTTGGATTAAATAAATAAGTGCACATTTCATATAATGACAAACAGTCTGGTGCCGGGATAGGGTAGGATCTAGACTTCAAGACAAAGCCCTCTGATGTAATCTAAAGTAATTTAGAAATACAAATGTAACACTTCACGGGGCAACAACAAGGAAAAGTATTTGGGTGTGATCAAGTGCACTCGTTTTGACCCGAGGCACAGACATACATTTGTAACGTCAACTTAATTCCTGTTACTTCCCTGTTACGCGACCATGTCTGTTTTCTGTGCTACCCAGGTATTACCTGTCCAAAAATAATGACCACCACAATAATTTTTTTGGAAATAACTAACATCTGTGTTTTAGGAATTTTTGTACCAGTTCTGGAAGAGTAACCATATTAGATTGGCTAGATTGCAATCCAGTAGCACCTTAGAGACCAACAAGATTTTCAGGATACAGGTATACGTTTTTGAGAGCCAGAGCTCCCTTCATCAGATACAAGTCAGATTGTAGCAGCAAAAAAGAAAAATAAACTAGAAATTTATGATTGGTATCTACAGCAGTAGAGTCTCACTTATGAATACTCATACAAAATGAAATGGGCCTCTTAGGGTCTATAGCAGTCCTTGTTTCCTACAAACTGTATACCAACAGAAGAAAAGGATAATTGAGTTAAACCATTTCTAACCTAATTGACCCAGATAAATGTTGGAAAATGGCTTTCTACATCTTTTTTTTTTTTTTTTGCCGTCAAGTCACATCTGACTTACAGCGACCCCTGGTGGGGTTTTCAAGGCAAGAGATGTTCAGAGGTGGTTTGCCATTGCGTGGCTTGCACCACTCCCCCGGTGTTCCTTGGAGGTCTCCCATCCAAATAATTGCCATGGTCAACCCTGCTTAGCTTCTGAGATCTGACAAGATCAGGCTAGCCTGGGCTATCCAGGTCAGGGCTTTCTACATCATACATGATAGTTATTTCATAGTGCTGGGTCAAGAGTGAACCTAAAATTAAAATTATATTACAGCAAATCCTCGTAGGTATACACCATCATGTAGTGTGCTAAACGATCACAGACGTTGAGCCCAAAGTATGAGGAAACGAGCAAAGTAGATGGTATGTACAACTCAGCAAATTGGAATCTGAGACAGCCTGTTGGAATTTGGGTGCACAGCAAGCCTTTACTGGCGATCACATACTGCATCTGAACACAAGAAAATACAGACTTTTAAAATAAATTCCACCCACTACCATTCTTTCTTTTATGGGAAATGTGTTTGATGCAGGACAGTGGAATGGGTGTGCTTTTGTTTAGGTAAACTGGTCTCTCTTCATTGTTTGAGGTACTTAATGCTCGCTTGGTGGTATTTTCATCCACTTTGATGCAGCGATTTTAGTGAAACTCCTGTATTGCAGTACAGATCAGGTATGTTGGGTATAGGAACTGGTATTCTGAAGAGAGCTCTCTTTGTTTGAGTCCCTGGAAGGTAAGCTTGCCTGTAATAAGGGTCAAAAGAAGGTCATTTGTCTTACATGCTAAAGTTGAGATTATAGCTTTAATTCACCTGACTGGAATGTAATGGACTAATCATTGTAAACTGCAACACACAGGACTTTGCTAAACCTTTGTTAACTTTTAACGGTAGACGTGGCATTTTGGGTCTTGTTTTAATATATATTATCAATTGTGCGGAAGGATAGATGACGGATTAACTGTTGCACCACCTACAGCGGCAAGAGCCTTTTGACTGTTTCAAGTAAGACTTCCCTCTTGTCTTGCTTTGTTTGGTCCATGGGCATTTTGCTTTAAAAAATTTAAACGTTTTACAATACAGGTATTGTTTTAAGGGCCAAGGGAGGATAAAATTGCACACATAACCCCCAGGCTCTTTTGTGCTGTCTGCATTCTTTGTGTGCGGGGGGGGGGGGGAGGTTTTTGAAAACTGGTGTAAGGTAATGGCTCAGTATGTGAGCAGTGAGCCCTGATGCCCGTGGTTCAAATGTCATCTCAGCTGTGAATTCATGAGGTAGTGTTAGTCAAGTCACTTCTTTTCAGCCTCCACCCCCATCTGCAATATGGCAGAAATCATACTAGCTTGGTTTACAGGATATTTATAAGGATTACTGAGAGAGTTCATGGGAAAGAGACAGGAACGCTGAAACGTTATGCAAATGCTAAGTATTATTGCTGCTTTAATAAGTATCTCAAACTGTTGGTTGTATCGTTACGGATGTTCAAATGATACAAGAGGGAGGAAGAGCCATCTTGCCTCGTTTTCTTCCCCACTGCGGCTTCCAGACCCCCATTCCTTTTTGTTTCCCAAGGTCCTCCATTGCTACAGTGTGGGCAGGCACACATGTACTCTTGATATATGTCGGTTAATATCGTCCTATACCTAAGGTTGCCAACCTCCAGATGGTGGCTGGAGATCTCCCCCTATTACAACTGATCTCCAGCCGATATAGATCAGTTCACCTGGCGAAAATGGCTGCTTTGGCAATTGGACTCTGTGGCATTGAAGTCCTGCCCCTCTCCAAACCCCGCCCTCCTCAGACTCTGCCCCCAAAATCTCCAGGTATTTCCCAACCCGGAGCTGGCAATCCTACCTATACCTCAGTTGAAGACCACATTCCCAAACTGGTCAGCTGTACTGCCCAGCTCGCCAGTTAGGATCTGCCTCCCAAGCCCTGCTCTCTATGCCCCTTCCTACAGAAGCGAGGCAGGTGGCCACTGTGCGTGTGTAAAGTTCTGTCAAGTCGCAGTCAACTTATGGTGACCCCTTATGGGGTTTTTAAGGCAAGCAACTAACCGTGGTGGTTTGCCAGGTGCCTTCCTCTGCATAGCAACCCTGGTATTCCTTGGTAGTCTTCCCATTCAAATACAAACCAGGGCTGACCCTGCTTAGCTCCTGAGATCTGATGAGATCGGGCTAAACCATGCGGCCTTCCTGGCAGGTGGCCACTACAGACAAGGGGTTTTCAGCAGAATGCCCTCCCCCTTCAGACTTGTCTGGTGCCCACCTTACCATCTTTTAGGCGCCAGGCTAAAACATTTTTTTTACCCAACCATATAGCTAAAGGATTGCGTCTTTTTAGCTGTTTCGTGGTCTGCTTTTAGTACTGTAATAATAAAATAACTAATTAGCAGTCGTCACATGGAGAAATTGCGTCTCTTCTGCAGCCTCCCACTCTTAAGAGTTTAGGTTTTATCATTGGCTGAAGCAAAATGACCCAGGGATCAATATTTTTACCGGTGTCCCCTCAGACCTAATGATCCTAAAACACCAATGAAATAAACGACCCACACCCTAGCCATGAAGGATCTTTTGACTTGCAAATGAAGAGCTGTCACAAGTTTAGAAGGCTATGTTGAGAGGTTGGAACTCAAAGTTCCTGGAAGCTATCAACAAGGCTGCCCCCACCCCCCAATGTCCTTTCCCTCCCTTTGGGCAGAATCTGGTACCTTGGTTTACTGCTGCGCTGGATAACTTGAAGGTAGCTAGGAGAGGCCTAGAATGGCATTGACAGAAAACTCAGAGTGAACCTGACGCAGCATGCTGTAGAGCCCTTGGGAAAGCCTGTGGTGATTGTGTCAAAGAAGACATACTTTCCCACTACATTTGCATTAGCTAGTTCATATCCAGCTCAATGTTTAGAGTATTTTGGCACTTGCTGAATCCTAGGTTTGAGTCTTTAAACCCTCAGGAAGTAAAGATTAGTTGTGACACTTTTGCAACAAAAAAAAAATTGCCAACACAATCTGTCAAATGTGTTCTGATTTGGACGCTGGTTGTCATATACTCCAGGAAGCAGAAGTGGCTGGAGCACCGTCTGATCCATTTATGGAACCTTTTGTCCTGATTCCAGCGATCAGTGTTGGTAAGATCCTGGGATCCACAAAGGCCACCACTTGTTCGGTTGAGTCCTGTCTATCCTGCTTACTGAAATTTCGTGAGGGGAAGATTAAATGTTCCCCTGATGTTCATTATAAATCAATTCCTTGTGGGTAAGGGAATTAGCTATCTGAACAAGAGAATGCATCCAAGTACCAAGAGCAAGAGTAAGCTACTCATTCAGGCAGAGGAATGGGGAACGCAAATGCAGACTGACTGAGGGACTGAGAGTGACTGAGGGAGAGACAGATGAGTAGCTGCCGATCCTGTGATCCCATAGAGATTCCAGCAACAATGCAGGGGTCCCAGTGGCTGGGCAACAAGTATATCCTAAAAGGGAGAAACAGGACCATATGTTGTGCTTCAGATGGGGGCCCAAATAAGGATAGCATAGTTTCAGAGAAGGAAATGTAGGGCAAACAAGCAGGGCACATAGAGAAATGATTCTATACTTTTTTGTCTTAGAAGCAAAGGGGAGCAGAAAGTGGGTACCAGGAAAATACCCAGATTATGCCAGTGGGGTGAGAAGGGGCAAATTCAGTCTTTAGGGATAGTAGGAATTTGGAGTCAACTGGTGCCAATTGTTGGATATGGCTTCAAAGTGAGGTAATATTAGGGTTGCCAACCTCTAGGCATGGGCTGGAGTTCTCCAAGAACTACAACTGATCTCCAGACTACAGAGATCAGTTCCCCTGGAGAAAATGGCAGCTTTGAAGGGTGGACTCTATGGCATTATATCCCTGCTTTGTTTCCTCCTCTCCATCGCCAGGCTCCACTCCCAAATCTCCAGGAACTTCTCAACTCAGAGTTGAGAACCCTAGCTAATATGTTAATGTTGATAAGTACGGTATGGACAAAGTAATAAATATGAGGCTGTGTTAACGATGGCAGGAGTGTCCTTTGTGGGAAAGGCCCACTGGTGGAATCAGTGGAGGTTCCTAATTGTGGCCTGGTCATCTCTGAATGTTGGCCTTTACGTGAGACTACAGGAGTTGTTGTTGTTTTTCTCCTTACAGGCTCCTTCTGGAGCACTACCAGCTAGCATAATTACATTAGAGTTTTATTTATTTATTTTACTGTTTATACCCTGTCTTTCCTCTTGATTCAAGGTGACTTACAAGTAACCGTTTAAATATTAAAACCAAATAACATTGAAAAATCCAAATACATTCCACCCCCAAAGATGCCGGTTGTTCATACTCCATCAAATGCCCTGCCAAACTAACATGTCTTACAGTGCCTGTTGAAAATCTCCAACAGGGGGTTCCCCTCGCCTCTTCAGAGATTCCACGGAGTAGGGGTTGCAGTGAAAAAGTCCCAGGCTCTGGTTGATGCCAGGCAGGCCACTCGAAGAAGAAGTAGTAGTAGTAGTTGGTTTTTATATGCTGGCTTTCTCTACCACTTAAGGAAGAATCAAACTGGCTTACAATCACCTTCCCTTCCCCTCCCCACCACAGACACCCTGTGAGAGAGTTGGGGCTAAGAAAGATCTAAGAGAACTGTGACTACCCAAGGCCACCCAGCTGGCTTCGTGTGTAGGAGTAGGGGAACCAACCCAGTTCACCAGATTAGCGTCTGCCGCTCATGTGGAGGAGTGGGGCATCAAACCCAGTTCTCCTAATTAAGAGTCCACCACTCCAAACCACCGCTCTTAACTACTACACAGTCAGCAGGTGGCAGCCTGAAGACCACAATTGTTGGTGTGTGGGAATATATGGACCACTGGCGGAGAAGTTTTAAAGGTCATAATCAGATGTGGCCCACAAAGCAAAAAAGAAAAAGTGGGTCTCAGCACAAAAATGGAGATTTAATGTCGGAAATGAAGGCAGTAAGATGCCACAGATCCTCAGCAATGCCGTTTCATGGGTAACAGGACATCCCTAGGATCCAAACCATTGTTTTTAAAAAGCCATTTTATGAAAGTAAAAAAGAAGAAACTCTCAAAGAAACTGAAATAAAAGCTATTATTCTTTTCTGACTCAGAAAAGTATCCCCCAAAATATATTCAAAGTCTAGGAAAATTGAATTGGGCAAACTTTTACTTCATGAAGCAACGTGAACTGAGAAAAACGCACATAACAGGCCCTCTAATGGTTCAATTCACATAAACTTGTGTCAAATTAAAGGGGAAGACCTATGAACCTGTCTTGAATAGTTCACTCTAGAAACTTGACAAAATGGTGTGAAAATGGTCATGTAATAGTCTGTAACATATTTTTTTCATTATAGCTTTAAATTCACTGCAGATAGCAGAAAGATGTATGAACATAAATTGACCTTCCTTTCCCTAACCTCATTCAGCATACAATTCAAATTACTTGATCCCATAGAAGTGGAGTTCTGTGAACATGAATGTAAATATATCAATCTGTCTCATAGTTTGGAGTAATATGCTTTTCTTTCCATTTTCTTTTTCTTTTTGTGTGATATATAAAGATGGTTCTGAAAGGAAGTATTTGCATACCAAGGGGTACATAGATGTGTTAAATGTAGCAAGAACTCATCCGAAAAAGCAGTTGTGACACTGTGAAAAGAGAAGAGATGGATTTGTACCCAGCTTGCTGGGGGTAAAGGGAAGATGACTGGAGAAGGCACTGGCAAACCACCCCGCAAACAAAGTCTGCCTTGGAAACGTTGGGATGTGACGTCACCCCATGGGTCAGGAATGACCCGGTGCTTGCACAGGAGACCTTTACATGTATAGATGCTTCTGTAATAGAACTGTTTTGTACTTCTCAGTCAGACTCATTCCTTTTCTCCAAATCAACAGCAAGGAGAACTGAAATTGGGTTTCTTTGCAGCACTTAATATCGTATTACAATTCCCATAACAATCCATCAGTTCTCATCCCGATGGGCAAGATCCATCTATACATTTACTATGAAATACATAGTCATCAAACGATCCACATCTCCTTGAGATTTTGCTTTTGTTCCTTTTTTTAAAAAACCTAATTAATTGCTTTTTGTTCTCTCCAGGAATGGCATCTCTTAATCAGTTGTGGGGAAAGAGTGTTTAAGTACTGCTTTGCAGCTAAAGCCGTTGCTTTAAAAATTATTATTGTAATTTTATGATGGATGTGGCATGCTTTGATTGCTCTGGTGGATGGTCTCCATTTATAACTAGATAGGGTTAATCTTTCTATCTTGGCCCTGTTGAACCTATATGCCGCTTGAACATGATAAATCACCCCATCCTGGTAGATGAGCAAGAAAATTGGGTATGCTTGCTGGTGTGAGATCACCACTAGTGGACCTGACTTGTAGAATTCCCCGGGGTTCATTATTGTCCCCTATGTTCTTTACTATTTATATCAGGTGACTAAGGTTGTCTGGAGTTTTGGGGTTGGGTCTCATCAAAATGCTGGTAACATCCAGCTCCGTACTTGTTAACAAAGCCTCCAGAAGTGGCAGAATTGACATCTGGAGGCAATGATCATGTTTCTCAGTCCATGACAATCCATACTTTTGTAACCTTGAGGTTGGACTACTGTAAAGTGCTCTACATGGGGCACTCCATAAAGACAACTTGGAAAATTTAGTTGGTGCAAAACAGGGCTGCCTGTTTGCCGACTGGGGTGAGCCAATTCATAAAATATTTACCTGTTCAGGAGCAGCTTCACTGGCTTCCTTTTAGCTTCTGGGTTCGATTTGTTTTGATGATTCTTACCCTTATAGCCTTACAAGACCTGCTTTACAAGGCTAAGACCTATGATCTGTGGAATCATCTCTCTCCATATATAGCTGTGTGCCTATTACACTTCTCTCAGCCATCTCTGCTTGCTGTTCCTAGGAGTGTTTTGTTCTTCTTCAGTCTGAGCTCAGTATTTCTGGGTTGTGGCTCTAACCCTGTGGAATTTTCTGCCTGAAGAGGTCAGGAGGGCACTCTCATTCCTACTTTTCAGAAAGATGTATAAGGCAGTTTAATTCCTGAGTGCTTCTGGCTGATACAGGCAGGCTCTTTTTTTGCTGATTGTTAAGGTGAGTCAGTATGTTAGTTGATAGAAGCGGCTTGATAACTTTTAAGGTAATTGTACATGCACTTTTCCAAGATCATCTTGCTTGGAATAAAAATCGACCATGGCTTTCCAAAAATGGTCATCTTTGCTCACTTCAGTTTTCGTAGACTTTGGATATGTTTTGGAGATATGCTTCTGAGTGTGTAAAAAAATGTAGTTTTTATTATTTCTTTGAGGTATTACTGTAAAATGACTATCCTGTAGCCTTTATCACAGTTATTTTCCAAAATGTGATTTCGATTGTGCTACCTCTTAGTGTGATTTTAGTACACCATGTCAGTAAACCCTCCTTCTCCCTCCCTATAAACCAAGAGAAGTCTTGGGGCATTTTAAAGACTAACAGTTATATCACACGGTAAGCTTTCATAAATGACATCTAGCCAATTTCATCCTTCCCCCCCCCCTATTTTTGAGCAACCATCTCAGGCTTTTCACGTTAAATTATTCCAGAATGACAGTATCACAAAGGGCAATGTGTCTACTAATAATAGGTTTTTCAAACGCATCTTGTTTCAGAGAACCCTATATGGATACTATTATCCAAAAGAAAGTGAGGAGGAAGGGGGCACTCTGTGTGTGTCTGTGTGAAATATAATTGTATGTATGTATTCAAAAACTTCTTCAGGGAGGTGGCACATTCTCAAAATGCATCCAGTGGAAGTGAATACTATTGTTGATAGTTAATGGTTACTGTAAGCTTGATGGTCTTTGGCAAGCAGCTTGATTGGGCACTAGAAATGTAGGAAGGAGAACATGTGTTAGAATTGCACCCTCTGGCTCTTTTTCAAACAAACAAACAAACAAACAAGAGGTGGAACCACATAACATGAGTTGCCTAAGCAAAGAAGTCATCTTGCCTTTCTAATTCTCTGTACAGAATTTCTCCCCAAAGTCAAAAGGTGGCTGTGCCTCTTCAAGGAAATGCGTGTGTGTTAAGTGCCATCAAGTCACTTCTGACTCATGGCAGCCCTATGAATCAGTGTCCTCCAAAATGTCCTATCCTTAACAGCCTTGCTCAGATCTTGCAAATTGAGGGCCGTGGCTTCCTTTATAGAGTCGAACCATCTCTTGTTGGGTCTTCCTCTTTTCCTGCTGCCTTCAACTTTTCCTAGCATGACTGTCTTTTCCAGTGACTCTTGTCTTCTCATAATGTGACCAAAGTACGACAGCCTCAGTTTAGTTTCTAGGGTCAGTTCAGGCTTGATTTGATCTATAACCCACTGGGGTTTTTTTTGTTTTTTTTGGCAGTCCACGGTATCCGTAACACTCTCCTCCAACACCACATTTCAAAGGAATCTACTTTCTTCCTATCAGCTTTCTTCATTGTCCAACTTTCACACTCATACATAGTAATAGGGAATACAATGGCCTGAATAGGTAATCCTAAATGGTAGTCCTAAATGGTAGTCCTAAAAATTTGACAAAAGCCAAATACAGTTGTTTCTAAACTAGGAAAAAAGCCTTATACCTTTGTTGGACCCCCCCCCCAAAAAAAACACTTGTTAATCTGATCAATAAAAGATAGCTCCTCATATAAACACCATCTTATCTTCTCTTAGTTTCTTGAAACCTCCGTACTGGAACTAGTATTTATTTGCCCAACTAGAATATTTTGCAACATTCTGGAGATGGTGACTGATCTTAATGCTTCCTCATCCACGGAAATGAGCTACACTATGCCATTTGTGACCATTTAACCTCCCGTATGGTTTATTCTTTCAGACTTCTGCAAGATTTCAGCTCTGCTGATAGATAAAACAGGGTATTTATATGTGTATTATTAATTCTTAAATTCCAAGAGGCACGAATGTGCTGACTAGCAGGTGCCTGATTCACGTCCCAGCAGATCCTGAAACTGTAGGCTGTTGGTTGCATTAAGATGTCATGACTTGTCGCTGGGTTTGCCTTCCTTCTTTTCCCTGCTACTGTTGCGATTGAAAGCTTCCGGATCCAGGAAGCTTTCAGTCGAGCTCCCAATTCATCATGATGTCCACACGCAGGTGTTTGGGTGAGTTTGTTTCCCCTCCACAAAGCGTGATTCTAAAATTGGACTCCATCTCCAGTTGGAGTAGTTCAGTCTGTAGGAGAAGCAACTAAACACTGCTGTTCCCAAGAGAGAGAAAATTCTCTGCCTAGTTGATCTTTTTTTTTTTTTAGTTCTTTTTATTCATATTTAGAACAGAAAAAAGAATGGGGTAAACATACACAATGCAAACAATAATTGATAACATAGGAGAAGGGAAGGTCCAACCTGTCATTCAAATAGTCTTGGTATTTAAACAATGCAAATTCAAGATATTCACGCCTAAATAAAATGTTGTTTAAAATATTGTCGAAGGCTTTCACGGTCAGAGTTCATTGGTTCTTGTGGGTTATCCGGGCTGTGTAACTGTGGTCTTGGTATTTTCTTTCCTGACGTTTCGCCAGCAGCTGTGGCAGGCATCTTCAGAGCAGTAACACTGAAGGACAGTATCTCTCAGTGTCAGTGTCTTTCTGACTATATATTACTCTTCCTACACACTTGACACTGAGAGACACTGTCCTTCAGTGTTACTCCTCTGAAGATGCCTGCCACAGCTGCTGGCGAAACGTCAGGAAAGAAAATACCAAGACCACGGTTACACAGCCCGGATAACCCACAAGAACCAAAAAATGTTGTTTAATTCTATCCCTGATCTTTTGCCAGTTTGTGCTTATTTTTATTTAGTCTTTTCCATAAATGCCTAGTTGATCTTAAGAGCAGCAGGTAAGGATGGTCTACTCACTAGAATTCCCTGATATTCACAGAACTTTGTTGAGGATGGGCTTGATTCTGACCCTATTCTATGATAAGCAAATAACTTTCTGTGACTAATTACTCTGATCTCACTTTTTGAAGGAAGCTCTAACTTCAGAAGCAAATATTCCAAGATTAGAAATCCGTCGTCTTTCTTCCCCTTCCTTTTATTGTTGGAAGATAAGAAACAACAAATTGCTTGCAAGACCTTCAGGAGCAGTGATTACAATGCAAAATTATAGTGTGTCCTGATCTGCACAATGTCAATTGTGCAGTGGTGTCTCACAGTTTATTAAAAAAAAATGTTGCGGAAAGGATGTGGGAATCACGCTTTAGGGTTGATAATGGCAAGTCAGGTTGTTGTTTTTTACATGGTGCTGATTAGATGGCTGAGTAGATTAACACATTGTCTATTAGTTATGTTAATTTCTTCCCAAATAGATGTCATTGGTCAGATTGAATTGGTTTTAGCCGCCCTTCTCCTCCTCCTTTTTTCTTTGTGGGGGTTACCGCACATGTATTCCCAGCGATGTATTAAGAGTTTGAAAACGTTATTAAAAATACTGTTCGCACTTTGTTTGGCCCCTTTAGCTGTGAAGACGTCTTCCAACCATTTATAAGCCGTGGTATCCAAAAACCCTTTTAAAGCGATGCTTTTTATAACATTTTCAAACTCTTAATACGTCGCTGGGAATACAAAGTGCGGTCTTAATGTAACAACTGAAGTTTCTTAGCTGATAAGAATGTTTTGAAATTAAAACTCCTGAAAAACAATAGTTCCTGATCTTTTAAGAAACATTTAATTTTGCAGACATTTGGTTTTTTAGAGTTGTTTCAACCTGGGGGGAAATCTGTAGCACAAATTTGCACTGAACTGTTGTTTGGTCCATAGTACAGGTTAAGTAACAGGAGCTACAGCCCTGAGCGTTCTTACTAGGAAAGAAGACCCATCAAATGCAGAGGGTCTTTGTTGAATATTGCTTTGCTTTGGCTGTGTGGCTGCAATTCTATGTACATTTAGTTGGGAGTATGTCCCAGTGAACACATGATTTGTTTTTGAGCAAACATACTCAGGATCACGCTACATGGATACAGTCCTATCTCTACTCACATGCTTGGGAACAAACCTGATAGGATTGAGCAGTACCATAAATTTTGCAAGACATGTAAGTTGCCATGAAGCCCAGTTTCACAGAGAACCTAAAAACGAATTGCACTTTTTAATTGCACTTCGGAGCATTTCTTTGCATTAAACAATGGCACATGTCAGACTCTGGCATTGGGCTGGAGTCTGGGGCTGTCTTCCACGGTTCCTTTAGTAGGGCTTTCCCTAAAGAACCTCAGAAGAGAGTGGGGGGGGGGTTACAGCACCTCTCCCGCTCCTCTCCCACTCTCCAGCTCCTCTCCCGCTCTTCCCTCTCCCGCTTCTGCAGTAGCCTCTCCCTGGTTGCCTTAGGTGAGGTTTGACACTTCCTCCTCGGCTTTCCCAGGGTACACCTTTTAAAGAGCTGTCTGGAGGTGCGACAACTCTGTCCTCACCTACTCTTTCCTGGGGGATGGGCTTGCAGGAGTAATCCCATTTCTGTCCCTCTTCCCTGGGAAGCCTTATAGGGCTTCTCCTTTAGTCCCTTGTGGCCTAAGGAGGTTGCTGAAGCCTGTTCCCTGTCCTGCCCTTCCAAAGAAGCCTTCCTGGCTCCCACAACCAGTGAGGAATGGGCCACTGCCTGTGGCAGGTTCTGCTGCTCCTCTGCCCTCTTTGTTGCCTTGTGCCTCTGCTGCTGGCCCTTGAGGGTTGGCTGCTGTCCAGGCCTTGGCCTGCCCATTGTCTCTGGCAAATTAAGAAGCTGCTTCTGCAGTACTCCCTTGACAGCTCCACCATCACCATCTGGACTGCCATCTCCTCTGAGGTAAGCGTGGGGGCAGGAGTTCTGACCCCAGACAGCACCTTTCTGATAATAATTTTATATTCCTTATGGACATTAATCCAATTACTGTTGCTGCTTTGGATGTGTCCTTGCAAACCTTTGAGTTTTCACCACCGTAGTAAAATGCATTCTTTCTTTGAGCCATCCTGTTAGGATAAAATAAAATGTTGAGGAAGCAATTGCAGTATGTTGGTGAAGTTGTGGGAAAGCAAGCTAGTCCCTCAAGCTCTACTCCCTACAACCATTGGAGCCAGAGGGCAAGCTTTTTGCTGGTTCTCGGTCACCAGCTCCTCATCAGTGGTAGAATGATGAGAAGAGCTGACCTTCCAGACTTCTTCAAGTCTTTACCTCCGGCATATAGTTCATTTCACTTTATTACAGGAAAGCATAATGAAAGGACCTTAGCATAGCAGCCATTTATCCTTGTATGTGTGTGTAAAGTGCCGCCTAGTTGCAGCCAACTTATGGCGACCCAGTAGGGTTTTCAAGGCGAGAGACTAATAGAGGTGCTTTGCCATTGCGTTTCTCTGTATAGCAACCCTGGTATTCCTTGGTGGTCTCCCATCCAAGTACTAACCAGGTGCCGACCCTGCTTAGCTTCTGAGATCTGACGAGATCAGGCTTGCCTGTGCCATCCAGGTCAGGGCCCACTTATCTTTACTGACTGCTTTTGCTCTCCCCTCCCATCATAGGTGTGGGATGCTGTGAATAAAGACCTTGGAACCAATGTTATGCAAGGAAAAGAAAGGGGATAACAAGCAGAACTGTGGAAATTTAACCATACACATTGATAACCACGAGTGAGGGCCCTCAGTGTGGTATATGAAGTTTTCAATGACTTATATCACGAAAAATGCTAAAAAAGAAAGCCATGGTTAATTTCGAATTAATCATAAGAGAGTTATGTTTATCTAGAACTAGAACTATGCTCTTTTTTTTTCTTTTGGGCTATTAAATCACAGCTGACTTATGGCGACCCTGTAGGGTTTTCAAGGCAAGAGAGTTTCAGAGGCGGTGCCTGCCTCTGCATCACAACCCTGGTGTTCCTTGGAGCTCTCCCATCCAAATGCTAGCTGGGGTCAGGGAGAACTATGCTTTGCAATAGGTAAATCAGTAAAGAAGTAAAATAGGGTGAACAGCTAGTCTAAAATTTGGCCTACATAAGCAGCAGAATGTGATGATAGTTTCTTGAGGGGATGGAGTAATCTGTACCTCTTAAACTGCAGCGTGCCATTTTTGGAACACATGAAGATACTTTGTACTGAATCATATCATTATTCGAGATCGGAATTATGTACTCAGACTGGCAGTTGCTCTCCGGGGTCTCAGGCTGAGGCCTTCACATTGCCTCTTACCTGATCCTTTTAACTGGAGATGCCAGGGTTTGAACCTGGGACACAGTGCGTGTGAAGCAGATGGTCTACCACTTAGCTACAGCCCCTCTCAAAGCATCCTTATGTTAAACACACACACATGTGCACACAATGCAAGCATAAACTTTGAACAACAGGTAGGTGCATGAGCTTTATACCTGATGTGCTAGTTATTTTGCTTGCAGGGAGGTTTCCCCCCCCCCCACTTGAAGGAGCATGAAAAGGAACCCACCGCCTTGAAACATGTGGCTAAAAACACAGCTTTAAACATGTGATTCATAGGTATTTTGTTTCTTTGCTGTTTTAGAAACTAAGTCACGATTTCTAATTTTTAAAAGGTTATATTCCAGCAGGGCCCAGCAACATGGCGTTGCATGTCCAATCTTTTACATCTCACAGAGCCTCATTTCTGTCATCTTTGTTTAAAGAGATGAGAAATGGTTGCCCATATCCTATTTACTCAGAGGAAGGGAAAACTCTGGCCCATCATTGCTTCTTTTAACTGCACACGAATTTTATATGAGCCAGGAGCTTTGCTGAGCAAGTGAGTCCAAAGGTTTAAGGTTTTTTTTTCTTTCCCCTGGCACAAGGAATTGACAAAATCCACCTTGAAAGTTGCCTGCTGTTCTCCACTATCGGAGAACAAGAATACAAAATGTTCATGACCCCCAGGAAGACCATATGCATTACACAAAAGGGCAGTTTACTCAAAGAATAGATATCAGTTCCTGGGTATGACATTTCCATCAAGCCTGACAGAGTCGAGAGAAATGCTCTTTGTCATAGAATCACAATTGCACTGAAATGTATCCAGGTAAATTGTAGTGTCTGATCAGGCTATGTGGACCACAATTAAATTGAAGGGGGGGGGGGAATGCCGTGACCGTATATACATCTTAAATTGAAGAAGGGGCATTATGGATTTAATCCATGGGTCTATATTTAAATGGCAGAGTTTCCATTAGCTTCAGAATAAGGGAGTTTTTCCTGTTATCCTTATTCTCGATATGTTCCAAATCGCAGCAGTTTTGAACCAGCATATCTGTGGTACTCTCTTCCTGTTACCTAAGGGAGAAAAA
Source organism: Euleptes europaea (assembly GCF_029931775.1). Classification (NCBI taxonomy): domain Eukaryota; kingdom Metazoa; phylum Chordata; class Lepidosauria; order Squamata; family Sphaerodactylidae; genus Euleptes; species Euleptes europaea. The sequence continues at coordinate 59,262,759 of NC_079320.1, forward strand.
TTGAAGTCTGTCTGACCTGTTCCAATTGCTTTTATTTGAGAAAAGCAAGGCTGCGGCGAATGCTCTGCAGATATTTGCCGAGCAGAATATCTAGCCTTGACTTGGCTACCTTGAAGAAGCAGCACAACCTTTTCCTTTAATATAAACGGGACACGCTTTTCATCCTGCTGCTTTGTGGATGTAAAAACGCATTAGCCTGCTGTTAAGAATAGATGGCCTCTGCAACCGCCAGTAGGCCAAAATTTTGCCTGCGTTGTCTTCATTTATATACCTGTTTGCCACCTGACAGACAGTGAATCTGTTACACTGTCTCGGTTAACAACCGTGGAGTGAAAAGCATTTTGATAGAACAGGTATATTTCAAACCATTTATTGAAAAGATCTTAATTTAAAAAAAAAAAAAAACAGGCACTTTTCACTTTTCACAGACTGTGTTACCACTTCTTCACGACACAGAAAGCCACACCTGATCCCCCCCCCCCATTTAGAAACAAATGTAGTGGCTATGCGAGGTTTCTCAGAGATGCAGTAAATAAATATAAAATTGCTTGATTTGAGAATTTAAGGGCTAACCCCCCTCTCCCCCCACACACAAAAACCCCCTGCAGTAAAACAGTGTTGTCCTTGTCCTACAATCACAAGGACAGTGTTACTGTGGGCCACATTTTAGGACTCTGCAGGCTACTCTTGCAGTTTGGGCCACACATTGAGCAATCCTGACTTAAACCTACTGAGCAATTACCTGAAATGTGTTCGCAGATATGGCTTTCCCCTCTTGTGAGATTATTTTCCATTACGACTAGGGCTGCTCTTAAAGCACAACTACAGTCATTACATCCATCCCCAAAACCCAACTGAACTGCCTTTATCCTATTTGATTGTTGATTCATTATGCAAGCTATTTGATGGCTTTGTGATTGAGTCTGTGAGTGCCTGAGGGCTAAAAAATATTAGTTACTATTTTTCCATAAATCGGTATGCATGCAAAGGTGCTAGACTCACAGGAGCAATAGAACAGGGCCCTTTCTCTGTTAAGGTTGCCTGAAAGTTTGGCCTTGCGATCCTATGCAGAGGTTTAGGGTTGCCGGCTCCAGGCTGGGAAATACCTGGAGATTTTTGGAGTGGAGCCTGAGGAGGGCGGGGTTTGGGAAGGGGAGAGACCTCAATGCCATAGAGTCCATTTGCCAAATCAACCATTTTCTCCAGGGGAATTGACTTCTATCGGCTGGAGATCAGCTGTAAAAGTAGGAGATCTCCAGCTACTACCTGGAGGTTGTTGTATATAAGTGCTGGTTAATCTCCTGTTCAGAAATAATATCTCAACATGCAGCCACTTAAAATTCTTTTCTTATTTTTTATGTTTTTCTCATACCTTCATTAGTAAATAGTACCAGTAAACAAAGCTATTATAACCACGATCTACAAATCCTAAACAAGACCTATAACTAAATACAAGTCTGTACAATAATAGAGACAGAGTTGATATACTGTCCACAGATTTTTCACATGTCCATTCCCCAAGAAGGAATCATGCCGACGCTATGATCCTCCGTGCCGTATTGCAATGTATCTTCTGAAAGTCAGCTGCTTGTAGCTGACCTATAGGATTCCTTTTTTCAAAGCCGTCCCGCAGTTCGTTTCCAAAAGCCACTGCAGCGGGTATAATTAATCCAATGCAATATGACAAGCAACCTGTTGTCATATTCTGAGGAAGCGAGCACCAGCGAAACAAGATATAACCGGTTGCTTGTCATATTGCATTGGATTAATTATACCCACCGCAGTGGCTTTTGGAAACGAACTGCGGGATGGCTTTGAAAAAAGGAATCCTATAGGTCAGCTACAAGCAGCTGACTTTCAGAAGATACATTGCAATACGGCACGGAGGATCATAGTGTCAGCATGATTCCCTCTTGGGGAATGGACATGTGAGAAATCTGTGGACAGTATATCAGCTCTGTCTCTATTATTGTACAGACTTGTATTTAGTTATAAGTCTTGTTTAGGATTTGTAGATTGTGGTTATAATAGCTTTGTTGACTGGTACTATTTACTAATGACGGCATGAGAAAAACATAAAAAATAACAAAAGAATTTTAAGTGGCTGCGTGTTGAGATATTATTTCTGAACAGGAGATTAACCACTACCTGGAGGTTGGCAACCCTATCCCCAAGCCTCCTGAGGCCCCAAAAACCTCCCTCTGGTGGCAAAGAGGGACCTGGCAACCCTACTTGGGGACCCATGTGCTGACCCATGGAATGGTAAATTGAGGCATTTCCCCTATATTTATTTGAAAAGGGCAGGGTCCAGTACACACAAGAGTTTGTTACGTTTGTACATAAAGTTAAGTGGAGTCCCTATCTGGATGTACCAGAAATCCATAGTGGTGTTCCTGAATTTTCATTTATGTACCTGTTTTTAATTCAAGAGCTATCTGTCTGTACTCTTCTTTAGAGTCCATTTGGCAAGGAGTTTTTCCATAGATATGAGCATACCTGAATATATTTGAGTTTAGGGGGGCACATGGGAAGCATTCTGGTTTTGTTTTAACTACTCTCTCATTTTCACTTGCCTCTTGAGTTCCCATGAAAATGTAGTACCAGGAAGATTAAATGTGTAGGACTATCAAGCATTATTGGCAATTGTGACCACTAGGGATTTTCCTTTGCTGCAGCAGATGCTAACCAAACATATGTTTAAAGTCTCCATTGTGGCACATTTGAGTTACTGTTTGCTCTGGATAATTTAAGTAGGCAAAAGTAGAGAAAAGTGTCTTAGTGAGGGATGTGTAACTAATGTTGTTGGGGCGAGGAGAAGCACTTGAACCTAAACCAGTAGCTCGGATTAATGTTTTCCTAGAGAGCTTTGAAGATGTAAAGTGGTGTATAAGAGCTATACGCTAGATCATCTTTCATCAGCTCAAATTGAACTCATTGACTGAAAACTTTGAAAACCTTAAATCTTTATCTGAAATGCCCCAAGAGTTTAAATGCGCTTCTGATTTATATAATGGAGCTACAGAGATTTGGAAGAGTCTGCAGAGGTTTCGCCTTGTATTTATAATGACGCACCAGTGCCAGAGAAATTTGTACAGCCTTTGTGTAAGGTTGTACCAAGGAAGTTTTGTATTTTAGATAACATGAATACTGGAAAATGTTTACTACCCAAAAAATTATTATACTTTAGATTTAGAGCACAATGGAATTTTAAACATGGTGAGTATGACCAGGGAGCTGCAGATTTTCATATGAATTTATTAGCAGTCTTTCCCCCCACAGTAGCTTTGTGCAAGGACAGAACAGGGAAACTGGAGGTCTATCTGGTACATATATCTTCAGCTGTTAGGCTCTGTATCAGCCCATTCCTGAGAGGGAGGGCTGCGCTGGTGGCTGGAGGCAGCTCAGCCACACTGCCTCCAAAGGATGTTTCAGCCCCCCCTCCCGAAGCCGAAACCTTGCCCTTACCTGTAAAACCCGTGATTCCCTCTATAGGGTTCCACGGGGATACGCCACCTCAAAAGGTATCTCCAGGTAAGGGCAAAGGGAGTGTTCCCAGCCCGAAAGGGCTTAGAAGTCTGCATAAACGCAGCTCCTCCCCTGGCCCGGCCCAGGAACGCCCCCAGGAGGTCAGCGCATGGAGGTGTGCCGTCCGGATGCTGGCGCGAGGCTGTGCCAGTGTCAGTGGGCAGTGCTGCCATGGCAGCGCCAGGAGGATGGCATGCGCCCCCCCGCTGGCGTCCGTGCCACCCTGGGCGGCATAAGTGGCATGGGCGCCAGCACAGGGGACCTGGACACCAGCGCAGCCCCTTCCTGGCCTCCTACGGACTTTCGTCCTTTCGGCTCAGGGATGGGCTGTAAATCTATCTAGTCCATTTTATCCTGTCCTTCCTCCCAGGTGGTTCTCCCATCCCCAGTTTATCTTCACGACATCCCTGTAATGTGGGTTTGAATGAGTGCATGTGACCAGCCCAAGATCACCCAGTAAGCTTTGTGACAGTGTAGCGATTTGAACCCAGGTCTTCCAGATACTAGTCCAACATTAGAATGTAGTCCAACATTAGAATCACTACACTATACTGGCTGTTAAAAGTAGATGGGACGCAGAGATCTGCTGGGGGCACCTTCCCTTGTTCTGTACCAATATTAACAAAACAAAAAACTAGACACTAGATTTACTGCAGTATAGTTCCTCCTCTGTGTCTTTCAATTCCCTTGCCCTTCCTTCCCACTTGGGCACCAGGGTGAAAGTTTGCATTGGTGTCCCTGGATTGATACTTGTGTGCTTGTGTGATACCCTCCCAGAACCACGAGTCTAAATAAGCAATGTAGATGCTTATGCAACACATACCTTTTCGCACCTTTTCTCAGCGTGCTGTTTCCTAAGGAAGAGGCTGCCTGCACTGATTTCCTACCCATTTCTCACAGCCATTGTTCAGTGGGTTCTTGCAGTCTTTGGGAAGGGGCGGGGGGATGCTAATGGATGAAGCTGAGAATGGAAATGGTAAGTAACAAGAAGGATATTTTCAAATAATCAAGAAAATTGGGCTATGAAATAGTAGAAAAAGCAGAGGGACAGGCCAATTGTGTGAATTTGCAATATGTAACATTAAAAATATACCGGCTGTATATGCTTTACATAGCATAGCACCAGATTAGTAAAACATATGGCAAATGAAAGTTGCTGCTTTGTTATGATATCTGGAGAATATCTTACACGTGAGAATATTTCTAAATATATCTTATGAAATATACTAGATATCTAAATGTTCATGGCCAAACATTTTACAGTATTTGTTGTTTATGCCCAAGTGAAGATAATAAAGAACTTTAGGGGTTCATTACAGTGCAGCTTATTAAAAACTAGCGAGATTTTAAAAAAGTTTTAAATGTTTCAGACATTGTTACTGACATTTTTAAGCCTGTAAATGAAATCCCATGCAACTGTATTTCTGCAGAAACTACACAGATAGAAGATCCGAGAAAACAATGGAGACAAGAGCAAGAGAAAATGTTAAAAGATTATCTTACAGTAGCACAAGACGCCCTAAGCACTCAAAAAGAACTGTATCATGTGAAAGAACAGAGACTGGCACTTGCTTTGGATGAGTACGTGAGGTTGAATGATGCCTACAAGGAGAAGTCAAGCTCCCATACAAGCTGTAAGTATAATGCGCTGTTTCTTCTTAGTGTGTCTCGTCCTTCACCAGCTCAAGAACCAGTGACTGAGCTGAGTTGCTCCAGATCTTGTGGGCTGCAGCAATTGATTTTAGAATCAGGTTGATCATCTGGAGTGCCAGTATCCTTTCAAGAGTCAGTCAGGGGCTCTTTACAGACTGGCACTTGAAAGTATAACTTTATACAAAACGAAGAGGTTGTTCATACCCAAGTACATCTAATGTGAGGCTAGGGTATAGTTGTCTTTGCTATTCAGCTGGGAGACTTACCAGTCGTAAATTAAGGCCTCAGCCTGATCGCCATCGACACAATAATGTCACTTCTGGAGGTGACATCATCATGTTGTTGAAGAGACTCTGTGGTGACGTCATCATGTTGTGGGAGACTCTGTGGTATTTGGGCAAAACTCTGGTAAAAAATGGCTTCTACTATAAAGTTTTTGCCCCAATACCAGAGTGTCTCCCACAACTTCGGCGACATGATAACATCACTTCTGGAAGTGACATCAGTGCCAGCCTCCCTCTGCAGCTCGTGTCCCCCCACTCTCCAATTGCCGGGGGGGACCTGATGACCCTATCTGCAAATTAGATGCAAGGAGATGTAACGGAAGATTGCAGAAAATAAGACGGTAGAGACTGGAAATGATGAAATCTAGTCCTGTTTTCTAGTACTGCTTTACCCTACAAGGTAAAAGAGCTCAGGGTGGTTTACATAGTTCTCCATCACCATTTTGTCCTCAAAATAACCTGCTAGGTTAGGTTGTGTGTGTGTGTGTAAAGTGCCTTCAAGTCGCAGCCGACTTATGGCGACCCTTTTTGGGGTTTTCATGGCAAGAGATTAACAGAGGTGGTTTGCCAGTTCCTTCCTCTGCACAGCAACCCTGGTATTCTTTGGTGGTCTCCCATCCAAATACTAACCCGGGCTGACCCTGCTTAGCTTCTGAGATCTGACGAGATCAGGCTATCCTGGGCCATCCAGGTCAGGGCAAGGTTAGGTTAGGTTGAGAATATTTGATTAGCCCAAGATCATCCAGTGAGCTCCATAGCAAAGTAGGGATTTCAACCCAGATCTTCCCAGTTCTGGTTCTACACTCTAACCCCTAGTGTGGTTAAAATGGAATGGTCTGGTTATACAGAACAGTGAAGGGAATGGCAGAGTACCTGTTTTGCATGCATAAGGTCCCAGGTTCAAATGGTGACATCTCAGATGTAAGATGTTGGGGGGTGGGGCAGGTTTCTTCCTGAGAGCAGCTGCTAATATGTCTTAGGATAGGGCAGCTTCATGTTCAATTGCTGTTTGAAGGAGAACACATAATAGGTCCTGACAATATACATTCTGTGTCTTGAAAGTGCTGAGCACTTTATTTTATCCTGCAAAGTACATAGGACAGTTTTAAGGCTTCTGTGGGATAGAAATTGATTGCCTGTTTAGAAGTATCAAGAATTTTTTTTTTTTTTTGCTGATCTGTGACTGTTGCCCCAAACTAATTTTCTTGGAGCAGCATAATCCTGACACTCCTCTCTCCTATTTCCTGAATTGCCTCTCTAGGTGTCTTTAGTGATTTTATTTCCTAGATACTTGTCCCATGAGCAACCAATGGGAATTCAATGTGAAAGACCACAAGGGAGAGGGGATCAGCAGGTTTAATCCAGATGAAAGTTAGAGTGTAAAGCAAGAGGGAGGGATAAAGAAGCAGCAATTCCAGACATAGATCTATCACACAAATTTTTAACCTGAAGCAACATTTATTTATTTAGGGAATTTATATGCCACCTCTCCAGAGTCCTGCTCAAGGTGGCTTACAAGTCAAAAGAATACCATCATCAACTTTCAAATATTAAATGCTCTGAGACTATGTGGATCTCTGGAGAATTTGCTTACCTTGTACATCTGTAACCCTGAACATGTCTTTTTTACTTTGAATCTTATGTGTGTTGATGCTAAGGGAAAACCTAGTTGTTTACTATGCTGTGAAATGTTTAGTCATGCTTCTGCTTCTCTTCTACTGCTATGATGTAAACCAAAAACATTTTGAATATTTATTCACATAAAGCAACTTTTAGCCTATTGCATTAAAGAGAATAATTGAGGATTACTTTATACCTACTACTACTACGTTTTAGCCTATTGCATTAAAGAGAATAATTGAGAATTACCTTATACCTACTACTACATTAACCTTGTAGTTATAAAACTACACAAGCATAGAAATAATTATTTTCTGACTAAGTAATGTTTCCCCTTTTCCCATTTTCCTAATAAGTATTCTCAAGCTCCTCTTCTAGCACTAAGTATGACCCTGACATTCTGAAGGCGGAAATCTCCACTACAAGATTAAGGGTAAGAGTGCTGAATTACAGTGTATTGGAAGATGCAAGTCTGTGCTCTTCCAATTTATGTGTTTGGGTTGTTGTTGTTTTAAATTGTTGAGCCCGGCTCTTCGGGAATGAGGGTGGGCTATAAGTATGAAGAATCAATCAATAAATAAATAAACATATTTATATTCTATACAGTTTGCAAATAATGCATCTTTTAAATAAACAGGTAAAACAATAATCAGTAATCACCTGAAGTCAACAATAAGACCAGCAATAAAACAAAAAACAAAACCATCAATAAATTAAAAAAAACAGTTCTTTTTTCATTAAAGTCCGCCACATAAAAACAATAAGAACCGAAGAAAGTGGCCGCTTCGGCAATTGGACTCTATGGCATTGAAGTCCCTCTCATCTCCAAACCTTGCCCTCCTCAAGCTCCGCCCCCAAAATCTCCAGGTATTTCCCAACCTGGAGCTGGTAACCCTATGCCTTACAGATTTTGGTGTACTGGGCTTCTTGTAAGTGAATGTTGAAAGTGAAGAATCTTCCCCCTGCGTGTACACTGTCATTCTCTTTCAAACAATGCCAGTAGGTTCTCTCTCGCTCTCTCCCTCTCTCTCTCTCTCAATAAAAACAGGCGGCATGCACACCCAGCCAGTGACAAATCAACGTAACAAGTTAAATGCGAATTTCAACTTTAATTACTGTAATGAGGTTATTCAAATAAAGAGATGTCTTCTAATCTGGCATGTCTCTGACATTAGTTGCTTGTTCATGAACATCAAGAGGAAGATAGAATTCCTTTGTGTTCAACAAATACTAACGGGTTTATTTATATGTGATAGCAAGGCTGATGGTGTTGACACAGAGAAATTATGCAAGCAAACGTAGCTACATACTGACACATGCTGTGCTTTCTACAAAACAACTAGCTCTTTTTATGAACAGTTATTTCACCTGTGATATTAGTAAGCATTAGCATACCTCTATTACCCCTGCAAAATAGTCACTTATTTATATATTATGTGAACACTAATAAGATTAATAGTTATGGAGATTAAAGAGCAAATACAAAATATTCTGGCCCAGGTTATTCATGAGGGCACGTTATCCACAGGGACATGTTGTTCATAGGGAATGCTTATTTAAGCCAGTTCTTTTTTCCATGACCTGCATCATATATATATAAATTGGCAAAGAGGGACTGTACCAACCAAGAATGCAAATGTATCCAGTGGTGCATCTGATTGTTTCCCCCATATTATGAATTTGCCTGTATATTTGCTTATTTCCCCCATATTATGAATTTGCCTGTAAAGCTAGCACATTAGGAAGAAGGGTTCTCCCAGACATTTTAGCTTTCTACATGCAAGGGGATTTTAATAGCAGAGGGCATTCAAACAAAGATTCTTTCCATCAGTATACTGAGAGTATACTGAGAATGTCTTCCTGAATTCTTGAGTCAGCTCTGTGATAACTAGCCTTTGAACGCTCACACGTTAGGAGACATCCTGCACTCGCAAACAAACAAACAACAACAAAAAGATGGCTTTGAGGGGAGGGGCTGGATGAAGAGGAAAGATAAGTGGGAGGGAGAAGCGAGAATGTGGGCTTGGGGAGAAAAACCTGAACTAACAACTGTGCACAGGACCAGCAATTGATTTGGGATCAACACAGACATTTAACTCGGGCTAAAACAGCATCCAGAAAAGGCAGGGAAAACACAAGAGAACAAGGTGACTACTAAAGGTCAGAGAAAACATGCAGTATGAAAACAAAGTTCCAAAGTAGTCGGGGGTGACCGTGATGGAAACAACCTGTACATGAAAGGCATAAGAGTTGCGAAATACTCCTAAAATGAGTCACTGGGGACTCTGTTTGACATATATTGCTAGGTTGCATAGACACATGTTCAGCACAGATGCTGGGTCAAGAATTAGGGTTGCCAGTTCCGGGTTGGGAAATACCTGGAGATTTTGGGGATGGAGCCTGAGGAGGGGAAGGTTTGGGGAGGGGAGGGACTTCAGTGGGGTATAATGCTGTGGAGTCCACCTTCCAAAGCGGTTGTTTTCTCCAAGTGAACTGATCTCTGTCACCTGGAGATCAGTTGTAATCGCAGGAGATTTTACGCCACCGCCTGGAGGTTGGCCACCCTATCGAGAATAGTGGTGGCTTGGGAGGGGATGGGGAGGTTATACTGGAGCCCTGTGGGAGCCACTCTGCACCACAGTTTCTGGGCATGGCTGTCATTTTCTGTATTCCCTCGGGCCATTCTATAATGGGGCTTCAAGGCCCTTTATAAGGGGGGGAGGGAACAGCCATACAGCCACCTCCCTCAAAATTCAGTTGATAGTGAGCTGCAGTCCCTGAGGTCAACTAATCACATCTTTTGTGAATCTGTTCTGAAGGACAAGGGCTGTTTCCAGTGGCAGTTCTGCCTCACCCTGGAGCGCTCACAGCGACCGCAGCCTCACCCTGGAGCACCTCCAAGGCCTCAGCATCCCCACTAAATACATTGCCCTGCACAGCCTGGCAACTGGCTGGAGATGGGGGGAGGTGGGGACATCCAGTTTGGGGTGGGATTGGTGACCCCAGCACAATTATATCACTTTGGTGCAACCTAGAAATTACATCGTTGCAATGGGGGTGAAGCCCTAGCACGCACCCAAAACTCGTAATTTGGAAAAAAACGTTAGAGTGTCGCCGACCACTTCCAGGTAGGGTTGCCAGCTCCGGGTTAGGAAATACCTGGATATTTTTGAGGTGGAGCCTGGGAAGGGCAGGGTTTGGGGAGGGGAGGGACTTCAATGCCATAGAGTCCAATTGCCAAAGTGGTTTTTCTAGGTGAACTGCTCTCTATCAGCTGGAGATCAGTTTAATAGCAAATCTCCAGCTATTACCTGGGGGTTGGCAACCCAGGCCACTCCAGAGTTGACATCACTCTAGGGTCTCCGATCATGTCTGCTCATTTCGCCTGGGGATTTTATCCCACTACCCAGCTGAGCAGTGTCAGGCAACGGGAGCTGGGGGGTGGGAGATCCCCCGCCCCCAGCAGGAAGCTGGTAACCTTATCTCTAAACAACATATGAACTATAGAACTAGTATATGATTTTTAAAGATTTGACTGGCCATGGTTAAAGAATCAAGGAATAATTTAAATCGTCTTTATTTTAATTTTGTATATATTACTTTCTAAAAAGTTCTTTTGGCTCCTCATCGAGACTTGGTGATAGGCACTGACTGCAATAAATAAAAAGATAGATATGGGGTGCGAGGCATTCAGAGCCTTTGTATTCTTTGAGATCTCTTATGGCAGAGCTTGGAAAGGGAAGTATTTCATACACAAAACATAATATACACAGCAGCTTGCTGTGGTACAGTGTTGTGTTGTTTTGGTACCTAGTAAGTCAGAGCAAGACTTATTTCAGAAGCCACAAGGAACCAACAGTGAAAGTCACATCTTCGCATTGTTGTAAAGATACCGATTATTCTCAACTGTGGGTTCAGTTGCCTAAAATTTCAAAATCTTATTTTTTTTAATTTTTGTGTACAAGGTTAAAAAGCTGAAGAGGGAACTCTCACAGATGAAGCAAGAATTGCTGTATAAAGAGCAAGGCTTTGAAACGCTGCAACAGTAAGTTATCAGAAAATAATTGAAATTGACTTAAATAATTCAGTCTGCTGGTTGGGATCAAATCAAACAGAATTATGGCATCCGTTAAACAAAAAGGGAACTGCTTCTAGAAGAAGGTTGAGGGGAGGAGATTTCCTCCTCATTTTTCGTCTGCAAAGGTCCCATGACTTGAAAACCACCAGCTTTTCAGAGGTCATGGGGGTTGGCTGAGGAAATGCAGGAATGATTCACAAGAACCCTTGTGCTCTTGCTTCTTTGACTGCGAGCCATCAAACTTACAGCATGTCTCTGGGTGCGTTTGTTTACTTGGAAGTAAATTTTATTCAGGATGCTTAGGATAGCAATCTGGGAGGCCAAGAATTCCAAATCTGTTTACTGCTGAAGCAGTGATTATTCTACAACGAAACTGATACTTGTTTCTGATCAGCACAGAGGAATTGAACTGGTATATTTGCAAACGATGAAGACCAGTAAGACTGAAGTTTACACACAACGCATTGTAGCAAGCCTTTACACTCAAATAAATGTCAGGCAGAAAGTGGAAAAACTAACTGGTATTTATTTAATTTAAATTTCAATTCAAAGCATACTCTTATTAAAAAAAAACAACCACAACTATGTCTGAATCTTAAAAAATATCCCAAGATTAAAGTTTAGCCAAACCTGCTGGTTGTGTTCCATTAACGTAACAATGAAGTATTGTTTTAAAGCACCTTGCTCACAAGCAATTTTGATAGGAATCTAAAGCATGTTTGGGAAGCTCTCTGCCACATACTGCGAGCAAACAATGGTCACTTATTGGAAAGATTCAAGCAGCCGCTCTTTGGTCAGCACTAATTTCATTTACTGAAAACAAGGAGTCAAAATCTTAGTTGGCGACCCTTTTAAAAAAAATTCGTTTCTGCCCTAAAGATAATCAAACAGTTTTGGGTGGAAATGTGGAACGTTGTATTCTAAAGCAGCAGGCACACCCTGTGCTACAAGACTTCTCATTTATGTCTCTCGGTTTTGTGTGCAGTTATTCAGCCTAGGTGCTATTAGTGTTGTCCTCCCTCACTGTGTATGTGTGTGAAGTGCCGTCAAGTCGCAACTGACTTATGATCCCTTATGGGGTTTTCAAGGCGAGATGGGATGCTGTGGCCCTTGTTAGGTACACATGGACACATGAAGCTACCTTATACTGAATCAGACCCTTGGTCCATCAAAGTCAGTATTGTCTACTCAGACCAGCAGTAGCTCTCCGGGGTCTCAGGCAGAGGTCTTTCACATCACCTACCTGCCTAGTCCCTTTAACTGGAGATGCCAGTGATTGAACCTGGGACCTTCTGCATGCCAAGCAGATGTTCTACCACTGAGCCACAGCCCAAAGTATAGCACTGAGGGCTTCCTGTTGACCCATGTGTGGAAACAGGGCAGTTGCTATGAGCTAGGAAGATGTGAATAACCATTTGTTCCGGTACTCATGCTGATATTTTCTCTTTACAGTAAGTTTTTTAAAATCTGTGAAAGACCAATAAAGTAGCTTTGAATGTCGTTAAGTTAAAGAACAAAAGTCAAAAAAATGATCAATGATGGCAACTTGTTATTTAAGTTGCAGCCTGGGCTTCTGGGCGAGTTACAACAACAAAAAAATTACTAACTGATTTCTCTAGATGATCCTCAGTTTGTACCAGCTTCCCTTTCCAGGTTGCTTCAGTGTTGGTAAAAGGTAAAGGTCCCCTGTGCAAGCACCGGATCATTCCTGACCCATGGGGTGACATCACATCCCGACATTTACTAGGCAGACTTTGTTTACGGGGTGGTTTGCCAGCACCTTCCCCAGTCATCTTCCCTTTACCCCCAGCAAGCTGGGTACTCACTTTACCGACCTTGGAAGGATGGAAGGCTGAGTCAACCTTAAGCTGGCTACTTGAAACCGACTTCCGTCGGGATCGAAGTCAGGTCGTGAGCAGAGCTTTTGACTGCAGTACTGCAGCTTACCACTCTCCGCCCCGGGGGTACTTGAGTGTTGGACACCAAGCCAATTAAAGAGATCCTAGCAGTGCTGCCAAATTCATGAAGCAGTATCTGTAAGATTTTTCCTTTAAAATCAGTTGTTTTGGAAGTCTTCGAAGAATAGGATTGGAGATAAAAGGGAAAACTTCTCATGCATATCATCACTATGATTCCATAAGTTGGTATTTTCTTGTGTTGGGTTGGAGATAGCTATTTTAGTATGGGAGAAAACATATTACCCGCTTTCTCCCCATTTCTCTTTCTGAACTTAAAGAGCAACATTTTGTTTGAGGGGTTAGTTACCACTATTCTCTCTTTCTACAGAATTGACCAAAAAATGTCTGGAGGCCAGAGTGGGTATGAACTAAGTGAAGCCAAAGCCATTGTGAATGAGCTGAAGTCTATCAGAAAGGCCATAAGCTCAGGCGAGAAAGAGAAGCAGGATTTAATGCAGGTATTTTGACATAATTTATATCTCAGAGTTGCAGTGGTAACGTTTTAATGGATTTTTTTTTGCACTAATGATGTTTCCAACCTACAGTCCAGTGATGAGACCCATCCCAGACTTCCAGACACAACTTGTGTTGGCTAAGGCAAACCATACATGGCTGGCAGACACATTATCCCAGCCAGGATGTGCCCGAAACAGGCAGGGTGGGGCTGCAGAGTCTGGGTTAAGTAATTACTGTATTTTTCGCTCCATAGGACGCACCTTTCCATAAGACGCACCTAGTTTTTAGAGGAGGAAAACAAAAAAAAATTTTTTTTCCTCCTCTAAAAACTTGTCTTATGGAGCGAATGCCGGCTGGGCGCGTGCGCGTCGGGACGGCGCGAGCCTGCGTTCCCCGCCCCGACGGCCAGCTGGGAGGCGGGCGGGGCCGCACAGAGCAAGGCAGCGCACGCGCCCAGCCGGCTCTGTGCGGCCCCGCCCGCCTCCCAGCTGACTGTCGGGGCGGGGAACGCCGGCTCGCGCTGTCCCGACGCGCACGCGCCCAGCCGGCTCTGTGCGCCCCGCCCGCCTCCCAGCTGGCGGGGCGCACAGAGCCGGCTGGGTGCGTGCACATCCGGACGGCGTGAGCCGGCGTTCCCCGCCCCGATGGCCAGCTGGGAGGCGGGCGGGGCACACAGAGCCGGCTGGGCGCATGCACGTCGGGATGGCACGAGCCGGCGTTCCCCGCCCCAACGGCCAGCTGGGAGGCGGGCGGGGCTGCACAGAGCCGGCTGGGCGCGTGCGCCGGCTCGCTCTGTGCTGCCCCACCCGCCTCCCAGCTGGCCGTCAGGGCGGGGAACGCTGGCTCGTGCCGTCCCGATGCGCAAGCGCCCAGCCGGCATTTGCTTCATAAGATGCACGGACATTTCCCCTCACTTTTGAGGAGGAAAAAAGTGTGTCTTATGGAGCAAAAAATACGGTAAGTTTGACAGCCCGTCATGGAGCCTATCACATCATCAACCCAGGAGGTGGCTGCAGCTGAGACCAGGCTCCTGGTTGGGTGAAAGGGAGGAGGGAATGAGCCAGCCTTGGGAGGGGATTGGAAGGGTAGCCTCTTTAAGATTGATCTGTGGCAAGCCAGGGAAGATGGAGTATCCCCAGCATTGCCAGATCTCCCACTGTGGTGGGAGACCTCCCATTAGCACCCTGCTTTTCCTGCCACAATTCCCTGAGGTAGCAAGAGATAATATGTGACCTCACTTCCAGGGACAACCTGGATGTCATGTCTCTAGGAATTGGCAGAAACTCTATGGTAAGTTAATAGACTATCCAGTGATTCTCTGAGCAATGTAACATCACTTCCGGTTTTCCCTGGACATGATGTAAGACCACATGTAATTAGGGTTGCCAACCTCCAGGTACTAGCTGGAGATCTCCCGCTATTACAACTGATCTCCAGCTGACAGATCAGTTCACCTGGAGAAAATGGCCACTTTGGCAATTGGACTCTATGGCATTGAAGTCCCTCCCCTCCCCAAACCCTGCCCTCCTCAGGCTCTGCCCCAAAAACCTCCCGCTGGTGGCGAGGAGGGACCTGGCAACCCTACATGTAATGCTGGCACCCCCCATGTCCCCTTCCCCTATCTTCCACCGGGTGCCAGCCATGAGTTGGCAACCCTGAGTATCCCCAATCAGACAGCATGTGAGAGTGGAGGATATAGAAAGGAGGAGGAATCAGGTGAGGCAACCCCCTCCCCTCTCCTGTCCGAGGCCGTGTAGGCCTTCCACTATGGGGAAGGTCGTGGCACCTCAAGGGCAATGCAGCCTTAACGAGGGGGAGCGTCACACCTTCCCTCCTGTTATAGCTGTAAAGATAACCTTGAGATGGGTTGACTCCCAAAATGAATTTGGGTTTTATGGCTGTGTGTTTCCATCATAACTTTTGGTTGTGTGCAAAAATATATATTTTATATTATAAAAAAAGCATAAGCCCAAGTCACTCTTTGTCTTTTTCCCTCCAGAGTCTTGCAAAGCTGAGAGGAAGATTCCTGTTTGACCAAACTATTGGCAGATCTGAACCAGATCTGAGTCGCAGCCCAGCGCACTCTCAGCTCTCCCTTTCTAGGCAGACTTTGGATGCAGGTTCACAGACAGACATTTCTGGCGATGTAAGTTTTTCAAGCCACTTAAAGGCAGTAAAGGGACAAAATAACTACAGAATGCTTTTGAAAGTATTTTGAATCTAGCAAAGCGTGTTGCTGGTAGAGTGGCTAGAATTTTCCACACAGATATAACGGACTGTTGCCCAAGGTAAAACATTCTGTGGTATATCTGGAATTCTGAAGGCTAGACTTCACAGGAATATTTTTAGAGCAATGGAAACTGGGCTTACTTCTTATAGCTTTGCTATGGTTTTTCTGAGTGCTGAGAAGCTGAGGTAAAAAAAAGCAGTATAAATTATAAGCTGTTTTTTCTGCACAACCTTTTTTAACTTTTCAGGTGAGAAGCTTTTAAAATTTGGCACTTGCTTTGAAGAGCTTTGCAAAAGCCTGCCATCATGCATTTGAGAATAACTACATGTATTGAGAAATGCATTTTAAAAAACTTACATTAGTAACACAGATCTTCTTTTCTCTCCAATATAAACCATCTTCGTGACAATTTAAAAAATAAAAATAGTTAAGTTGAAACCTTCAAAAGCTAATTTAATCAAAAAGGACCTTGAAGAATGACCTGGAGAGCTTACATAATTATCTTACAGTTCTTAGATTTATGTGGATGCTGTTTGTTTTTCCTTTAATGGAGATTGTCAAGGTAAATGAATGTAAAGGTCAAGTTCAAAGCAACCCAGTTTCAGAAAGTGGTGAGCAAATATTTCATCGAAAATGTATTTTTCTACATCTGACACTGACTGATGGAATTAATGTTTCAGCAACTTAAAAATCTTTGGGATCTCATCGACCTAGATGCCAGCCATTGGTTTGCATCCACAAATGTTTTCCAAATGCTGGCATATTCCTTTAAGGTAGTGTGATGAAAGGCTGTGGCAGTGATTGTACTCGGATTTTCTGAGAAGACTCCAAACTTGAATGTGGTTTTGTAGCAGTCTCAATTTCATTGATGTTCCACTTTGAACTTCATTGATCTCCAGCAAAGTTCTGTGTTCAAAGTGGTAAGCCACAACTTGGGATGAATTAAATGGTTCAAAGTAGGCCTTTAACAGAATTGCACCTGAATTTTGTCCTGAGGTGATTTTTGCAGTTGAAAAATGTATATTCTGCTTGAAGCTGTTTAGTAATTAGTCGTGTTTGTGCTGAAAACCAGATATTACTATTTTGAAATGTGTTTCTGTTTTAATATACTTTAGCTAGAGAAATTTACCTTAATTTGCAAGTTGCGTGCTAGTTGCATGTGTGCTTTTTAACTGATTTGTGCGATAACCTTGGTGATTTTCTCAACAGGTTGGCATCAGAAATAAGTCCAATTTAGCTGAAAAGGTCAGGCTGAGTCTTCAATATGAAGAAGCCAAAAGAAGGTAATGATAGAGTTCATTTCTTTAGTAAAGTGTGAATTGGAGTCTGAGTTTATGTAGCCTTGCAGCCAATCTCATGCATGCAGTGACATCTACTGGATGCATCTGTGGAAAGATCACAGAACATTCTTTTCAAATGAAAAAATTGCTGAACATTCATATCTTTTATTTGTGTTCTTTTTGGACTACATGAATTCTAAACATTGCTGATGGGTAAACTGGGGGACTGTGGACTGGACTCTAGGCAGGGCCGGATTTAGGTTTGATGAGGCCCTAAGCTATTGAAGGTAATGGGGCCCTTTATATGTTCAGCTGTCCTTTGTCAACAACAAATTGTTGCTGTTTTTTGTGTTGAATATATGCTACATGGTAATTTATGGACCTAAAGCCACTTGCACATAACAAAATATGTATTTTATCAAAGTAATTGTTGAACTGAAATACAATTAAGAAGAAGTATATTAATAGTGAAATAATTATTAAGCTCTAACTTAAAATGATTTTTTATTCATAACAAACTTAATGCAAACACATTGGCATCTGGCAAAAACAAAAGTTCCTTTAGAAACACAATTTACAAAGACTCATAATCTAGTCTCTAGAAACTTGCTATAACATGAAATAATAATAGGTGTAAATATATGATGCAAACTACTAATAATTATAAATAGCTTTATTAATATGAAATTAAGTAGTCCACACTGTTCATTGGGACAGCAGACCTTTGTACCCTGTTACACTTAGTGAGTGTAAAAGACTGTATTGATGATCTAAATTACAATACTTTCCTTCTTGCCTTTGCCAAAGCAAAGTCACTGATATCATCAAATGATAAACTGCGTAGCTTGTCACTTTCTATGCACATGAGGTTACATAATTCAACTGTGCTGCACTGCAGTCTGCAGCTGCATGCTACATGTTGCCATGCAACCAGCCCATGCAGAATGTAGGCACCCTATATATAGAAATGAGCAAACCAGTGATATTTTAGGGAGTAGGCTAGCAGGCGGGGCCCATTACTTACATCGTAGGAGCCTACACAACACAAAACACTGTTGCTGTATGTAGGTTTTATTTTATTTGTTTTTTATCTTATATTTTGGAAATGTACATCCAGGTGTTTTTTTCCTTTAATTTTTTTTGGGGGGGCCAAGAGAGTGGAGCCTTAAGCTATAGCTTGTTTAGCTTATACGTAAATCCGGCACTGACTCTAGGATAGTTAGGTGGATAGGGAACTGGTTGGAGAACAGCACTCAAAGAGTAGTTGTCAATGGTATTTCATCTGAATGGAGAGAGTTATCCAGTGGGGTGCCACAGGGCTTGGTTCTGGGCCCCGTACTTTTCAATATTTTTATAAATGATCTGGATGAGCGGGTGGAGGGACTACTCATTAAATTTGCAGATGACACCAAATTGGGAGGAGCAGTGAACACACCAGAAGATAGAGATAAAATTTAACGAGGTCTGAACACAGTGGGAAAGTGAGCGGATGTGAACAAGATGCAATTCAACAAGGACACGTGTAAAGTTCTGCATCTGGTTAACAAAAATGCGAAACACACATACTGGATGGGGGATACACTTCTGGGTAGCAGTGTGTGTGAACAAGCTCTTGGGGTACGGGTGGACCATAAACAAAACATGAGTAGCCAGTGTGATGCAGTGGCAAAAAAGGCTCATGAGATCTTTGAGTGTATCAATAGAGGCATAACATCCAGATCGCAAGATGTCATATTTCTGTTGTACACTGCATTGGTCAGGCTGCACCTGGAGTACTTTGTGCAGTTCCAGAGGCCTCACTTCAAAAAAGATGTAGACAGAATGGAGTAGGTGCAGAGGAGAGTGACAAGGGTGATCAGGGGGCTGTAGACCAAGACCTATGAGGAAAGGCTGAGGGAATTGGGAATGTTAAGTGTTAGTCTGAAGAAGAGGGGGTTGAGGGGGGACATGATGGCTCTCTAAGTATTTGAAGGGTTGTCACTTAGGGGAGGGCAGAGATCTGTTCCTTTTGGCAGAAGAGGACAGGACTCACAATAATGGGTTTATACTGTGGGCAGAAAGGTGCTGTCTGGATATTATGAAAAATTTTGACAGTGAGAGCAGTTCAGCAGTGGAATTGGCTGCCTAGGGAGATGGTGAGCTCCTTCCACCTCTCTTAACCACTACACCATGCTGGCTCCAGGCTGATCCTGAATTGAGCAGAGGGTTGGACTAGATGTCCTGTATGGCCTCTTCCATCTCTATGATTCCATGAATCTATGAGTCTATGCTGAAAACCTGGGGTAGGGTTGCCAACCTCCAGGTGGGCCTGGAGATCCCTCAGAATTACATCTGATCTCCAGACTACATAGAACAGTTCCCCTAGAGAAAATAGCTGCTTTGGAGGGACTCTGTGGCATTATCCCACACACCCCAAAACCCCGCTCTTCCCAGGCTCCACTCCCAAATCTCCAAGAATTTTCCTAACCAGAGTTGACAACCCTAGGTTGGTTGGATCCAGCCATCTTTCTAATTCAATCTCACCCAGTTCTCTTTCTTACTGCAGCTTAGTCTCACATGGCTTTTGCCCATATAGCTGCCAGGATCCCCGACATCACCTTTTTTTGGTCAGAGGAGGACCCCATCCAGCCTTTTTCATCAGTGGAAAAAATGGTTGCTTTCATACCATATAACCCTACACAGAGAGCCCCATGGCACAGAGTGTTAAGCTGCAGTACTGCAGTCAAAAGCTCTGCTCACGACCTGAGTTCGATCCCGACCAAAGTCGGTTTCAGGTAGCCGGTTCAAGGTTGACTCAGCCTTCCATCCTTCCAAGGTCGGTGAAACGAGTACCCAGCTTGCTGGGGGTAAAGGGGAGATGACTGGGGAAGGCAATGGCAAACCACCCCATAAACATCGTAAACGTCGGGATGTGACGTCACCCCATAGGTCAGTAATGA
This sequence comes from Euleptes europaea, assembly GCF_029931775.1. Taxonomy (NCBI): domain Eukaryota; kingdom Metazoa; phylum Chordata; class Lepidosauria; order Squamata; family Sphaerodactylidae; genus Euleptes; species Euleptes europaea. The sequence goes on from NC_079320.1 coordinate 59,282,782, forward strand.
CCCGGTGCTTGCACAGGGGACTACCTTTACCTTTTTGACCCTGCACAGTTTGTGCAGTGAGCTCAGCAGAAATTAAATATTTTCACGGCTCTTCATATGTCATCTAATATGAACTAAACTAAAATGCCAGGTCAGAAAGTCAGGAATTTATTTGCAAACTCTGTTTTACATATCAGCTTCTTAAACTCATAGTAAAATGAACATTAACTCTACACTTCATAATTGCCTGTATACATAGAAGATTATGTTAGTTTGAACAGTGTAATATGTGATTAACAGTTCAATTCTTATGCAGAATTCCTCCAGTATAAACCCAGTGATTTCAGTAGGATTAGATTGAAGTAGCTCTCCATAGGATTGCAGTGTTCAGATCAGCACTTTAATTGTAATGCTTTAGAATTTTGCCTCCCAATCCTTAACATATTTAGCATTAACAAGTATGTGGTTTGATAATATTGTAATTGTAGTTATTTGTTTTTTGTTCTGTAAGAAATGTTTGAATAAATCATTATGATGCCTCCAGTTCCAGAATATGGTATCTTGCAATTGCAGTGCTGTTAGTAGAAACCATTTTATTTGGAAAACTGCCCTTGAAATGATTAGAGAAAAATTGTTTGTCACCTTATTAACATATAGTATCACACAGCATTACTTGCAAAACTGCACAAATAGATTAGTCTCATTCTTAGCTAGAAAATAGTGCAAAGGTGGGTTATGAATATTTTCAACCGGTATGAGGCAATTTAACCAACTGTCAGCTTTCAATGCCAGCTTTCTACATACTTGATGGTTCAGAGCCAGTAGCTAATTCTACTGTAGGGTACAAAAAGTCCTCATACAAATTTATCCTTACCAGTTCTATAAAAGATCTGTGGGCATAATAAATGCCATCTGACTGTAGGTTTTCCCAGCTGTGACAGAAATCTTGACATGCATCTGTTTTCGATACTGAGCATTGTCCCTGTACAGCCAGGCGCATCATAAGGGAGATCTTACTCCCAGTTTCCCGCAACAGAAATGGCTTGTTTCCTCATTACAAATAAATAAGGGAGGAGGTCTAGTTCAAGTCACCCTCTTGTCCAAAACCTGAATATAAATGGGATAAAGCCCCCCCCAAGTTTCTGGTTGTATGTATTTATCTATTTTGCATTACATTTTTTAGACAAAGATGCCAGTTGTATGGACCTTTCCGTCTTGTCAGTATGTAAAGTGTGAAGCAGTCCTAGGTCACAGTCCAGAGAACCAGATGTTAACATTGAGCACAAGCAGCCAAGCATGCAGCTCACCATGTGTATGAGCATCCAGAAGATAGAGACCAGTATCAAAAAGGGACTGAGTATGAGAGAGCTGCGACCAGAAGGACCAGGAAGTGAGTTCCTAGAACTCAGTATGAGTTTGCACTTCCTAGAAAGAATCAGAGTTGAAGCATGTTGTCAGACTCCATCGCCAACACCACCAGGCTGGAGTCCAGAGCTGTTGCACCCTCCAGTGTTCCCTTTCAGTAGGGCTCACCCTGGGAAGAGCCTCAAGAAAAGGACGAGGAAAGGTATTTTGTCAGCACTTGGGTCCCTCTCCCATTCCTGCCAGTGGCCTCTCCTTGGATACCTCAGGTGAGATCTGGCCCTTCCTCCCAGGTTCTCCCAGGGTCCACCTTTTAATGGAGTCCTTTGGGGTGGGGCACCTGCAGCCTCACCGACTCCCTCTGCCCAGGGCTGTGTTGTCTTCGCCCGCCCCCACCCCCAGTCAAGCACTCAGTGGGAGCCTGTTCCACTATGGCATCTAGCTGGAGATCTCCTGCTATTACAACTGATCTCTAGCCAATAGAGATCAGTTCACCTGGAGAAAATGGCCGCTTTGGCAATTGGACTTATTGCATTGAAGTCCCTCTCCTCCCTGAACCCCGCCCTCCTCAGGCTCCACCCCAAAAATCTCCCAGGTATTTCCCAACCCAGAGCTGGCCACCCTAATGGCACTGCCTGCACCACCGCCTGCCTTGCTGACTTTCTGTTCTCCACCACCTCCAGAGGCTTCCCTACCCAGCTTGCCTGGCAGATCCTGGAGCTTCTTGCCAGAGCAGCCCAGTCTCCTGCAGTTTCTCTTCGCTGCCCCCTTAGGTATGGTCCAGCTGCCTCTCCTCTTGAGATGGTAAATGTAGGGATAGGAACCTGGACCCCAGACACATATGTAATTCCAGAAAGTTCCAGATCCCAGCTAAACCTCATCCTAAATGCTCCATGAGGCTTTAGCCTTGTTTTTAAAATAGCAACCTCATATTCCACTCAGCAATCCACTTTTGGAACTCAGAGTTATTGCCAAAGCAGTTGCATTGCAGGATGGGCGAGGTGTTCTCAAATAATACCGGGAGGCCTGCTGTCTCCATCGATAGTAGTCTATAGCCACAATCTAGAGAACTCCTAACTCTCTTTCATGTTTTTTAAACATCAATTTGATGGTCACTGCATACCATAATAAAGAAAGGACACCGTCTCTGTCTGGGTGTCTTAGGCTTGAACTAAATGTGACACTGACAGGCAGGATGAACTTACTGATGTGACTTTGTGCACACCTTATTTATCTTTTAAACTGGGCTACTACCCACAGGTTCAGCCCTGGTTAGTAATGAGATGGGAGACCACCAAGAAAGTCCAGAGTTGCTATGTAGAGGCGGTCAATGGCAAACTACCTCTGTCTCTTGCCTTGAAAACCCTACAGGGTCACTATGCTTCAGCTGTGACTTGATGGCACTTTCCTCCACCACTACTCACACAAAATAGCTTAGTGTGCAAAGCTCTTTTGGATATTGACACATGTGAAGTTCTTCCTGCCCACCAGAACCATGTTTGAGTCAAGTCATGAAGTATGGGTAACACAGAAAATGCAAGGGTATAGAGGAGAGAGCAATATTTGGACAAGCAGGAGAGAGGTGGAGTTAGGAAAGAAGTCACCCAGCAGCAGGATGAAAATCAGGTTGTAGTGGCCCAAGAAAGGATTTTCAGGAGAACGGGAATCTGGGGAGATTCACAAGTGAAACTGGCTGAAGTCAGGGTCTGCTTATAGTATGTTAACATGGTAGAGCATATGATTTAAAGTAATCATCCTTTTTCCTCCCTCATCATTTTAACAAGTTTGTAGTACAATTTCTATAAAAATTAAAGGCAGCTCAAATAATTCCCCTTCAGCATGTACAGAAAGGGTTGTATTGGTTACAGCTGATTTTTCCCCCTCTCCAAAAAGAGAGAGAGAGAGGCCTTCAAAACTAAAGTTGATATTGTCAAATTATGTGTTGCAAGGTGGGCTGAAATCCTTATTCACAGAGAACAAATGCAGTGTGAGATGGAGATAATGTGGTATGTATAAAGGGCCGTGACACCGTTAAGAAGACAATGCACTCAGAGGGCAAGAGGACATTTTAGTGTTCCTGTCCTTGTTAGCCTGGGTCGCTTTTATGAGATGGCTAACAAGGATGCCAATTACAATAGTAGATAACTGTCAACTGTTGTAGAGAAGAAAAGAAGTCCCTGTGAGAATGCTACCTCATCTTGTAAGTCATTGAACAGCTGTCAAAAGTGTCTACTTTCAGATAATACCAAGCCTGGATAAATTTGAACCAGTGACGCAGAGATTACAGCTTCTGCATTCCATTATCAGTTTTAGGCTATCAATCTGGTTTATCTTCAGAATGGTCCATATACGTCTGCCACAAGAACTACATCGCTTAAAATATATTGATTGATTTCACTTCCTCAGCAATGTTTTTGAATTCATTTTTTCCCCTCCAAAGTGATTTTGTCACTGTTATCATATGGCAAAAGTTTCTATCTAATAAAAACTTTCATATGAAAGACTATAATCTGAGTTGTAGAAAGTTGTTTTAAGCTGCTGTTTAGTTGAGGGGGGGCGGTTAAGGCTAATCAAGGGTTTTGAATAAAAGAGTTTTGCTCCTGGTCTGTGACCCAAGAAAAAGGGGCAGTTCAATTTTTTGCACAACACCATTCCTGATTTCATGTGGATAACCAAGCTAATATCAGGCCTATTAAATGTTTGCTAGCTTTTTACCATGTTGAGGAAATGGTTTATAATGTTGAAAGATTAGTAGTGCTTAACTTCAGAGGTTTTGCATTTGCTGCTAGCCATTGTAGAATTGTGATAAAGCTGCTGAGAGATCTTTCCCTATTATTTATTACAAGGGGGGGCTTGTGAGGAATGGGGGGCATTATCCATCATTCCCTGACCTCTCAGTGGCATGAGAGGTCTGATTTCTCCCCATCCCCTTTTCTCCGTTTAACTGACTTTCAGCATTCTGTTGCTTCTGGACCATTCTTAGTACTTACTCACCAAGCTGGGTTTTTTCTTTTGGCTAATTTACAAAGTCATACTGGTGTGCGTATCAAAAGAGTCCCCAAGTAAATAAAGACCACTACCTTGCCTGTCACTGTCAGTGGGCACAGAACATGGTTTTCATTATTCCCACAGGTACCAGCCATTTCGCCCTGACCTGGATGGCCCAGGCTAGCCTGATCTCGTCAGATCTCAGAAGCTAAGCAGGGTCAGCCCTGGTTAGTGTTTGGATGGGAGACCACCGAGGAATACCAGGGTTGCTGTGCAGAGGAAGGCACTGGCAAACCACCTATGTTAGTCTGTTGCCATAAAAACCCCAAAAGGGGTCACCATAAGTCGGCTGTGACTTGACGGCACTTCACACACACACCAGCCACTTTACTATCAAAAACAATGAACTCAAAGTTATGTACCGTATAAATGTGTTTGGGTAAAGTGCTGTCAACTTATGCCAACCCAGTAGGGTTTTCAAGGCAAGAGACTAACAGAGGTGGTTTGCCATTGCCTTCCTCTGTACAGCAACTCTGGTATTCCTTGGTGGTCTCCCATTCAAGTACTAACCAGGGCTGACCCTGCTTAGCTTCTGAGATCAGGCAAGATCAGGCTAGCTTGGGACATCCAGGTCAGGACCATATAAATAGCAAACTTAAAATAGTAGAGGCAAATAATATTCATGGCTCTGTATAACCAAAAATTACAGCATAATAAAAAAGAGCAACACTTCAGACCTCTATACAGAAGACACCCCCCACATCAGCCTAATAAGTAAAGAAAGTCTCCTGTCTCCTAATAGATCTTTGCCTATTGAAAAAGCTGGTGAAGTGGATCTCTCTTGGGAGCAAATTCCATACAGTGGTTACACAACAATTAGATTAGATTTTTGTCTTGTCCTTCTTCCACAGGAACTCAGAGCCGTGTATTTGGTGTCAACCCCCAACCCCTTTTTATAGTCGCACCAACCGTATGAAATAGGTTAAACTGGGAGATAGATCCTAAAGGAAATCTCCATGCTGGGGATTACTAGGGAAGGGATAATAATTAAATGGCCAATATTATAACTTTCCTGGTGCAGCTTAATTTAGAATACTGTTCTGGTTGCTTTATCTTCTGAACAAAATATTGCAGAGCTGGACAAAGTATAGAGGAGGGCAACCAAGATGATTAAGTGGTTGGAGCACCTTTCCTATGAGGAAAATCTAACAGTCTGAAGCTTCTCGGTTTGGAAAAAAAAGACAACTGAGGGGTTACATGATAGAGGTTTATAAAATTATACATGTGTAGAGAAAGTCAGTAGACAGAAATCTTCTTTCCTCTCCCATAATCTATACTAGTAGAACTTAGAGGCACCAAATGAGGTCGATGGGCAACAGATTCAGGATAGACAAAAGGAAATACTTCTAAATGAGAGATTTATTGTGGGAAATTGTGAATGTAGTGATGGCCATGGGCTTTAAATGGGGATTAGACAGATTCATTGAGGATGGGTCCATCAGTGGCTACCAGCCATGGTGACTAAAGATAGCAAACCTCTCAGTACCAGTGCCAGGAGGCAACATCAGGGGAAGGCCTTGGCCTCTATGAGCTGGTTGTTGGTTCTCCAAGTCAACTGGTTGGTCACTGTTTGAAAAAGTATGCTGGACTAGATGGACCACTGGTCTGATCTGGCAGGGCTCTTCTTATGTTCTTATATGTAGTGAGCCAAGGTTACCCAGTAAGCTTTGTGGCAGAGGGGGATATGAGAGAAACTCTCCCTAGTTCAGATCTAACCATCATACCATGCTGCCTTTCCAGAGAAGGTTGCAAGTATTGCAAGAAACTGCACCTTTCTTCCCATACAATTACTATTTATCTGTGATTTACTATTTATCTGTGATTAAATAGATGCCACTTCCAGAATCACTATGTAGTGAAATGTTCTAATGACCTAGTTATTATGTGGTGAGAGCCAGCGTGGTGTAGTGGTTAAGAGCGGCAGACTCCAATCTGGAGAACCGGTTTGATTCCCAGCTCCTCCACAGGAAGCCTGCTGGGTGACCTTGGGCCAGTCAGAGCTCTCTCAGAACTCTCAGCCCCCGCAGAGGCAGGCAATGGCAAACCACCTCTGAACGTCTCTTCCCTCAAAAACCCTAGGAGGTCCCCATAATTCAGCTGTGACTCAGCATCACTTTACACACACACATCATGTGATAATGGCAACTGTCGTTAATAGCACAGAAGTCTAAATCAACCATCGGGATAAGGAGATCTAACATTTAAGATGGCATATGGTAATGGTATAAACCAGTTTTCATTACATATGAAGCGCAAACCCAACCGTTCTCTTTTCTTTTGTGTGGCATTATTGCAAGCTGAACTATGTCCTTCCTCTCCAAACAGAAATTTTTTGGCACACCTGGGTACATATTGCTTATCAATTCTCCCTCTCTCTCTTTCTCTTTAAATGTGTGTACACTTACATATTAGCATGGCCAACCTAAAGATTGAACTGTCTAAGTTAGAAAGTGAAACTTGGCCTGGGGCCCTGGACATTGAGAAGGAAAAGCTGATGCTGATTAATGAAAAGGAAGAGCTTCTAAAAGAACTTCAATTTGTCACCCCATGTAAACGCACTCAAGATGAATTGGAACATCTGGAAACAGAAAGGAAAAGGCTGGAAGAGGAGCTGTCTGTGAAAAGCACACCTACTGATGCCCTTACAGAACGGTAAGACTTTTCTTTTTCCCCTCTCTCCCCCTGACATTAAGTACTGCTTTCTTCGGTCTGAGCTGTGCCCTGATGTGCCATTTTCCTTCTCTAGCTGTTCTGTATAGGTTTTAATTAAATTTATTATTAGAACACTGGGCAGTAACACAAGGAGACCTTCACACCGTGACAGAACTCACAGAGTTGGTATTATTCCAAGTTATCTGTTGCTCTGCATTTGTGGCCAGCATGAAAATGCCTGGCCGGATGCTAAATAGCTGAAGGAAGCCAGCCGTTCGCAATACATCATTGGCAGGTCTTGTGATAATAGCTGCGACCTGCATAAACTCTGCATTGTAAATGTTATCCTCCTTGCTTCAGAACTGGAACCTCTTAACATTCGATAGAAATATTATTCCATGCTGGTGTTCACATGTGTGTGTGGGGGGAATGTATTGCTTTAATTTCAAAAGGGGAGACCTGCGACTACCAAGCACGTCTCATTTGCCCTGTATTTCCACCCTGCCACTTACCAATCTTCCAAACTTGGCAAATAAGTTTGAAAGGAGGATGGAAATCTGTGACAGGGGAAATATAATTTATATAAGAGTGATAGCTTACTTTCTGTTTATCAGTAGTAGCGATGTACTAATAAGAGCCCAGATATAGGGTAATGAATCTGTGAGGTCAGCAGAAATAGCTGTCCTAACTGCTACCCTCACGTGGAAGTAATTATAAAAAGTTACCTCACTTTTCTGTAAACATTGCTTGGTGTGCAAGCAAAAGGTGAGTCAACATGTGATCACATCTCCAAACTGTGAGGTTTTCGTGTGATAACTGTAACCGCTACAGTAATCTAAATCCACCATCGGTTAAGGGAAGAAACAATCCCTTAAATGTCATAGACTAACAGTGCAAAGCAGCATACAATATGTAACAAGCTCAAAGTCTATCGTGGACTGGACTAATAAACAAGATGCAGTAGATTGGCCAGTATTTGGATGGGAGACCATCAAGGAATACCAGGGTTGCTATGCAGAGGAAGGAACTGGCAAACCACCTCTGTTAGTCTTTTGCCCCGAAAACCCAATAATGGGTCGCCATATGAAATGATGTTGTGGGGCTCTCTTATAGGACTCCGCTGCCAAAGATGCAGCTCTCTCTGACTATTAGAAGTACTCAGCAAAGCCATTGTTTGTGTTGCATACAGGCAGGGACCAGGCTGAGGTGCTTGGCCTCTGACTCCACTCCCAGCAGTGGAGGGTACTGGGGGGGAGCAGAGCCTGTCACAGTTTACTCTTCCCGGTAGTGTGGGTGGACTGAGTGCGTAATCAAGGCAGCCCTCTAAACAAGGAACAGGTCCACTCACCAGTACGAGTTCCTTTGCATCAAGGTCTAGGCTCGGTCCTCCCAGGTTCTGCAGGGATGCCGGAAGGGCAGGAACTGGTAGCTGGCACCTAAGCAAGCCAATACTGTGCGCAGAGATCTCAGCACGAGCAACAGAGCTTGTAGTAATTAGCAAAGTTGTTCCCACACTGACTGACTGGCCAGCCCAAGATTTATGGCCGTTCCTCCTCACTCCCTTCCCGGTCCAGCTGTTCTGCATCACTCGCTGGTGTCGGCTCCTGCAAACACCTACAACCAATTGCCTGCAATCTCGCACTGCGACGCCTCTCCTGCAAACTGAGCCAAACCTTTGATCTTTGCCGGCTAATTGGGCTGGGCGAGTCCGGAGGTGATAACCTTCTCTGTTCCTCTGCTCCTTCCCAATATGCACCACCTTCTTCTGCATCTGTTGTCCTTGCTGGTTCAGACTTATGGTCCAGTCGCCCTGGTAAGACTTCCACCAGTGCATCACCCTGCTCTGTCGCTCCTTCCTCCTCTTCTTCTGAGGAGAGTTCAGGCTGACTCATGACAGTTTGCCTCAAAGCGGAAGAGGATTGAGAGTGAGCCCCAAACCATTGAACACACATGGACACATGAAGGTGCCTTATACTGAATCAGACACTTGGTCCATCAAAGTCAGTATTGTCTATTCAGACTGGCAGCAGCTATCCGGGGTCTCAGGCAGAGGTCTTTCACATCACCTACTTACCTAGTCCCTTTAACTGGAGATGCCGGGGATTGAACCTGGGACCTTCTGCATGCCAAGCAGATGCTCTACCACTGATCCACAGTCCCTCTCTCCCCTCATTATTGAAAACCAAGGAGAAGGTGGAGCTTGCAACTAGACTTTGCTATTTGCTACTCGACTTAAAAAAGGCTCCATTGTGCTTTGTTGGATATTTAAGCCGATGGTTCTGGTGCATTCAAGTATCTGCATATGAACCAGAACGTTTCCTTTAACAGTTATGATATTTTTCTTTCTTTCTATGTGTGTCTGCATTTTAGGAAACATTTTACTTCGATGCTTTTCAAACCTTAGTGCAGTCCTGCCTCTGGCAAGGTACTGGCTTAGTTATAGAGGAACAAAAAGGCCAGTCTTTAAAGTAAATAACACCTTGTTTTCCATGAGCTTTCTCTGCAAATGTCAACACTGAAGCGGGGCTGGATTCTGGATCAGTTGTAATGCTGCAGTTGCCCAGCTGTCCGGTGACAGAAATTACTGGGAATACTTGAATGTTTTAACAACCCCCTTAAGCTTCTCTCTATATCTGCAAATGGGAAGTGATGCCATTGCAATGGCTGGAAGACATAAAAGCATCCGTGTCGTGACCCCATGGTAGACAATTGGGACGGTATGCTCCCAGAGGTGCATAGTACCGAAGGAAACACAGAACTATATGGAGCATCTACTCTGTATTTTTGGTGGCTGTGCCAGTAGCTAGGGTTGCCAGTTGTGGGTTAGGAAATACCTGGAGATTTTGGAGGTAGAGCCTGGGGAGAGTGGGTTTTGGGGGAAGGGAGGGACCTCAGTAGGTACAACGCCATAGACACCACCCTCCGAAGCAACCATTTGCTCCAGGGGAACTGATCTCTATTGTCTGGAGATCAGTTGTAATAGCAGATCTCCAGGCCCTACCAGGAGGCTGGCATCCCTACTAGAAGAAAAAGAAGAGTTGGTTTTTACACCCTGATTTTCTTTACCTTTGAGGAGTCTCAAACTGGCTTACAATAGCCTTTCCCTTCCTCTCCCCACAACAGACACCTTATGAGGTAGGTGGGGCTGAGAGAGTTTGGAGAGAACTGTGACTAGCCCAAGACCAGCAAGCTTCATGTGTAAGAGTGGGGAAACAAACCCAGTTCACCAAATTATAGTCATGTGGAGGAGTGGGGAATCAAACCCGGTTCTCCAGATAAGAGTCCTCCACGCTTAGGGTTGCTAGGTCCCTCTTCACCACTGGCGGAAGGTTTTGGGGGCGGAGCCTGAGGAGGGTGGGGTTTGGAGAGGGGAGGGACTTCAATGCCATAGAGTCCATTTTCTCCAGGTGAACTGATCTCTATTGGCTGGAGATCTGTTGTAATAGCAGGAGATCTCCAGCTGGTACCTGGAGGCTGGCAACCCTAACAGTGCTGGCTGGCTGACTTGTAGGTATAGCAGCAGCATTATTGGTCCCTGGCATCTTCACCCAGTTCTAACTTAGCACAAGCTGCCTGTTTTACTAAGAAGCAGAAGTGGGTGAAGTGGAAAGTGAGATAGCAAAGAAAACAGATAACTCTTAACATGCACACATGCAGAAAAGGTCTGAGTGTAACTGTGGGTTGTAAAACATTGCCTGGACATAATATCTATTGTACATCAGGCCTTGTTAAAAAACAAAAAGGATACAATTCATTCCATTAAATTCAGTTCATTAGCCATAGGCCATAACAATCAGTAAAAAAATGCTTCATGTATACATATGAGACAAACATCCAAAATAGCATTCAAATTAAAGCAGTTAATTTAAGAAATCTAATTTGCCCCAGAGCAATCTTGTGTAATATTTAAAACTATTAGGAGCAATGCAAATATTAATAAAAATTGATATAGAACGAAGATACAGATTTTTCAAAAATATTGTTTAATTCTTCTAAAAAACACACCTCAGTCTTGAGAATTACGGAGCCATGAAAAGCCATGCCATACCTGCTTTCCCTCCTACCCAAATCTCAGTTTAAAAAAATGTTCTCCTACCATTCTTATCTCTTGGGGAAGGGGACTTAAAGCCAGAATCAAACCGTATTCATCTCCCACAACCAACAATGTCCCAGAATGCAAGTTTTATAGGCAGGGTATTTAAAAGAGGGAAAGGAAAGGCTATTATAGAGCATATTTATTTCACTAATAGAAGTATCTCCTGTGCATATGAACCATTCAACTGGTTGGTGGTGACAGCACAAATTCCCTTAGCTCTTTTTGTCATATATTAAAGTCCTGATTCAAATTTTAAGAGGATCCTTCAGGAAGTATCATGACAGGGCCTGTAGTAAAGATGCAAGGTGATATTAAAAATTGAATTATGTTCTGTAAATCACTATGAGAAGAACCAATACTGGTCCTACTACCCACATGAGAAAAATAAGTAGGTGCTATATCAAAAGATAGGACATGTTGCTGGAAGACTTATTTATTCAGGGTGCCTATTTGCAGTCTCTCCATATAGATGCCTGAAATGACGTTACAGCAGAATCAATAAACAATTAAAATCAACCAAAAACCTAAAACTGACAGCAATAATCAATAGAAGTAACAAGTGAAAGAGCTCAAACAGACATAACAAACAGAAAAACTACCTTTCTAGAGCCTACATGTATTTATTTGATATATTTATAACACTCATTTTAGCCCAGTTGGCTTCCAGAGAGGGTGGTGTACAAAGGAAAAACATCTTCAAGTACTTCAAGTACTTGAAGGGCTGTCATATAGAGGATGGTGCCGAGTTGCTTTCTGTTGCCCCAGAAGGTCGGACCGGAACCAATGGGTTGAAATTAAATCAAAAGAGTTTCTGTCCAGAAATTAGGAAGAATTTTCTAACAGAGCGGTTCCTCAGTGGAACAGAATTCCTCGGGAGGTGGTAAGTGCTCCTTCCCCGAAGGTTTTTTAGCAGAGGCTAGATGGCCATCTGTCAGCAATGCTGATTCTATGACCTTAGGCAGTTCATGAGACGGAGGGCATCTTGGCCATCTTCTGGGCATGGAGTAGGGGTCACTGGGTGTGTGGGGGGAGGTAGTTGTAAATTTCCTGCATTATACAGGGGGTTGGACTAGATGACCCTAGTGGTCCCTTCCAACTCTATGATTCTATGATTCTATTCTATGATCTAGAACCATCTCGCTGCACACACTGGGTTGAAGAGGAAGAAGTCCTTGGATCCTAGAACAGAATAAAATCCCAGTTATCACATTTGCATAGTTATTTTAATTAGTGTTAATCTTGATCAGTCAGCTGTAGTTACTTTTTCCCCTTCTCAGGGAAAACCAAACTATCTAGTGGCACAGCTGCAATGGGAAACTTTGCATGTTTGTCAGTGTCAGGTCTCCTGGAAGGAAGCAAGCAAGCAACATCCCAATTCTTGTTCCTGCACAGTGCATGCAAGTTTATGTTGCTCTCTCTTACTCCTCTGGCTGTCTCCATCAACATTGTGTACTGATGTATAAATGTATTTGTAAAATCAGGCATCTGCTTACGCTGACGTGTAGAGCTAAGATATGAAACAACACCTCTATACACAAAACTACAGTTCACAAAATCAGTATAGGTAGTCGTATAGAACTGGCATGGCATTAGCCAAAATACCAGACAGCTCTGGAAAATTCCAGTCGATCCTTTTAGCTAGTTGGAATGAATTTGTCTCTCTGTGTGGTTTCTTTGTTTTTTATTTATCTGACTTTTCCTTCAATTTTAAAAGAACATCTGGCCCCCTATATTTCAAGGGATCTCTTTATAGCCATTTGGAATGCCAGATCATACTCTTAAAATAAGGGCAATACATGTGACATTCAGAATAAGAGGCATCCACTAGGTTTTATAGGGATGTTGTATTCTGGAATAAGAAGTAGATCTAACAGAAATCCCTTAATGTAATAAAAGACATCACACATACACTGATGGCTGATTTTCATGCTTATGGGGGAAAATGAGCATTGCTCATGGGAGAAAAGTAAGGAAAAGAACATAAACCTGATATTTAAGGATCCAAGTGTCAGTGCTCTCCTCTGAGGAATTTCCTCCTTCTCGTTGTAAGTCTGTACCAATGGAGCATTTAGAATCCTACACAGAACAAGAGTAGGTTTCAATGTGTATTTAGTGCTTTACTAAAGTGGAGTCCTTTACCCCTCTCTTAAGGTATCTGCATCACAAAGGAAATAAACCTTAATGCTAAGACCCCCAGAGCTTATATGTCTGTTTTGCATGCCAAACAGTGCCTTTGACGGGATGTATGCATTTGAAACCTTCCCTTGTACTTGCAATTTCAGAGAGAAGGCTCCCAAAGGGAAAGTTTCTGAAACCAAGCTTAAAACTTTGTGAGTGTGTGTGTGTGTGGGGGGGACAACTGCATACTTTTTATTCAGACTTAATATCTGAATATTGCATAGCAACTAAAAGGAGGCAGAATCATTCTGAGAATTTTGGAAATTTAAAAACAGCACTAGGGAGAGAAATAGTACAAAATAGTATAATGCAATATGTAGAATTACAAAAGGGCATTATTAAAAGCAGAATGTAATGCTCTTTGCCTGTATTTCATCCTGCCTAAGAAGCACTGATGCTGAACAATGTAGACAAATGTACTACAACAACAACAGAGAGACAGTGTGGTATAGTAGTTAAGGTGTCGGACTAGGATCTGAGAAACCCAGGTTCAAATCCCCACTTGTGCCATGGAAGCCTGCTGGGTGATCTTGGGCCGGTCACACGTTCTCAGCCCTGATCCTGGCTAGTATTTGGATGGGAGACCTGCAAGGAATTCCAGGGTTGTGACGTAGAGGCAGGCAATGACAAACCACCTCCGAACATCTCTTGCCTTTAAAACCCTACAGGATCACCGTAAGTCAGCTGTGACTTGATGGCAAAAAAACACAAAAAACACAGACTACAACAAAACTGTATAGTAGGCAAAGGTACAGTGCCACAAAGTCAACCCACCAAAGCATCCATTTTCTCCAGGGGAACTGATCTCTGTAGTTTGGAGCTGAGTTGTAATTATGGAGGATCCCCAGCTCCCACTTGGAGGCTACCATCTCTATTTTCAGGTTTTACTCTAGCACACTAACCACTACACCACACTATAGCTCTCCTTCATCTCCCACTTCAAAGCACTAACAGATATAGGAAGCATCAGATATCTGTCTGTAAAGGTAAGTTGTGTTCACATGGCCTCAGTTCTGATTTAGGGCAACGTAGGTAGCTCTTCAGCATCACTCAGTTTTCCTAATCAAAACTGTGCTTCCCATGCTGTTATTAGTACTTTAAAGGGAAAAGATGCATCCTTTAAAAACCCTTTTCCATTTAAAGCAGAGGGAACATGGTTTTGATTAGCATAATGAAGCAAGATAGAAGGGTTGAATCCCCCTCTCTGACTGTCCTTGATCTGAATTGGGGCTAGTCACTTGCAAAATTGGCCTTTTATGGATGGATTAACACACCTAAAGTTCAGCGTACTAATGAGAGAGAGTTTTAAGGTTGTATTTCATCAGCAACATGTATTTTTGACTGTTTAGTCAGAGCTTTTTAATGCAGTAACAATGATGCTTATGTTTTCTAGGTTAAAACTGGAAGAAAGAAGGAAGACCTTGGTTAAAAAACTTGAAGAAACCACTAAACTAACTACTTATTTGCATTTGCAGCTTAAAAGGTGAGTTTGGATTGTTTACACTGTGTGTGTGCTGCTTGTTTTACAAGATCTGAATATATCTCATTTTTAATATGACTATTTTATTCTGGACCAGATTTCATTAACGGTTTTGCATTTTGTCACACAAAAATGTGCTGTGTAGCTGCTATGGAATGTTTGGCTTCCTACTGCTTTTATTAGGTCTGCCCCATGTCAGCATTGCCTCTACTGTGAACAGTTCCTTATTGATTATTCATTGATTTAGAGCATTTTTATCTCATATTTCAACCAATGTGGGCATTACAAAGCTTAATAAAAATATTTGAAACAAAAATAATTACATTGAAACCTGTAAATAAAACTCACAGTGGGTAGCCATGTTAGTCTGTCTGCAGTAGTAGAAAAGGGCAAGAGTCCAGTGGCACCTTAAAGACTAACAAAAATATTTTCTGGTAGGGTATAAGCTTTCGTGAGCCACAGCTCACTTCTTCTTCTGAAGAAATATTTCTGAAGAAATATTTTCTGGTAGGGTATGAGCTTTCGTGAGCAACAGCTCACTTCTTCAGATATCTGAAGAAGTGAGCTGTGGCTCACGAAAGCTCATACCCTACCAGAAAATATTTTTGTTAGTCTTTAAGGTGCTACTGGACTCTTGCCCTTTTCTATTAATAAATAAAAGTAATGTGAGAAGATGAGGGCTAGTGACAAACCTGGACTTTCCCCCCTCTCTGTGATGTTGCCAGGTAACTGGAGAGACAAAATGGACAAAAGTCCCATTTCTCTAGGACATCAACCCCTCAGGTGCAGTTAGAGCGGTGGACTCAGATCTGGAGAACCGGGTTGGATTCCCAGCTCCTCCACATAAGCGGCGGAGGCTAATCTGGTGAACTGGATTTGTTTCCCCACTCCTACATAGAAAGCCAGCTGGGTGACCTTGGGCAAAGTTACAGCTCTGTTAGAGCTCTCTCAGCCCCACCTATCTCACAGGGTGTCTGTTGTGGGGAAAGGAAGGTGATTGTAAGCCGGTTTGAGTCTCCCTTAAGTGGTAGAGAAAGTTGGCATGTAAAAACTAACTCTTCTTCTTCTTGCCAAGAAAACTAGTCAACAGTCACGGGCAGGGGTTTAAGGTCGCCAGCTCAAGGTTGGGAAATTCTGGGAGATCTCGGGGTGGGGCCTGCAGAGGATAATGTTTAGGGAGGGGAGGGACTTCAGCAGGGTATACTGCCATATGGTCTACCCTGCAAAACAGTCTTTTTATCCAGAGGATCAGATCTCTGTAGTCTGGAGATCTCTTGTAATTCCAGGAGATCTCCAGGCCCCACCTGAGACTGGCAACCATTGGAGCTTCTCCTAAGCTGCTCTTCTTAAAGCAGCACTAATTGCTCCCATTTCTCTCCTTGGGTAGTCCTGTTGTTGCTGTGGCTTGAGCTATAGCAAGATTGCAAGATATAGGTGAGAGGTGGAATGTAATTTTTAATTTATTTTTGTTGAGCAAAAAAAATTAAAACCATACTTGAGAACTGCTTTTAAAAAAATTTTTTATCGGAAGTAATGAATAGTCCAGAGGAATTTTCTTGAGTCTGGAGGTCTGATTCACATGCCAGTGAAAGTGAAATGTTCATATTTAGAGCCATTGGAGTGAAGGGGACCGACTCGCCGAAAACAATTGCTGAAACTGTCCAGATATCCCTTGTTGGTTGATGCTCTAGGCTACATTGAAGGAGCGGGGGGAGAGTAATCCACTGTAGATTGTTTCAGGTGGGTACCTTAGTCTGCAGTAGAAGAGAGAGATTCGAGCCTAGTAGCACCTTGGAGGCCACAAGATTTTCACGGTATAAGCTTTCAAGAGTCAAAGCTCCCTTCATCAGATACCAAAGGAAAGGAACTTTGACTCTCAAAAGCTTATACTCTGAAAATCTTGTTGGTCTCTGAGGTCCTACTGGCCTCGAATTTAGCTCTTCCAAAGTAGATTGGTAAATGAGATTAGAAGATAGAAGAAGAGTTGGTTTTTATGTTCCGATTTTCTCTACCGAAAGGAGTCTCAAACCGGCGTATAATCACCTTCCCTTCCTCTCCTCACAACAGACACCTTGTGAGGTAAGTGGGGCTGAGAGAATTCAGAGAGAACTGTGACTAGCCCAAGGTCACCCAGCAGGCTCCATGTGTAGTTGCTGGGAAACCAACCCAGTTCACCAGATTAGAGTCCGTTGCTCCTAACAACTATACCACGCTGGTTAAACAAAGTGGCCAAAGGGGCATCTCAGTACAAAGTGCCACTCTTCCACTGCAGCTGAAATGCTATCTGAACCTGCGTCTGTGGAATAGCCTCTTTTCTTGAGTGCATGATAGTGTTTTCTCAAAGTGACTATGCATTGTGGCTGGTCTAAATCAGACCAATAAACAGAGAAGAAAGCAGTATTTTCTTGCATTCAAAAAAAATGGCCAGTTCTCTTTTTCATTTGGGCAGTTCTTTCCTTCTTCATCCCCTTCAGTAAAGTTTCTGTTGTTTTTATGTTATGTATGCATTGTTCGTTTCCCTAACAAACGGAACAGAAAATGCAAGAGGCGAAAGAACAAGGCATCCCCAATAGTAAAATAAAATAAAAGACGAGGGGACCCTCATAATACATTATAGACTAATTGCATTAAAAAATGACAAATTTTGAATAGCACAAAATATTCTGTAATCCTCCACAATTGGTACACTCTTATGCGCTGTCAGGTTGAAACAGATTTGCTGTAGTTAACAAATGAGACTCCAGAAATTTTCACCAAGCTGTAACTGAAAGACCAGGTGACACATTATATTTTTTACAGTGTGGTATTATGCTTGTCTGGTTTATGGTCAGATCAGATGATATTTCATGTTTTACTTTTTTTTATTTTGAACTGTTAATAATCAGGTGTATAATAGCTCGAGCTTACTTGCAGCTTGTTTTTTTCTTCTTTTTCTGTAGTCTTTCTGCCAGTACATTGTCTGTATCTTCCGGGAGCAGTCTGGGGTCCCTGGCGTCCAGTCGCGGGTCTCTGAACACATCTAGCAGGGGATCACTGAATTCCCTTAGCTCAACAGACCTGTATTATAACCAAGGCGATCAAACCTCAGATTTGGACTATCAGTTTAAACTGGACTTCATATTGCAAGAGAAATGTGGTTACGTTCCATCAGGCCCTATCACTACAATACATGAAAACGAGGTGGTCAACTCCCACGGGAGAACGGGTTATAGTGATTCTTCGGGCTCTTCGGCAGCAAGCTACGCCCCCAAATTAACGGAACCTCCAAAATCAGTGACATCCTTGTCTTCAAGATCCTCCCTTTCCTCCTTGTCCCCTCCTGGATCACCTTTGGTTTTGGAAGGTGCCTTCTCAGTGCCACCTCAAGACTCTCCATTGCACCACCTCACTGCAGACTTTGAGGACTGCGATTTGCCGAGTGATTTCGCGGGCCTTAGCCTCTGTGAGAACCAAATGTTGTTGGACTCCGAAACCAGGACATCTCAGTCTCTTACAGATGATAAAGACCTTAGTGAAAACGCTAGACAGACCGCATCACCTTCAAGAAGTGCAGGTAAAAATATTATAGCATCAAACCTGCATCTAGGCTTACCAGGTCCCGTCGGTCGATCGGTGGGAGGTTTTCTGGGGCGCGCAGTGTGGGCGCGCGCCTGGCTCGATGCGCCTGCGCGCCAACATGTCCTACATAACTTCCAGTTCACTCGGAAGTGATGGGGACGCTCTCTCAATCTTGGCTGAAACTCATTTGCTAGAGCATCCACGTCGCTTCAGGGTAAACCCTGAATTGACGTAGGCGCGTCACACGTGCGTGCATGCAAGGGGTGCCCGCCGGCCCTCAGCTGGTCGACGGGCAGCCCGGTGGATTGGTCGTAGTTTACCCACCACCAACTGGCACTTGGCAACCCTACCTGCATCTAATATATGGGTATGCTGATGTACATCTTGCTGCTCAAACTCTTGTGTGACTCTGTGGCTTGAATGGCATTATGTAAACTTGCTTCAGCCCTGACCTGTATGGCCCAGGATAGCCTGATCTCGTCAGAACTCAGAAGCAAAGTGGGGGCTGGCACCGTTTAGTACTTGGATGGAAAACCACCAAGGAAGTCCAGGGTTGCTGTGCAGAGTTAGGCAATGGCAAACCACCTCAGCTTGTTTCTTGCCTTGAAACCCCTATGGGGTGCCATAAGTCAGCTACGACCTGACAGTACTTTCCAGCACCAAGTTTGCTTCAGGCTTATGCACTCCTTTCTCCGTCCTCCCTTTGCATCATCCAGTTCATTTCTGTATTTCCTCTTTTGCAGCAAACCATAATTTGCCATTACATCTGAATTGGCAAACTATGGTTTGCCCTTGCCCTCTAGGCCAGAATCGGAAAACATGTCTTGCCCTGGTTCTGCACAAGCCATAGTCAGCTGAATTGGATTTAGTGAAAAAAGGAGGCAGTCAGAGGCTGCCAGCGGAGAAAGGAATATGTGTGAGCCTGCGTCTTTGCACATAATCTGGCCTCATTTATAATTTGGATAGAGTTTATTTTTAATTAAATAATTTATTTAAATTATTAATTATGATTACATTTTCTGCCATCATTAAACAATTATACAATTAGCAATTAAACAGAAACTAATACATACCACGCACCAAAGCTTAATGTAAGCAATGCATACATTAAATCATCATTAAATCACATAATTCAGTTCAGTTAACCAAAGTGGAGAACCAAGCCCTCCTACCTAAGTTGCTGCTTATACTATATCCTCATTTAAGCTTCCATCTGTTTTAATCACATATTCAAATATATCTTAAAATACTTCATTTAATCTGCTCCTTTGTTTTACATCTGTTCCAGTATCTAATAAATGGGTGCCATGTTTCAACTAACAACTCCTGAGAGTTAATTTTCCCTTCTCAAATCTTCTTATATGCTGTAATTTTAATATCACATGCCGTACTTTACATGCCCATTCATCTATGCCCAGCAAGTGTGGCTTCTTCCAGGCCTGAGCATGCAAATCATTCATAAGCTACAAGCCACTGTCTTCAATTTCCAAGCTGTTGATTAAGAACATGGCTGAACTCAAAAATTTAATGGATTTGTTTTACCAGTATCAAGATCTGTATTTTCATTTGCAAGGGATTTTTTTTTAGATCAACATATTTAGGAATATGTATTTTCAATTTTTTGCTCCAAACGGATACAGGGCAACAGAAAGAAAGGCAGTATGTACTGATCTAATTAATGTATCATCCAATGAGGGCGTTTAGGGATGATTCCAGTGTGTTCCGATGCTTCCTCTATGTTCTTCATTAAGAACCCCGAGTCTTCCAGTCTTGTGCCTGTTTAGAACCTCTCCCCCCTTGCGACATTCAGTATTGCTCTGCCACCTTCTGGTAAAGGTATTCACTTTCAGATTCATTTTCCTCTTGTTATAGAGCATTATGATAGTTAGGGAGAGAAGAACTGCTAACACTAATACTTGTTTGTTTGGATTACCATAGAACTTTGATTTGGTCAAACATTGGGATTCCTGTGGCAACCAAAGCATTTTCCACACACACACACACATACACACACACACACACACACACACACACACACACCTTCTTGTAGTATAGAACTAGTGGTGACCGCCAAAGTGGATTGGTAACATACAATATTGATAGCCTCTTGTCATTGTCCAAGCTGGGCTCCCAGGACTGCCTGTATACCATCTGCTCAGTTGCCTGAGTAAAGAAAGAAAAATCTATTCGTAACGTGAATGACAGTATTGCAGTGTTTAACTCAGGCTTAACACATTTGGCTGGGGTAGGAGATAATACATTCTCTTCCTTGCCAAGTGTATAAGAACCACAGCTGGCCAAAGGCAGATACTTTCAAGATAGTCAAAGGCATTTCTTCTCATTTAGTTTTCGTGGGCCGAGACGTCTGCATGTGTCTGCTGTGGGCAGTGTGACATTTTTATTGGCAAGTCTTAACCTTCCCTAGCTCTCTTCCAGCGCCTCAGCCATCCAGAAATCTTCCTGAAGTACAGGACTGTATATGTGTGTTTGGGCGGGGGTGGGGTAGAAATCCATCCAGCTTCCATTCAGCCACTAAGCATGGTAAATTGACACATCTCTCTGAACCCTGAGTGTCAGTCAACTTCTCTGTTTTAAATAGGGGAGTATTCTGCCCCTCATTACCAAGATGGATGTCTTTGAAACAAAGGCAGTGTCTGCCAACATAACATATGTAACTTGAGTGGGCCTTCATAAGGTCAGGGCATGATGATGCTTCTACTGGCCCCAGTCTCTGTTCCAACATGTTCTACTGTTGCTTGCCAAAAATCTATTATTGTATGTATTGCCCTGTTTCCTGATCCACACCCCAAATATTATCTATTCAAAATGCAAGCTGAATAAAATCTGCATATTATGTCTTCTGCTAACATCTGTCCATTGAAAGCACTGATGTCGTATACATTTGCACAAAGGGCTGGTGTGTGCCCATTGCAACGTTCAGCACCTTTCATCCCATAGATTTCAGTAGAAAAGTTAAGCATGTGCTAATCCCCCCCCCCCCAATTAGAACTTGTGTCTTTAGTTGTGGGCGAGGAGGGTACTTTGTCCCTGCTCAAACGTTCTCCGGTAGAGATCTTCCTGCACAGAATATCTTTTGTAGCCACAGAGTTAGAATAACCGTGAAGTTCTTCCACAGACAGTCTCTGTCATTGTCAAAGTCGATTTCAGACTGCTGCAGTTATTCCTGGGGGTAATCAATAAACCATGTCATCACCTTCACCCCTCTCAAAGTGGTGGAAGAAAAAGCACTTCATCATCAAGGAAAAAGCATCCCCACTGCTACAAATGAAAGGAGAAATGCAGCAATCAATCCTCTAATCTGAAGCCTTAAAATTTAAACATCTTAACAAGATGTAAAGTCATGACTCAGGAGGGGGGTAGGTAATGCATACCAATACACTTGGCTCCTTGGCGGATGAAAGGACTCCACAGGCTTGCAACTTATTACATTACAGGATGCTGCTTACAGTGAATGTTTCTTGCTCTCTGCAGGACACTAGCACATGAATATGAGTTGAAGATTTAAATGAAGTAATGGTTGGCCCAGAAGATTCCCTTGCTGGCAGTGGCCACACAGCATACCCTGCTAAAGCCAAAGTGGCATTAGTATTTATTGTGTGTGTGTAAAGTGCCGTCAAGTCGCAGCCGGCTTATGGCGACCCTTTATGGGGTTTTCATGGCAAGAGACTAACAGAGGTGGTTTGCCAGTGCCTTCCTCTGCACAGCAACCCTGGTATTCCTTGGCGGTCTCCCATCCAAATACTAACCAGGGCTGACCAGTATTTATTACTTGCTGGGATTTCAGCAGAGACAATTTCTATCTGCGTTTTTCCATAAATGGTAGACATGGGGCTTGCTTTCCTTGTTGGCCAAGCAAAATAAGGACTTTGGTTGAACTTGTTAATTCAACATGCCATTTTTAAATTTGTTTGCAATTCAGTAATTCCGTTAAAGAGCCCCATGGCGCAGACTGGTAAGCTGCAGTACTGCAGTACAAGCTCTTCTCACGACCTGAGTTCGATCCTGACTGAAGTCGGTTTCAGGTAGCTGGCTCAAGGTCGACTCAGCCTTCCATCCTTCCGAGATCGGTAAAATGAGTACCCAGCTTGCTGGGGGTAAAGGGAAGATGACTGGGGAAGGCACTGGCAAACCACCCTGTAAACAATGTCTGCCTAGGAAACGTCAGGATGTGACATCACCCCATGGGTCAGGAATAACCCGGTGCTTGCACAGGAGACCTTTACCTTACCTTTTTAATTCCGTTAAATACTATCAGAATGAATACACACATTCATGACACTATGTGACAGCCCCAGGCTAGCCTGATCTAGTCAGATGTCAGGAGCTAAGCAGGGTTGGTCCTGCCTAGTATTTGGATGGGAGACTGCCAAGGAATACCTGGGGGCGTGATACGGAGGCAGGCAATGGCAAACCACCTCTGAACGTCTCTTGCCTTGAAAACCCTATGGTGTCGCTATAAGACAGCTATGACTTGACGACAAAAAAAAGAGCTCCATTTAAAGTGTGAACTCAAATTTTACCCTTTGAAAGGGGGAAATGAAGGAGGAAAAATATAACAGGATACAATATTTCCTTTGACATCTCTAGCTGGGACCCACAAATCTAAGATGGGCTGCACCTGTAGAACACCCTCCCCTTTTTGATTATTTGTTTAAGGTGGGTGTCTGAGTTTGTTTAGAGAAATGTCTCCCTTACCTTTAATAGTTGTGAAGAAGGTAGAATTTCAATAGGTGTGTCTTTCCTCAATCCCATATAACTAAGCTGTAACTATTGGTTTGGAGTTAAAGGTTCCTGAGTCTGAAAAGGTTGAAACAGTTGTGATAATACATCTTGTGATTATAAAACATTATGATGAAATTCAGGGGGGTAATTTGGAGTTTTATTGAATTTTGTGTGTTTAAAAGTTGTTTGGGCCGTAGGGAAAATCAGGGTATTAATATAAAATATTCCCCATGATGCCCGATATTCTTTTCAAGTTTACTGTGACTTCGGAGCTTTGTATATACAATTTTATCAATGTAATCTAAAAATCCTCTTCATTCT
This sequence comes from Euleptes europaea, assembly GCF_029931775.1. Classification (NCBI taxonomy): domain Eukaryota; kingdom Metazoa; phylum Chordata; class Lepidosauria; order Squamata; family Sphaerodactylidae; genus Euleptes; species Euleptes europaea. Next base: position 59,306,199 of record NC_079320.1, read on the forward strand.
CCTGCATTTAGGTGTTGACTTACCAAGAAGAACAGTAGGTCACCTGCTTGAGGAGAAGGCGGGGTGTGTATCGGCTGCAGTGTCCGATGAGTCCGTGGCTGGAGATAGTGGTGTATACGAAGCATCTGTAAAACAGTAGGTTTGAGGGGAAAACAATTTTGTCTGTCTGGAAACAACGTTCAGGCATCTCATTAGGTTTTAGAATATTGTTCAACAAGAAGGTGTTGCAAACATTAAAAAAAAATGCGAGCATCATTTAAATTAAGGGGGAACCATTGGCTCAGTCACAGTAGGAAGAAGGAGAGAAAGCTCCTTGCCTTCTTGCTCCTGTGAGACAGAAGCAGGCGAGAAGGATCTGGGAGCACTGCTCACCACCCGATCTTCAGACTTTTAGACCGAGAGCAGATAGGGGGACACTCCTAAAGCAACTTTATTTTAATCTACACAGCCAATCAGATATTCAAGCGTCAATCAGAAGCTGGGGAAGAGCCCAACCTGACCCCACCCATTTTTGAAAACACTTGGCGGGCAACAGGAAAGGTGTCAGCTGACACCATGTTTGGGTCCCCTGCTGTAGAGGAAGGCAATGGCAAACCACCTGCTTCTCACTTGTTTTGAAAGGGCCTTGCTTGGGTTGGTTGCACCTTGATGTCACATACATACATAATCTGTAAAGAATAAAATAGGAATGGATTTGCAAAGCTGGGTGTGTGTGTGTGTAGAGAATGTCTAGCCCCAGTACCAATTTGTGCTTTCTTTGCTCATGCAGGCAATTATAAACTGCAAGTAGTCTTTCAGGGTGACTCTTCAAATAAGTGGCCATGAAGGAGAGAAACCTTAGCATTATTTCCTAAATCCATAAATAAGATGTAGCTTCCTTCTATCTCACTATGAGAGCTTCACTAGATGGGGTACTAAAAGTTGTGCAGATTGGACTGATGCTCCAACGTTTGATTTTTGCTATAAGCAGAGTGTATTCATTTTGAGAGGTTTAAACATTGGTCCCTCTTAACCATTTAACTCTACGGAACCCCTTTTATCCCTGTTCTCCAGAACAAATGACAGTGAAGAGGCTGCGTATTGTGAAGATGATGCCACAATTCTAGAAACTGCTCAAGTACAGATAGGGCTCAGGTAAGACCTCATTCCTTAAAAAAAATAGCTGCTTACGGAGCATTGCAAATGCATTACAAGTGCCTGATGCTGTTTTCTTGTTTCATTTTGCTTTCTGAACAGATACGATACGAACAGTTCAAGTTTTGTGATTATTGTGGTGCAGTTACAAAACCTGGGTTCCCTTTCTGTATCCCCTGGCTCCAAAGTGTAAGTACAGGAATCCCTAAAAAGTAGGCTGATGGTTTAATGGTGAAAATCCTTTCCCCCACCCCCCACCCCAGAAATCTGACTGTACTTGACAGTTACCCTCCTTTCAGGCTGAACCTCTGTGATCAAGAGATCACCTTCTTTTAGCTGTACTCGTTGGTTGTCAAGCACAAGACCCCCCCCCCTTTTCTCTAGGGCACTTTCCAGGGCACTTGTGAGACACTGTCATGGGTACCTGTTGGGTACTGGGAGCAAAAGATGCAGTTCTCGTTCCTCAGCACAGGAGGGTATTCATTACCAGGGCAGCCCTGCTGTTGAATGCCCTCTTGTCAGTGAGAAGAACAAAAATCCACGCTGTAAGAATTTCTTTTCATCCCTCCTCATACAGAGCTTTTTTTCTTGTAAAAAAAAAAATTCTTTAATTTTCTTTTCAGTAAAAGGTGAGCACTTATCCCTGTCCCAGGTGAACATTGGCACAGAAAAATGCAAAACTCTACTCTCTCCTTCATAGCAAAAGCCCTGTCATTTAACCCCTTTTATTTTTCCACATACTTTTTTTTCTCCTTTGAAGGATATATGCTTCTTCTCTCTGGCAGAAGAGCACGTGTCTCACTTTTATCTCCAGCGCCAAACAGCCCCCCTACCCGGCATACTCAGCAAAGCTCACTCTTCCTTAGCTACTGAAGGAGGTTTTTCGGCAGGGGGATTTCAGACATTACTGTGTGCATCACAGACCATCAGGGAGGCGTGGGTAAATCAACCAAGTTGAACCAAACCATCCCAGCAGCATTGAAAGCGGTTAAATGCCTTTGCCCTGGTTCCCTGAGATTAGTTGGCCTTTCCTAAAATGAACGCAGGTGCCTACATTCTAGGAAAGGCCATGACAGATTCTGTAGAAGGGAAAGGAATTGTTGTTTTTTTCCTAGGGATCAATATGACAGTCAAATAGATACTCTTTTCCAGAAGGAGCTGACCTTAAACTGAGCATACTTTTATGTTGTCACAGAGATTCGTAGGCTACCTTGAGACAGTTTTAAAGCATTCATTTTATGTGTGTGATATATTTGCATTTCAAAGTGAGTGCAGTTTGACATTCTCATTTGATCAGCAGAAGAAGGCCTTTTTTTTTTTTACACAAAAAGATCCTCTTTTTACTAGGAGCATTTGTTTCAGTCAAGGTGGTTTAGTTTGTGGAAATATTAGTATTCTTTGAGGGCTGTTTTCCATATTATAATATGATGGCAGGGGTTGCTTGACATGCAGAAGGTCCCGGGTTCATTTTCAGTTAAAAGGATCAGATAGTAGGTGATGTGAAAGACCTCTACCTGAGACCCTGAAAAGCCACTGCCAGTCAGAGTCAACATTTCTGATCTTGACGGACCAAAGGTCTCGGTGAGTGTAAGGCATCCTCATGTGTATTCATGATCTGAGAGTACACCACAAGCAAACCTTTGTGGGAAAAAGTAGTAGATTTTTGCAACATATTTATTGGCTGGTATTTACCCTGTCTACATATGGGCAAGGAGCACTCTCACAGTTAATTGTAACAGTGGGAAAAGGAGTCTTAGGGCCAAATTAGACGCCTGCTAATGTCATTTACTTGCTTTTGACATTTACATTGCCATTGTGTGCCTACTTAAAGATACATGGATTTACTTTCTAGTCATATCTGAAGAAGTGAGCTGCGGCTCACGAAAGTCCATACCCTGCCAGAAATTTTGTTAGTCTTTAAGGTGCTACTGGACTCTTGCTCTTTTCTACCGCTATTGACAAAGTAACATGGCTACCCATCGTGATCTCTCTTAGGTGCGTTCATTTGGTAACTATCAGAACTAGGACATTCTCTGTTGTGGGACAGGTACTTTCAAATTGCTTGTCAGAATGGGTAAGGAGGGCACATTTGCTCCCTGCTTTCTGAATAGCATGTAAAAAAAGCATTTTGTTTTGGAGGGCTTTTCTGAGAAGGTATGGTTGGGAAGCCTTGGCTACGTTTTTGTATATGTGTGTTCTTTTAACTCTGCTGAGTTGTTGCTGTAAATTGTTACTGCAACCTCTTGTCGCCTCTATGCGCTGCCTTGAGTCTTAGGTGCAAGTGCAGAAACATAAGTACCAAACTGAGAGGGATGTAGATGAAACATGGGCATCAGGGATTCCTCTGGTTATTGCAGATGGAAAAAATACATTATGATAATAGAAATTCCTGCCTACGGATGGAGTATATTCATATTCAGCTAGATTCACATTGATGTTTTTCCACAAGATCCTGTACTTGGAAATAACTAGAACAATTGCTATGTGAGAAAACTTGGCTATTTGCATGGGTGAGGCAGCCCTTAGTCACTTAGTAAACTCTAGGATACTTATCTTTCAACTCCTGCCTTTGTTTTTAGAGGCAAGCCTCATTTCTTTTTCTTTTCCCCCTCAGGATCATATTTGCAATTCTAAGTGTCTTTTTAATGGCGTTTTAATTTGTTTTATTTGTAAAACTTTAACGTGTCTTTGTCTTCTGAAAAGAAGCTCTTCTAACTTTTTAGTATTGCTTATGTCCATTCAGATAAACTACATTGTCTGGAAAAGATCTCAGCAGCATTTTTAAAATATTTATTTAATTATTTACAGAATTTGTATCCCACCTTTCTGTTCTTACAAGAGCCACCAAGGCAGCTAACAATTTGAAACATACATAATAAAATGGCATTTTAATTGACAGTTGGGAAGTTACATTTAAGAGCTGATAAGTCGACTGCGACTTGACGGCACTTTACACACACATTCTTCACTTTCACCATGTCCTCAGAGTCAGAGCCTCTCCGTTTTCATGCCATGGCCAATTTTGAGGTGGTTTTTGTGTGTGTGTGTGTGTGTGTGAAAACTAGTTTCTCCAGTGGCCACACACCTTTCCTCTTAATATATTAATGTAATACATTAATCATAGAGGCCACTGCAGCTGACCATGAGAATTGTTCTGGAATCCTATCAAGTAGCCACATATTTTAATTGTGTCTCATGATATAATGCAACATGTTTAGGTACATTATGTTGCACATCCGGATTTTTCTTTTTCACCTCATAGGTATTTTAGAGTTGCAGTCCTCCCTTCTTCAGCTGACATCAGCTGTCTGTTCCGCACAAAAGTCCATCCTGCTGCTGAAACTCTTGTGTTTAGTGAGATGTTCAGAGTTGCCATTTCCCAAGCATCTTTGCATCAGAAGACTTTGAGAGTGGATATTTGCTCAGTCAGTAAGACTTGTCGAGAAGAATGCCTGGTAAGTATTCTTTATTATTGGCTTGCTTTGATGTCCTCCCCCGCTTCCCCTGCCACCTCATTGACGGATAGGACACTTCTGAGGCACGCATTAGCAACCTCCAAAACTGATTATACTCATCTCTGATATTGGATGAATGAATTAAAACTCTTTTGATCACAACAATACTATGGAAAAACGTTTGGTTCCTCATTGAAGGGTTCAGTAGAAGTGCATCATAACCCTGAGGACTGAAGCTAATATGTATGTTTTAGATGCGTGTCATAAGCATAATCTGCATACCATTTGAATGACTGTAGATGCAGGGCAAAGTATGCTTCATTTATTGTATGGTAGATTAGTACACTTTTAATTGTGGAAGTTGTTGGTTGAGTCCCTCAGTTCTTCACATATCTCCCTGGCACTATCTCTAAGGGTTGCCAGTTCTCTCTTCACCACCGACAGGATGTTTCTGGGGTGGAGCCTGAGGAGGGCAGGGTTTGGAGAGGGGAGGGACTTCAATGCCATAGAGTCCAATTGCCAAAGCGGCCATTTTCTCCAGGTGAACTGATCTCTAACCGCTGGAGATCAGTTGTAATAGCAGGAGATCTCCAGCTAGTACCTGGAGGTTGGCAACCCTATGATCTCTTTATTTTTTCATTGTGTTTCTCAAGTTAGTATTGCCCCAGGATCAGCCCAGTATCACCAAACTATATTATTTAATAACTGTGGACATTTTCAGAGTATAAAGCAATGATGCCTGAGGCATGCGGTAGAACTGGGCTCTCAAAGCTTCCAGATATGAGCTTGATTGTTCTTCCCTTGCATATAAAACCACTACTTCCCCCTCATGAAGACAATGGACTGAGGCCAACTATATTTTGCCCCAGGCATCAACTTAGCCAGTACTCTCTCTTGGATGGATCTATTACACTTGATTAGATTCACAGAATATAAATGACTTATTTCCCCCTTTGTGGGCATGCATTGTCTGTTCTTTAATGTTTTCAGATTATTTACTTATTTAAAATCAAACAAACAGGTTATCCTTATATTGAAGAAAATCCAGTTAAATCAGAGTAGTTGGGTTTAAGTATTTTATGTACCTTATTCTCTCAGTTCATCTGCGTGGCTTCTGTGCAGTCGCACATTGGGACTGCGCAGGTGCAGGCCAGCCACAGATAAGATTTGTAAGCTTCTAGCAAAATCTAAAAGAGAGTGCTCCCCCTCCCCTTGGGCATGCAATCTCCCCACCCACGGTCACATGACCCAAGGGGGAGGGAGCACTCTTCCCTACAGTTCTCTTTCTGCCGCCACGGAGAGAGAACGTGTCAGACCTTCCTCTAGCCATGGAGCCCAAAAAAGCTCCACTTTTCAAGAAATGTAGTGTGTGTGGTACTAAGATGGCGAAGAATGATTCCCACACTGAATGCCTCCTTTGGGGAAAGGCCACATTCCAGCAACTTGTAAAAGTTGCTCCAAATTCACCAACAAGGCCTTGAGGGTTCAGTCAACTCGATTACTTTCTCATCTTTACAAATAGTCGCTTCGCCCACGGGGTCGTTCTGCTAAACCGAGTACTTTGACCGGTAAGTCCCAACTCGATGTGGGACCCACTACAAAAAAGTCCAAAAAAGTTGGCCCTTCTAAGAAGCCTTCCTCCGTCGTTATTTGGCCAGCAAAGTTTATTGCTCCGGTTTTGCAAGATGGCCGCGGCCGCAGCTCATCGCACCATGCTTCCCGCTCCAAATCGCCTCGGCGTCGATCACCTTCAAGGTCGCCGAAGTCCCTTCGACGCCGATCGCCTTCGGCATCCCCTCGACGCCGATCCCAAGCCAAGTCGCCTCGCTCGCCTCATCTGTCTGAGTCGCGAGCTCCCGACAGATGTCGCGAGCTCCCGACAGCAGCCCATTACCATCGAGGATTCCCCTCCTCATTCCCTGGCTACCCCCTCGGTTCCGTGTCCGAGCAGGGCCCAGGAAGACTCGGCTGAGTTCAAACAGCACCTCCTTCACCTCTATAAAGATGTGCCTCCGGTGCTTAACAAGTCCCCACGGCCAGATGATAAAGGGCCTCGGGCAGAACCTACAGAGCTCCAGGTATGTGCTGATCAACCACCCCCTCCTGTGAGTGCTCATCAAGACTCCCAACATTTGGTTGAAAGGAACCAAGCAGAGTCTCCGAAGGGTTCGTCCCATCTCGAGCCCGGCCAACGGCCTCGGCGTCGATCGACTTCTCGGCGCCAGTCTCGATCCCCGGCTTCGTCCGGATCCACTCGGCGTCGATCAAACTTGCGCCGTCGCCAATCTACCCGTCAGAGTCAATCTTCTTCTCGATGTCGGAGTCGATCCGCTTCCTGCAGACACCGGTCATCTTCTCGTCGAAGTTGATCCCGTTGTCAGAGCCGTTTATCCCATCGGAGCCGTTCGTCCCGTTGGAGCCGTCAGGGCCGATCCAGTCGTCGGCGCCGATCCATTTTCTCGCCGCTCCCACTCTCATCGGTCTTCATCTAGACAGTCTTCTTCCGGTCATAGCCGTTCATCCCACTCAAGTACCCCAGCCGGTCAACAACACCAGTCATCATCTAAACAGTCAGTTACCAGACATTGCCATTCACTTCATCCACTTGGTACAGATGTTCAACCTCGCCGTTCTTCATCCAAACAGCCAAACACCGGACATAGCTGTTCACTTCGTTCACGCAGTCCTATCAGTCAGAGGTGCCGCTACTCCTCTAGAAGCCGGTCTCCCTCTTGTCGGCATCGAGAGGTTTCTCGATGCCGATATCCTACTCCTTCCGTCTACTCGGGCTCTTTGGTCGATCGTCAACGTCGTCACTGACGCTCCCGGTCACGCTCGCCTTCTGGAGGCTCTCGTCGGCGTCGACACACGCCGTCTCGTCGTCCTGATGATCTTTCCAAGGATTCCATTCGTCCAAGGCAAGAGTCTTGCAAGCCTCCCCTCTCCAGGTCTCCTTCTGTGTCAAGGGACACTGATCCATCCGAGTATGATGCCTCCTACTCCCCTGATGAGGATGAGGAATCCCTCACTTCAGCTCCCTCACCCGAGGACACTGTTGGGGACTCTAAGCCGCTCTCTCCTACAGGAGATGTCCGTTTATATGCGGAGCAGCTCATTCGCATGGCGAAAGCTCTCAAAATTGAGTTTAAGCTGGAGGACTCCGGCCCTATAGATGATATTATGGATATCCTCCGTAACCCTGACGTAGGCCCCTGGCCCTTCCTATGATAAAGAGCATTCTGGAAGTGATCCGTAACAACTGGGCTAAGCCTGCTTCGGTCCCCTCTTCCACCAAACGAGTAGAGAATCTTTACAAGATTCGCAGGGAAGGTGGAGAATTTCTTTACCAGCATCCCCCTCCTAATTCTGTAATAGTGGAGGCTTTGCCTGGTAAATATAGGTCTGGAGCACACTCCTCCCTGCAGGATGAGGAAGGCCGTAAACTAGATACCCTTGCCAGAAAAATTTACACTTCCACTGCGGTGGGTCTCCGCATTTCCAATTTCCTTGCCATCATGGCCAGGTATCAATACTCCCTCTGGGATCGTATATCCCCTCAAATCTCCATCCTTCCCAACGATCAGCGTCCCTCAGCAGTAGCCATTCAGTCCAAAGGCATGTCCCTCGCAAGGCAACAGCTTACAGCTGCACGCCATGTGGCGGATTCCTCTAGTAAAGCCATTGCCTCTGCCATTGTCATTCGCCGGCATGCCTGGCTGCGCCAGTCTGCTCTCCCCTATGACACTCGAGCCCGTATTGAGGACCTTCCTTTTGAAGGGACATCCTTGTTCAGTGACCAAACTGATACTTTCCTGGATCGCTTGAAAAAGAACAAAACAAATGCCAAATCCTTAGGGATTGCTCCCCAAGCCCCCGATTTTAAGTGGCGTTATTTTGGCCGTCAAGCCAACCAATCTTCCCGCCCATATCATCTCCAGGGTTCCTTCCAACAACCCTCCTTCCTCCCGTCCTTTCCCCGCCCACAGCAGGACAGGAAGTTCCCACCCAAACCCAGGGCCCATAAAAGCCCCAGAGGGTCTCCCGGCCATTTCAACAAACCAAAGCAGGCATGACTAGACATGTCTGCTTGCTTTCTTGATCGCCTGTCAGCTTTCTACCACTCATGGTCTGCTATTACCACTGATGTTTGGGTTCTCAAAATAATAAATGTTGGTTACTTCATAGAATTTGATATGTTACCTCCATATAGACCCACGGGCCGCTCCCTTTCGCCGGCCCCAGACCTACTCGTACAAGAGGTTACCACTCTCCTGTCTAAGGGAGCCATTTCAGAGGTTGCACCTTCGGAACGGAATCACGGGTTTTACTCACGCTTTTTTTTTGGTGGATGATAAAGGGGGGAAGCGCCCTATCCTGGATCTCCAGGACCTTAACGCCTTTATTAGGACCAGGAAGTTCTGTATGCTCACGCTCCCAGAAGTGCTTCGCCTCCTGGATAAACATATGTGGTTCATGGTGTTAGATCTCCGCGACGCTTATTTCCACATCACAATTCATACTGAGTGTCGCCAATACCTAAGGTTTGAATGCAATGGAAAATGTTACCAGTAAAATGTGTTGCCCTTCGGGTTGTCCACAGCCCCCAGGACATTTACGAAGTGCCTTGCAGTGGTGGTAGCCCACCTTGCTCTGAAGGGTTGCGTAATATTTCCCTACCTTGATGATTGGTTGGTAGTGGGTCCTTCACAATCGGAATTGGCCACGCAGGTGGACTTAATCCTCTCAGTCCTTAACAATCTGGGTCTTTTGGTAAATTTTTCTAAGTCTAAGCTTGTACCTGCGCAAATACAAACCTTCATTGGGGCACAGTTGGATGCTGTCCAAGCCAGAGCCTTCCTCCCTGTACAGAGGGCCCGCGCCATCCAAAAGATGGTGGCTAAATTCACAAAAAACGGTTTCAAACGGCCCATCATATACAGAAATTGTTAGGCCTCATGGCCTCTACTACGCCCGTGGTGGAGTTTGCGAGGCTCCGTATTCGCCCGTACCAAAACTGGTTCCTCCAGGTGTTCAGGCTCAATGTTGATCCCCACTACAAACGCCTTTCCATCCCTAGATATGTTATTTCTTCCTTGCAATGGTGGGCACACGATGCCAACATCCTCTCAGGTGTCCCCTTTCATCGCCCTTCTCCTCAGAGGTACCTGTTCACAGACGCTTCCCTGTCAGGCTGGGGAGCTCATTGTGGTGACCTTACGGCCCGGGGTACTTGGTCTTCCCTAGAATCCTGGTTGCACATCAGTTTGTTGGAGCTGCATGCTATCCGTCTTGCTCTGTCTTCATTCACAGGGCACCTGGACAGATAGCACATTCAGATCGCCACAGACAGCTCCACCGCCCAGTTCTATATAAACAAGCAGGGCAGCACAGGGTCTGTTTCGCTCTCCAAGGAAGCCAGCGACATCTGGGAATGGGCCATAGCTCACCGCGCTACTCTTGTAGCGATTCACATTGCGGGCAAGAGCAATACACTAGCAGACGCTCTAAGTCGCCTTCCCAATCAAGCGCACGAACTCACCCTGAGCAGCGATTGTCTCCACCAAATATTCCGCCATTGGGGTTATCCACAAATAGACCTTTTTGCCACACACCTCAACTCAGTGTGTCCCAGGTTCTATTCGAGGGCGGGAGCCAGCCCCGGCTCAATGGGAGATGCCTTTCAGGCAGTTTGTAACGGGGCTCTGTTTTATCTCTTTCCCCCATTCCCTCTACTTCACAAGGCCCTAGCCAAGGTGAACCATGACAAGACAGATGCCATCATTGTCACTCTGTTTTGGCCCAGGAGGTCGTGGTTCGCAGTGCTCATGTCACTTGCACAAGGGAATTACATTCTTCTTCCGAGGAATCCCTCACACTTCCCCCCGGGCCTGCAGTTTGCGGCCTGGAGGGTGCTATCCTGGGGCAGTGGTCCGACAGGGTAGCCAAGGTTCTGCTGCATTCGTTAAAGTCTTCCACACGGCAGTCCTATGACGCTAAATGGAGACGTTTTTCTGATTGGGTTAAGGTTAAAAATATTTCACCAATCAATTGCCCACTGTCTGTTGTGTTTGATTACCTTCTATCCCTCATCTCCTTTCCAAAAGGTTTTTGAAGGGTCTCAATAACCTGTACCCTCCTGTCACTCCACCAGTTCCCCAGTGGAGTCTCTCCTTAGTCCTTTCACAACTCATGAGACCTCCATTTGAGCCATTAGCTACTTGCGAATTGGCCTTACTATCGTTCAAGGCGGCCTTTTTAGTCGCCATTACCTCGGCAAGGAGAGTGAACGACATGTCAGCACTGTCACATTCCCCTCCTTATACTAAGTTCCACTCGGATAGGGTAGTATTGAAGCCTAAGATTTCCTTTTCACCTAAGGTTGTTTCAGCCTTCCACCTTACACAGGACATTGTCCTTCCCGTTTTTTCCCCTCACCCATCCTCTGATGCTGATAGAGCATTACATTCCCTTGATGTCCGCAGAGCCCTTCTTTTTTACATTAAAAGGTCTCAGAACTTCCGTAAAGATGACAACCTTTTTGTTTGCTTCGGCGGACACCGCAAGGGTCGTCGTGCTTCTCCTCAGACCCTCTCGAGGTGGATCACATCAACCATCAAAATGGCATATGAGTTTGCTCACCAGGAGTGCCCTCCTATGATCAAAGCGCATTCTACCAGAGCGTGTGCGGCTTCCATCGCCTTTTCCTCTAAGATAGATCTCCGGGACATCTGTAAGGCTGCTACCTGGTCCACTCCCTCTACGTTTATAAAACACTATGATATGGATGTGGACTTGGCAAGAGATGCAGCCGTGGGATGTGCCGTACTTCAGTCTTTATTTCGGTGACTGTCCCACACCCACCGTCCTGGTAAGTGAGCTCGCTACTCTCCCAGTGTGGGACTGCATAGAAGCCACGCAGATGAAAAACAGAGTTTCACTTACCTGTAACTGTTGTTCGTCTGGTGGATCTTCTATGCAGGCACACATCCCTCCCTCCTGTGGGACCTTTCCGCTAGACCAGTGGTTGGTTCCGTGGCGCAGGTTGGAGAACTGGAGGGAAGAGTGCTCCCTCCCCCTTGGGGCATGTGACCGGTGGGCGGGGAGATTGCATGCCCCAAGGGGAGGGGGAGCACTCTTAGATTTTGCTAGAAGCTGACAAATCTTATCCGTGGCTGGCCTGCACAGTCCCCCAATGTGTGCCTGCATAGAAGATCCACCAGATGAACAACTGTTACAGGTAAGTGAAACTCTGTTTTTTCCCTTGTTTCCTCATGCACCTCCTGCATTTAAGACTTCTGCAATACCACTTGCTGTGCCTTGAACTCCTTTGCCTTTTCTGTCATACAAACCAAGTCGCTATTGTCTTTTCAGTATCTCTTCATCCTTTTTCTGCTGACTGCTCTCTGGTAGCCTAGTAAATCTTGCCCTGCCCCACCCTTATCTTCACACTTCCACTGCTTAACTCTTTACTTCCCTCTCCCTCTTTGTCCTGTCCATTTCGCAAGGGCCCAGCTCATACACTTAAGAAGCCAGTGACTCTCTGAATGCGCTAACGAAATGTCTGAGGTAGGCATTCCATGCCTGATTCACAAAACCTTCCTATACACTGGGACCCTTTGCAAGGGGAGGAAATTATGCAAAGTATGCCTTCACATGAAATGTTTACCTCATTCTTTTTGTATGTGTGGTGGGATAGAGGGGCATATGCTCATTCTTCTACTGTGTAAAGCGTCTGAACTAAAAAAAATGCTGACATTATGAGATCAAGGTTGACATTACGGGGTTGCCAGTGAGCCAGAGCAAGTGAGGAGGGGGGAAAGGGAAAGTGCAGACAGCATGAAGCATTAAGAGGACCACTGGGAGGGAAGGAAAAGAAATTTCTGCTTGCCTGTGAGTTCCCCCACTTGTAAATGTATAAACTTAGCCATAGCGTTGGTTTCACTTCTGTTTGAGTACTGGCTGAAGTGCATTCATTGTACTTTAAAAGGTGCAGGTGTGTAGGAGCCAATGTAAATAAACATAAAACCGATTTCCAGCTGCAAAACGACTTAGAAATATTTGCAGTTTATCATTTTTATATTACAGTACATTAAAATGGCCACGTATATATTTCTCTTTCTCATCTCTACCTAGGCTGGAACTCAGATAAGTCTGGCAGATTTGTCATTTTCAAATGAGACTTCTACTCTGTGGTATAACTTGCTGGCTTGTAAGCAGGTTCCTGGCAAAAAGAACAAGGAGCCAAAGGAGGATCCTGTATTTTTTCCAGACAGTCAGTTATCAGGCAACTTGGACTTGGTGAGCAGCCTACGGTGACTTCTGTTAAACAGTTTCACTACCTAGTTATGTTCTCCCTTTTGCCATTATTATTAGCTGACTGCCAAGCAAAGGTGTCATGTGGGGTGTGGCATCATTTTAGCATAACTTGTATCTCAGTGAGGGTTTTGCTTTGTTTTATAGCAGGGAACATTAGATCATTCAGTTATCCCACATGCATTCTGCGTTTGTATTTGGGCCCCTATTTTCAAGTACAAACTATATGTTAATAGTATCAGTTCCAAAGGGTTACATTTGTGTAAACTGCTGCTTTTGCCAGTGGGAACCTGGCCAGCATGGTGTGGTGGTTAAAAGCGGTGGTTTGGCGCAGTGGACTCTGATCAGCAGAACCGGGTTTGATTCCCCACTCCTCCACATGAGCGGTGGAGGCTAATCTGGTGAACTGGGTTTGTTTCCCCACTCCTCCACATGAAGCCAGCTGGGTGACCTTCAGCTAGTCACAGCTCTGTTAGAGCTCACTAAGCCCCACCCACCTCACAGGGTGTCTGTTGTGGGGAAGGGAAGGTGATTGTAAGCCGGTTTGATTCTCCCTTAAGTGGTAGAGAAAGTCGGCATATAAAAACCAACACTTCTTCTTTTCTGGGCTGCAAATGGTGTGTTTGTTTCTGTTGTGTTTACTTTAAAAATCTTATGGTATTTTGCTATAAAAGTACTTAAAAAGAAGAAGTCCACTTTACTTTTGAACTTCCAGTGTGAAATTTGAGGTGATAACAGTCTCACAAGAAGATTGTGCCACCTCAGGAACTGAATATTTGAATCAGCTCTGGCGTGGTTCATAACTCTGTGCTGTTTAGATCAGTGTGCTTCAGCAAATGTTTTCACAATAAATATAATCCCAAATGTAGGCCTCGGTATAGCACACTAGGCTGACACTGTTCTTTAAGCAGGCTTTGAGCGCAGTCCTAAGCGGGGGGGTACTTGTGGCGGGCTCGGGGATGGCGCAACTGCGCTACGTCCTGAGCAGCTTGGTGGCTTGGTGCAGAAAGGGAAAATGTATTTTCCCTGTGTCACTGCTCCACTGAGTTGCATGGGGCTGCGCCATGGTTTTTGCAAGTTTGCACCTGCAAAGGGGGGTGTTTCTGGGGCAAAAGGGTTTTGGGAGTTTCTGACTAAATTCTGCCCTGCCCCCAGAGAATGCCTCCTTTGGTGCCAACTCTAGACATTGCACTGGCAAAACACTGCTGCAGTGGCTGCTGCGGTGCCCAAGCATGGCACTACTGCACCACTCCCCGGTGCCAGCATAAGTGGCCCACCGCAGGTTAAGATGCCCATTTCATGCCGTAAGTAGCATGTACGCCGGCGCTGGGGTCACACCACCTCCAGAAGACTTTTGCCCCCCCCCCCCCGCTTCAGGATTGCTGTGCCCATCAATGTTCACAAATATTGTGGAATAGGTTTTATCAATAGCATCTGTCCCTTCTCTATTAAAAAAGCACGCACATACCAGTCTACTGTAATATGTAGCTCTGCTTTCAAATCTCCGTTAGGATGCTGTGTCAGCATTGCTAGAAAGAACTTCAGCCGAGCTGGAAGCAGTAGAGCAAGAGCTGGCGGAAGAAGAGGAAGAAGAGGAGGAAGAGAAGGAAGTGCAGGAGTCTCAGAGCGCTGAGCAAGAATGGTAAACTGTCGCCTAATGGTTAATTTGAGGTATCAAGCCAGCATTTCATACCACAAAACATAGTGAAAGAAAAACAGACCACTGGAATAACCCTCTGCTTGCCATCAGTTACTAACTAGAATAAAAAGAACTGAATGCTTTGGGCATGTTGAGGTGAGAATCAAGCATGCATGCTTCAGTTGCAGCAGTTCCTTGCTGCAGTTTCCCCCACTGCTGAAGAGACAAGCAGGCTTTAGCTTGCCATCGCATCTAAACTAGCAAAACTGTGAGTGCTTGCCTTCCATTCATTCTTTGCAATTCTGATTTGGAGAGAAGATGCAGACCAGACTGAATTTATGGTTTTCTTTCTATTAGCAAGGGAGGAATGGAATTGCAGCAAATGAGATGAGGGAGCACACAATAGCAACATTGATTCTGGGCTTGTTCACATAGTGTCAGATCATGGGGTCAGCTCCATCAGTAGTATCTGCTGGCATAACAGATTTCCATCAGTGGAATGGACCTTTTTCTCACCTGTCCTGCCGCAGCCTAAATACTCCCCAAAAATGCTGCTCCTGGGAGGGCAGTTCCCCCAATAACAGCACAATGCTGAGTTAGAGGTCTGCAGTGGAAATAGGGTTGCCAGGTCCCTCTTCGCCACCAGCAGGAGGTTTTTCGGGCAGAGCCTGAGGAGGGCGGGGTTTGGGTAGGGGAGGGACTTCAGTGCCATAGAGTCCAATTGCCAAAGCAGCCATTTTCTCCAGGTGAACTGATCTCTATCGGCTGGAGATCAGTTGTCATAGCAGGAGATGTCCAGCTAGTACCTGGAGATTGGCAACACTAAGTGGAAGGGGGAGATCAATGAAAATCACCGTTCCTTTTCCAGTAGCAAAAATCTACTGCTGCATCCAATTTTATATGGAACTGGTCAATTGACCACAATAAAATATATAAATAAAAATACTGCTGCAGCCAACCTATGGATTTATATTTAAGTCAAGTTATAGTCTTGATATACCAATTGAGAACACAGTATGAGTTAGCCTTTACTCGTTAGTCTGTACATGTTAGTGCTCTGAATAGGAAAAGGGAACATGATATAGAACCATGTGTGGAAGTCCCATGTAATGTGTTTATATTGAAATTCCCAGGGGAGCGGATTTGAAACAGGATGTGATGTTATCCTTGGAGAGGATAACTAATATAATACATTCGTAGGGTGATGGAGGTGGGGAATCTTGACAGTGTTTTGGTGAAATTCTAATCTAGTTCATGCCAAGATAGCATGTCCTCAATATTACATCTTTTGCACAGGGTTCAGCTCCCAGCCAGGCTAGCAACTTTCTGTTTTGCAGATCTTGCTAGTTCAAGGGTAAACTTGAGGGGGTTTTTTTCTCTCTCTCCCAGGCTAGGAATCCTAGCAGAGATATCCAGCAAGACTGCGACCGAAGAAGAGGACCACGTGAAAGGAACAGAGGGAGGTGCCTGTGCAGAAGATGACAGCTTCTGCTCCCAGTTGGGACAAGCGAATGAAGTCAAGGAAGAAGAAGATGGCCGCCCTGCAGATGTGTGTTGCAACGAGCTAGCGACAGTATCGCCCACGCTGGTGAATATTTTAAATTATGTTTCCCTGAAGCACAATCAGGAAAGCTCCATAGGCCCATGGCTGTTACAGGCCCGTCAGGGTGGTGTGTTAAAGTTTAAAGCCCTGAAGTTTGTCACCAGGAGTTTGTTTATAATGTTCGGTGTCATTTCCTAAATATAGGAAGTCAGCTCAGCCTTTAAAATCTCCACTTTTTTCTAACAGGGTTCTACTTTTTCTTGGGTATACAATAAAAGGAAGAGAAAGGAGAGCCCAAAGTCCACAAGAAAAGCATTTCAGCGTTGCTAGTTAACATTTAATGTTTATTTGGTGGATAATTCATGTTTAATAATGAATGTATTAAATATTTAATAGGTTATATAATGTTTAAGCTATACTTGCATACACGTATGGTAGAAAAAGTTTTTGTTCTTGCATTTGTTATGAAGTTTTAATAGTAAGGACTCGGTTCTTTAGGGTAATATAGGAAATTTGCATGTATGCGCACACACACACACAAACTAGCCTATAAATATAACAGGTTGTGAGTGATGCCAAATCTCCTTCCTGGGGCCCTGCTAGGGTTGCCAACGTAACACATAGGCAATGCACTGAACATCATGATGGAGTGGGGAATTGGACCGGGATCATCAAAGTCTCAACCTCTATCCACTGTAATACACTGTCTCTCGGTAGTTCTCCTAAAAGGTAACCTCTACCTGGCAAGCCTTTGACCTAACAAGCAATTTTAAACAAACAGTAGGACTGTAAAAAAAAGGAAACTTTGACTTTCTACATCCTTACACTCTTCAGAGTTTTTTTGCGTGTGTGTGTTTTGCACTAGCAAAACGAGAAATGTTAACATAGCTCAGCATATGGTGCTGTTTTTAGTAACTTAAAAGAAGCGATACCCTCCTTTCGAGCATGCTTGCCTGTTTTTATAAGTGGAAAGACAAAGGGCATTTGAATTACTCGTGCCTGATCTTAACTGGGTTGTGACAAGATGGGATGAAAATCAAGCTTGGGGACTAGGGGGCGGTTTTTTTTTAATGTATATGACTCCTCAACAGGTTGACAAAGAAACTAACACAGAGGATAAGAGTGAGCGCGTGGTTGTCCGGCCCAAGGACAGAGCCAGCCTGAAGTCTCAGCAGCAGCATCCCTTTGTCAGGAACAGCATGATCGTCCGCTCACAAACCTTCTCTCCAGGAGAGCGGAACCAGTACATCTGTAGGGTAAGATAAAGAGTGTTCTCCACAAGGTCCTATTATCTAAAGACTCATTTAACTTCTTTGGCAGTGGCACATTGCAGGCATACAGGGAAACCCATCTGTCTCTGCTAAAGAGTGGCAAATTGTTGTTTTTGCCTAAGATAGCATGTGGAAGTGGAACATGACAAATCCTTTCACAGAGTGTTGGAATTTACTCCTTTGCAGCGAGCTTGTATAAGCAAACGGCTGTTTGAACATTTTAATTCCCTAAATTAATTCAGGCCTTTGATCTCTCAAACTGTTCTAGTAGAACTGTTCGTAAGCTACGTGTTGCATCTGTGCGATTCCCAGCCATGTATAATTTTTAGATTAACATATGCTGTGTGAAAATGGCACTTCCTGCGATGGTACCTCTCAGAACTATCTTTTCTGGAAGGTGCCTTGCACAGCCACTGCCGCAGAGCAATTTACTTTTGCTCAAAGTCAAAATTTTACAAGGGACAGAGATGTGTTCATATGGGGCTTCTTCAAACTGTCCATCGCCTGGTGATGTTTGAAGGGGTGCATTCTCCTGAGAGGCTTATAGCCTGCCTGTCAGGGATTGAATTGTATGAATAATCCTTTCCCCTGTCTTACAACACTTTGAATCTGTTGACCTTTTTTTTAAGACTTCGTTCACAATAAGAACAAATCTGGTTTATTCTCAGGTTCCTGCACCCTTCTCCCAATCATTTGTAGCGGCAAAACTGCCCGATTTTAAAGACACCTCAGTTCGTGCGATACTCAAATTTGAGCACTTCAACTAATTGCTGTTTGTTTCCTGACTGAAAATCAGGATTCTAAACCACGATTAAATTGTGGCGGTAAAACAAACAAACAATTCAAGCAGTGCTTAAATTCTGGAGACAGAGGAAACAGGTTTCTCAGGAGGAAATGTGAGTTGTGTATGGAAGGAGAAGAGGGAATTGGAAGAAGTGTGTGTGAGCCTGAGAATAAGCCTGCATAAATCCTTCCTCCAATTGCAGTGAGCATGTAAAAGAGTTTAATTCTGTTTAGGATTGAACCTTTAGCTTTCTCTTGATTGTGTGACATATTTTGGCCGAGTCAAAACTGCATTGATTTTTGCATCACAGCACCATCTGTTGACATGATTAGTTTTCTTTATATATTACTACTAAATAATGTACCTTCTGATATAATAGGCAAGGGTAAGTAGCTTCACAGGAGTTGTGGATTTCTAAGCAAATTCTGCCTCTGTTCTGCTCACTCCCTCCATGTACAGTTTTCTCCTCTGTTTCCAGTTTCTTGTTCCCAGCTGGAAAGGCTTGAACGAGGAGGGATATGGTTAGGATGTATAAGTAGGACTGCCAACCTGCAGGTGGTAGCTGGTGACCTCCTGGGATTACAACTGATCTCTAGCTGACAGAGATCAACTAGAGGAAACTGCCACTTTGGACAGTGGGCTCTATGGCATTATAGCTCACTGAGCAAAGGGTAGGGGTAGGCCTGGAAAACGCTGCACTGCCATGTCACAAAGGAACATTATTTTTTTTATTTTGAAAAGTGCCTAATTCTGCCTCGGTTGTGCTGTTGTTCCCTTCTTCAATTCATTATCCGACTTTTGTATGTGTTATTTTTTTTTCTCTTGCTCTCATGCTCTCCATATGAGATTGGTGTCAGTTGCACATCTTGAGAGCTTTCTGAATAGGAAGTCATTTGGGACTGTGTCAAAAGCTTACCAAGATGGAAAGGTGGGTTGGTTCATCCATTCTTAAATCTAGGTAAGCTGCTACTAATTTTCCCGACTCGCCAATAAATACTCACAAATAGTTTTAATATTCTTTTTTTATTCTTTATTATCCAGTTTTCCTATAACAGTGCAATGTGAAGCTGAGTTTCTGATTCCAATTGTACCTCCTTAAATGCATGAGTGGCATTTAAGTACTAACATATGGACATTACTATCGATGATCACTTAACAATTTGCTTCCTCTTGTAGGAAAACTAATGTCTCTTTGGGGAAAGAGAAGCCTAAATTACACAGCTATTTCTCAGATGCTAGTGCCATCAGCATATTTTAAAGCTCAGGGTTCACTATTGAAACTAACTATTGAAAATTCTGTGGTATAATTTTTGTAAATAAGGTTGCTTAGGATGTCTTCCAGAAGAATTTAAAATTATATCTTTTATGTAGTTTCTTTTTTTAAAATTATATTTTTAATAATATATCTTCATTACACAACAAAACAAAAGAGTCCTTTGGAACACTTTTCTTACACAACGTGCATTAACCCAACCCAACATATGACAGAAAAGGGGATGAAAGAAAGAGGGAAAGGAAAAAGAGGCAGACCACCAAAAAAAAAACAAATCAGTGGCTTATAGATCAAATCAAGCCTGAACTGACCCTAGAAACTGAAATGACTAAACTGAGGCTGTCGTACTTTGATCACATTATGAGAAGACAAGAGTCACTGGAAAAGACAATCATGCTAGGAAAAGTTGAAGGCAGCAGGAAAAGAGGAAGACCCAACAAGAGATGGATTGACTCTATAAAGGAAGCCACGGCCCTCAGTTTGCACCTGAGCAAGGCTGTTAAAGATAGGATGTTTTGGAGGACTTTGATTCATAGGGTCGCCATGAGTCAGAAGCAACTTGACAGCACTTAACACACCCAGTACACAGAAGAAGGGAGGTTTATGGTTCAAAGAGCTCCAGAGACCCAGATAATATTAAATTTATTGAAGCGTCATGCCTGTTAAATGCTGTACATGCCAGGTCTTAGAGCTTCCTTAGTTCTGAAATATGATGTTGCCTCTTTCCAGTGGTGTCAAGTGAGTCCCTTTGATGACCACTGCTTCCATTAAGACTCCACAGTCCTTGTTTCAAAACATCCTCTTTCATGACATAGGAGTTGGACTAGATGACCCTGATGATCCCTTCCAACTCTATGATTCTGTGAAGACAGCATTTGTCTAAGGATTTAATTGACAGCAGAAAATGTTAAGACTGAGTCAAGAAAAAAAGTTGATTGGTTTGTGCTCTCACCCAAATGGCAGTAACTGGATAAAACCATTACAAGTGGGCCCATGTTGAAAAAAAACATGTTTTCAGCAAATATGATAGTCTGTAATCCTGAGTTGATGAAATCTTTTTCTGAGCTCACAAGACAAGTATTTTTCTAATGTATTAATTAATTGAAAAGACATTTTGATGGACTTTTAGGGTTCCAGTGAAATGGTGGCATTATGTTCAGTCTTGACTCAGCATTCCCCTTAAGTTTAACAAGGAAAGATTGTGATATTCTAAGTGGCTGCATCAGTGTGTTTTTTCTTGATTTTAGTATGTAGTTCCTTAATCTACAGTTTTCTTCCACAAACAGTTGCTTTCTGATTACACTCTGTGTAGCACTGAAACATAATAAAATATAAAATAAAATTTTTTTCTGTAGGACTGCAAATCGTGGTGACTCAATAAGGATGTGGGCATGACCCACCGAGAGAACCATTGTTTTTCTTCTTTTCTCGCAAGGGTTTCCCTTAGACCATGGTTTCTTAAATTTTTTCCACTCATGACCCCTTTTCAGCAGAGAAATTTTTGCACGACCCCGAGTATATAGGTCTATAAAATAGGTATACAAATCAAACATTTACTGATAATAAATCATAAAGAAATTTATTTTAAAACAATTATTTGGTATACATATAATTTTACCATTTACTGTTGTCAAATTTTTCACGACCCCCACATTCAGTTACGCAACCCCATATGGGGTCACGACCCACAGTTTAAGAAGCTTTGCCTTATAGACAAAGAAACAGAGGCTTAAATTTTAAAACTTAAAAGACAATAAGGCAGTTGTTGGTAGCTTCTGAACACTGTTTGCTAACATCATAGAATCACAGTACATGCCCCCCTGTATAGTACATATTTGTAATTGAGTGTGGTTCTTTTTTAAATCAATCTTGTGATTAATAGCTAATTGGCAACGAAAGCACATACTGGGATGGACCCCACCCCAGCCTACCATTCTACTGAGCAAAGTTTGAAACCTTCCTCCAACTTAAGAGGTTCTTCCATTGGAGAAAGCCGCTTATGTTGAATTAAGGGTCTTTAGGCTGGAGGAAGCCATCTTGGAGGATGGCTGGATCCAGTCCACTATAGTTACTCTTGGTAACTTTAACTCTTTGTTAATCTGTAGTTGTTAGGGTTGCCAACCTCCAGGTGGTGACTGGAGACCTCCCACTATTACAACTGATCTCCAGGTGACAGAGATCAGTTCCCCTGGAGAAAATGGACTCTATGGCATTGAAGTCCCTCCCCTCTCCAAACTCCTCCCTCTTAGGCTCCACCCCCAAAATCTCCAGGTATTTCCCAACTCGGAGCTGGCAACCCTAGTAGTAGTAGGGAAAAAATTGAGTCCAGTAGCACCATCAAATTTTCCAGGGGTATAAGATATCTGACAGAGTGCGCTTTGACTCACAAAAGCTTATATACTGGAAAAATGTTGTTGGTCTTTAAGGTGCTACTAGACTCGAATTTTGTTAAACCTTAGGAGTAATTCTGTTTCCAATCCATCCACTTTATGTTATGTTCCTTGCATTGTTATGTTATGTCTGTTCCTTTCGTTGACAGCTGAATCGGAGTGACAGTGACAGCTCAACATTGGCCAAAAAGTCCCTCTTTGTGAGAAATGCCACAGAACGGCGGAGCTTGAGAATCAAAAGGGTATGTGCTGTTTTGCTGAGGTGCTGCTACGGACCTTTCCGTTTCATTTAAAACACTTTGCCTAATCAAAGGGTTTCATCTGCAGGAATTAGGCAAGTTTCATGTTAAAATAAACTTATATGAACCATCCATTCTTTTACTGTTCTGCAGCAGGTAAAACTAAGAATGAACCTGCTCATTCAGAAGTATCATTCTTCCAGAATCCCCACCTCTCTGACACGGTAGTTTGTCAAGTGCAGGGAGTTTTCTTTAGAGTGGGGAACATTCAATCTCCCACTAACTTTTAAATTATAGCAATTGCCTTTTAAACTCAGTCTTTAAAATCACAATTAAACTCACAAATAAACTCACAAGCCAGTATGGTGTAGTGGTTAAGAACAGTGGTTTGGAGCAGTGGACTCTGATCTGGAGAGCCAGGTTTGATTCCCCACTCCTCTACATGAGCGGTGGAGGCTAATCTGGTGAACTGGATTTGTTTCCCCACTCCTACACACGAAGCCAGCTGGGGGACCTTGGGCTAGTCACAGCTCTCTCAGCCTCACCTCACAAAGGTGTCTGTTGTGGGGAGGGGAAGGGAAGGTGATTGTTTGATTCTCCCTTAAGTGACAGAGAAAGTCGGCATATAAAAACCAACTTCTTCTTAAAGAAACTTTACTCCTATCTCCTTCTATCCCACTCCAGGAATGGTAGTGTTGTTTATTTTACCTCCTTCATCCCTTATGCTCAGATCTAGGAAGCAGTGAAGGGATGGTTATAGGGGACAGACATGGCCCTAGGCATCCCAAATGACTCAGAACAGCTGTGAAGTACCTGTGGCTCAGCATGATTTGCAGTGAGTAGCACTTGGTAGGGGACACTTAATCCTTCCCCTGCCAACTGTTCTTTGCCTGGAACCATGCCCCCTACAGTATTTCACTACAGATATATGGCAAGTACACATCTAGGAAGTTCCCAGGTGGGAATGGAGGTTGCAGAGTAAAATGATGTGCAGTGCTGTTCCTCTCCTGCAAAGTGCGTTCTTTCCCTACTTTGCAGCTATTCATCAGTTCCCAGAGTTCCCAGATCAACCTCAGCCACTAAATGATTTAATTTAATTTATTTATCATCTTCCTTTCTCACTGAAACTCACAGCAAATGATTGATCCACCCAGCATCCAGTTTCTCACTGGAAATCAGTCTTTGTTTAGGAAGGACTTGGGATTCTTCAAGAATGAAAGATCTCTTGACAGTGGAAAAATGTGCATCAAAGTATTAAATATTGAAGGAATGTTTGAAGAACATAGGGGACCCACACAGCATATATATGTTGGGTGAAATGATGGGGGGGGGGACTTAAATAGTGCCAAACCTCTGTGATAGAAAATAAGAATGCTCATAACTTTTTTTAAAAATATGGTATAATTAAAAAGATTAAAAACATGGAATTTGTTGACAATTTGGAATTCCGCTGTAATGATTGATTGCTAAGGTAGGTTATCTTGTGATGCTTCAACTACTGTTCAGAGCCAACGTGGTTAAAAGCGGTGGACTCTAATCTGGTGAACCTGGTTGATTTCTCCACTTCTCCAAATGAAGCCATCTGGGTGGCCTTGGGCTAGTCACAGTTCTCCCTGAGCTCTCTCAGCCCCACCTAACTCACAAGGTGTCTGTTGTGGGGAGAGGAAGGGAAGGAGGCTGCAAGCCAGTTTCCTTAAAAGGTAGAGAAAATCAGCATATAAAAACCTATTCTTCTTCTTTGTGAAAAATAAGTCAAAAGTGATGGCCCTATGGCAATAACAGGGCTATACTAAGCAGCGTTACACCTTTCTATGTCCACTGAAGTTAGTCGGTTTAAGAATGGATAATTCTGTATAGGATTGCACTGTTACTCTCGTGACAACTTTACATGCATAAATATATCTTCTAGACATATGTTACGTAGTTTGAATTCCACCTTGAATTTCTATGGTCACAAAGGCAGGCAATTTCTCCCCTTTCATGGCAGCCACAAACACTCTGAAATGCTACTCCTGAGGGACAGGGAAACCCCCCCCCCCCGAAATAACTTAAGAGGAATCCAAGGTCTATCATAGAAAGGGGAGTTAGCAAAAATCACCTCCCCTCTTTTCACCCATGGAAATTCTAGGCAGGATCCAAGCCATCACGTAGAGAAAAAGTATCGTGGCATACTGTATGGAAGCATATTTTTGTACCACATTGGGTTGTGACTTTTGTGGACTTTTAGTGTATCATAGTAATTCTTATTTCTTGGAATTCCTGAAAACTCTAGCCTGCTTGTCAGCCTAACATGCGAAGAGCAACACAAGAATGCCCTGTCCGTACCTCCCTCGACTTGGAGCTGGATCTCCAGGCTTCTCGGACTCGACAGAGCCGCCTAAACGATGAACTGGAAACACTGCGTGAACTTAAACTGAAGCTTGAGGAGATGAAAGCGAGAGGGGAGACAGAGCTTCCTCCGTGTGTGCTGGAGGATGAAAGATTCCAGAAGATCTTGAAACAAGCTGAAAAGCAGGTATAAAAGAAATCTTCTCATATCTCTAAATAGCAAAGAGCACACACACAAAGTTTACTGCCTGTAGAAGCTAAATTAATTTCACTCTGAACGGTCCATGTTTGCAAAGTAGTGGAATCAGAAACTCAGAGATATAGCATTGTATCCAGTGAGCCATGAATGGAATGAGTTCATGGAATAGTGCTGTCTCCCTGGCCCTACAAAGTTGCTCCCAAGGGTTGGCGGAAATGTCCTTGGACACAGTGAATCTTTGGGCTGTGCCTACTTGGTCACCATCCTAAGTGCTTTCGGACCAGGGCTTAGGATGGGCTACAAATGCACTTGCTTGTCATTAAACATGGAACCGCCCTCAGCAAACTATCTTGAGATGTGAAATGGGCCCATCTCTGTTTTAGAGGATTGGGCCCCTCTCTGTTTTAGTTTTTTGTTTTTGCCGTCAAGTCACAGCTGACTTATGGCGAACCCATAGGGTTTTCAAGGCAAGAGACATTTGGAGGTGGTTCGTCATTGCCTGACTCCACGTCATGGCCCTGGAAATCCTTGCAGATCTCTCCTCCAGATACTAGCCAGGGTTAGGGCAGAGAGAGTGTGACTGGCCCAAGGTCACCTAGTAAGCTTCCATGGCACGAGTGGGGATTTGAACCTGGGTTTCTCAGGTCTTTGTCCAACACCTTAACCGCTACACCACAATGGCTTTCTAAGGAGGTACTTAGGGTTTTTTAAAATAAATATTGATCTTTACCTCACTCTGTCCATCATTTAAAGACAATTTATGGATTTTAGTAGATTTTTTAAAACATAGGTTGCCATATTGTGGTTATAAAATTTGTTAAAAAGAACTGTTAGTGTAAAAACACTAGTTACAATTGGCATAGTTAGGTGTTATGTTTGTCCGCCTCAAAACTAGAAACACAAAATACTTAAAACACTGGGTTGGATTCAAGGATTGCCTACTTGGTCTAAGCGAGGAGTTTCCTTCCAATGAAAGGAGTTTCCCTTTGATGAAGAAGCCTTCCTCTGTCAGAAGAAGAATTCTCGCTTAGCTGGAGCCCTTGGATCCAACCCATAATCTTTTACTAAAAGCTCTTTTTGCTGGTATAGGAAATAATGAGCCTTTAAACTTCACAAAGCTCTTCAATTGGCTTTTTTTTAAAAATTGTGATCCAAATTTACACAATTCCATGCCAACAGCAACTTGTTCAATAAAAGATTGCCTTTCCTATTTTTCAAATAATATTCATAGACTTAAAATCTATTAAGGTCAGTGGGATTTTGCATTCACTTACATCTAGAAGAATACATGACTATTTCTCTCTCTCCATTATGTCCCACACATTAGAAAAAGCTTCCTGTTGGTGCTTTGGTGTGTTTTTTTTTCTTTCCTCTCATCTCTAAAACCTATTTTAAATATTAAAGTTCTACAGTAGGTATTTTATTCTTAATATGAATTTGAGTGCATAACATTTTCATTTGAAGAGCTAGATTTAGCATCTACTTTTAAGCCTATAAAATACCTCTTTTATTGTTACGGTCTGTGTAGTGCCATTAATCTTCAAAAAGCTTGCATGTGTCCTCTGCTTGGTGTAATATGTTTGCTCCATGAGGGAAATCTGTGTCTATTACGGAAGTCTTGCATCCGTCAAAACTGCAAAAGTCAGCGGACACTTGGGGGCCTTCGGTGCACTAATGTAAAAAAATTCAGGTAGAGAATAAAACACCGGCACACTTTATTAATACAACAGGGAAGTATTTTATGCAGCAAATCGACAATACAGAATACGGATAAATAGAAGATGATTTTGAGAGCTGGAGACGGTGCGCATTCCTTTTTAGAGTTTTCCAGACACTTCGCTAATTCAATATCATGGATGTCGTCTGGTTATAAACACAGACCAGGCCTTGGGTCCAATGGAACATTTCTGTGGGCGGGAGGATTTCTGCCGGTGGAGAATACTCTCTCTCCTCCTTGCTCCTGCTGCAGCCCAAAATAGCCCCCCAAATGTTGTTCCTAGAGGTCTTTTAGGAGCAGCATTAAGGAGAGTGCATTTTGGCTGCAGTGGGAGGAGGTGGGAAAGTTGTGCTCCACAGGTCGAACTTGTTCTCTCTGCAGAAACATTCCACTGTATCCCACTCTGTACCTTCTTTTTAATTCATCCTAAAAGCTGATTTAAGCTTCTGGGCTTGCAAAAGAAAAAAGAAGAAAAAAGGCTGAACTCCACATCCCTGCATGCAGAATCTTGTTTAAAGGGCTTTTCAGCCTTCATCTAGCTTCTACATGTGCATGCCAGCGAATCTTCTTTCTGGGTATGCAAAGGTGGTGTGCAGAGGGGCTGGTCCATGAATTAAGAGCCTTTTAAAAGAGATGCAAGGCCGCGCAGAACCGCCTTCAGCCCAAGCTCATTTCAGTCATTGTGCCACTAGGGGTTCTCCTTTTCTAACCTGAACGATGCCCTGCTCCCATCTGCAGCACTTCTCCTCCGCTTGTAAGTTCACGCTGTGTCCCATTATCACCTTCTGTTGTAGAAATTTTGCTTGATGGGCTTAAATAGCTACTCTTCTTTCCCAGCCTTCCGGAGTTCCTCTGTCGTATTGTCAATTGCTGCACAGTAGCTGTAATTTTGTTCCCTCAACAGGCTGAACAATCAAAGGAGGAAAAAAAACGGGGCTTAAGTGCTGAAAAATTGATGAGGAAAGCTTCGAAGGATGTATGCCGATTGCGAGAGCAGAGCCAGAAGGTGCCGCTACAAGTGCAATCATTTCGGTAAAGAGAGCCCTGATCTTTTGGGATTTATACAATCTGTGAGAATTTCTGGGTTAGCCAATCAGGCCTAAAAAGCAGCCTCAGGGAAGCATACGGATCAGGCCTTCAGCAGTGAGAAAAGAGGGTTAAACTCTTCCCTTAGTTCCATTTCCCTAAATGAAAATGGCTCCCTGTCAGCTGCTTAGGCTTCGGGTTGGGGGAAAAGACGGGCACTTGTATTGTGTCTGTCTTTGTTCCCTACTGTAGCTGATAGCCACCCAGAGGTCTCATCAACTGGGGAACTAGTATGCAGGGACTGAGCAGGGTTGCTACTGACTATCACAGCCCCACTGTTTTGACATAAAAAAGCTCTACTTAATTTTCACTTTTCCCTTATGGAAAGTGAACACATGAGATTTCCTTTTCATGCCATTTTCAGTATTTCTGCAGAGGAATGGAAGGGGTGATAAAGTATCTTAGTGTGTGTGTGTGTGTGTGTGTGTGTGTGTGTGTGTGTTTATCGAGAGAGAGGGTGCAGGATTATAAAACACAATCATGAACCTGCATACAAGATACAGAATTGATGTCAATGGGAAACTATAGATTTTCCTGACCACTTTAAATGTTCAGTCTATGAAATCTTGATGTTGAGCTTGATATGTAAGCAGAAAGCAGTCTAGATGTTTATCGGTGCAGTGGGACAGATTAAACCTCCCTGTGATAACACTATTTCTTCTACTGTTAGGCATTTTCAGTGGGCAGTGTCGCTACTCAGATCTTCATTCTAGTCACCAGATCCCTCAAATGGTATTTGCATAGTGCATAAGAAAATGCTTTAGTGGATGTGTGAGACTAATACAGAGTAAAGAGAAGGGACTGATACAGAATAAATTTCCACTGGATCCAACCCATTTCTTTTTCTCCTACAGTGCATGTTATAGCATACATCACAGAAAACTCTGCAACCGCTGACCATGTATTTCTTTTCCACCTATTTCTTTGTTAAAGGGAGAAGATTGCATACTTTACAAGAGCAAAAATCAGCATACCTTCGCTACCGGCTGATGATGTCTAACAGTTCCCCCGCCCCCATCTCCACAAGGTGTTTTTCTACTTGTCCATCTTTTTTTTTTTGTAAAGATGAAATATTTTGTAGTATAGTTACCTGGGTTTGAAGCCTCCTGTTTTACATCCCACTTACAGATATTGTTTGTAAAAACAACAACAACAACAACAACAGTAAATTGTGTTCCTGTATTTTTTTAAATGCAAGGAAAAGCCCCCTCTCTTCTCTGTGCAAATCCCCCACACCAAAAAAACCAAAGTAGATTATTTCTGGTACACCGACGCTGATTTTGTACAGTTTGTATGTATTGCAGATGTGCTACTATTTTGTAAAGATAGATCTAAAGAACAAAGGCAGTACCAAGTATATCCTGTTGAACTGCACTGTGTCAAGAAATATTGTGTTCAGCAGGAGGTTTCTTTTCACTGTTATTTTTTTTTCACAAGAGCAGACTGTGAAGATGGCTGCTAGGCCATGCAATATTTTTGTACAAATGTGTGACTTTTTTTTTTTAGCTATCGACAAACGCTAGCTCTTCTTCCAAAACAGCAAGGCTGCCTCATATGGACAGGTGCTGTTTACTTCTGTCCCCCTTTGGAACTTTCAACTAAGAACCCTGTCTTCTTCTTCTTCTTCTTCTTTTTGTATGAAGAAAGAGTTATGTGACACTGAGCTACAAGAGCGTGGTTTTGTGAATGTACTGGACCTTGGGCTGCACTCAGATTGTCAAGTCTCCTTGCATCTGAAAGCAGGGAAAGGTAGTGTGCGGCAGCCCCTATATCCCTGAAATGTGTTAAACCGAATATACCCAAGGGCAGCTGTCTTCTAAAACTGGACTCAGGTTCATGCAAAACATTTAAACCTGAGGAGTCAAACACCTAAAAGATAAAAACTAACACTTCACTGTTATGTGTACGTCTAGCACAAAAGCCAGTAGCCTGTAGGAACAGTCAAGTGTAGAAAAGCCCTAACAGACCTGTGCAATTTTCAAAGAAGTGGTTCTTGGCAAAATTCATAAACTGTTTTATGGACCTAACATCTTGTTGGTATAGAAATTTCTTCTAAAGAGGAAATGCATGATATTAGAGCACTTAAAAATACATTTTAATAGGTAAAAGAACAAATACACCATGCGAGCTGATTCCCAACATAAGTGTGGCACAAAAAGGAAAAATCATGATCGAGATACCTATGGCACTAGAACCCTGGTTTGTTTAAATTGCTGTTTGTATTGATACAAAGTCAAAAGACAATAGGAATGTGCTTGTCAAGGCTGGTGCTGGGAAACAAAAATTTCTTGTGATTTTTCTAAGCAGCATAATGCTACAAGTGTGTAAGTGGATGTGTATATACTGGCATATTCTCTCTTGAGTGTCGTCTAGCGGCAAATAGCTGCTCCTCGCTGGTGTCGTAGAAGGCCTTGGCTAGCAGAGATGATCGCTCTGGCTGCCATTAGCTTGGCCACTGTGATATCACAGTAGGGTTGCCAAACTCCAGGTAGGGCCTGGAGATCTCAGAGATTATAACTGATCTACAGGCTACAGAAACCAGTTCCCCTGGAGAAAATGGCTGCTTTGCAGGGTGGACTGTATAACATTATACTATGCTGAGGCCCCTCCCCAAATCCTACCATCCCCGGATCTGTCTCCAAATCTCTGGGAGTTTTCCAACTAGGGTTGCCAATCTCCAGGTAGTGGCTGGAGATCTCCCGCTATTACAACTGATCTATTACAACTCAGGCGACAGAGATCAGTTCACCTGGAGAAAATGGCTGCTTTGAAAAGTGGACTCCATGGCATTATACCCTGCTGAGGTCCCTCCCCTCCCTAAACCCTCCCCTCCTCAGGCTCTACCCCCAAAATCTCCAGGTATTTCCTAACCCAGAGCTAGCAACCCTCTTTCCAGCCCAGAGTTGGCAACTCTAGGCGGCTGAGCAGTCTAGATCAAGGCAGTTGATTACTGAAGAGAATTGGAAGACCTTAGCATTTGAATTCTAACTTCTTGCAAACTTGCAAATGCAGTTCCGTGCACACGGAGATGTGAGCCCCATTGTAGTTCATAAGACTGGGCTGTAAGCCACAGAGATTCTGCTTGAAGGTCTTTTCAGTTACACTTTGGGTGTATAAATTGGTTGAATCATTTGATCAGCACAAGAGGATGACACTTTCTGCCTGTGTATGTGACACATATAGACAAACACACCTACACATGGTATCTAAGTAGAAAACAAGAAGCTGTTTGAATACTTTTGGAAATAGCAAAATATTATATGGTTAGGCCCACCAAGATGTAGCCTTTTGCCAGGATGTAATTGTCTTGCTGAAAGATCAGGAAAACATAATATGTTTGTTGCCATCTTCAGAATAACTGGTGTATTTAAAAACAACAACAACACACACACCTGTGCCTTAATTTTTTAAAACTAAAACTCCCCAGGGGGTTCTCTTGTTATGCACAAGTTATGTAATTATTCAGATCCTGTAAACATGCCTTCAAACGCGGAGGCAGTTAGGCAAACTAACTGCTTGATACTTCATGGATACCCCATACTGTTTTACATACATTTTAGAACTACTATAAACACACAAATGCCATTCATTGTGATGAGGTCAGTCTCTAAAAGCTAAACGTTTTGAAATTATTTAATATAGAAATGAAGGTTGACTGTCTCAGTTTCTCAGCTTGACTATAAAATGTTCGTAGATTTGATGTATAGAGTTGTTCCTTATGATTTATTTATTTTCAGTCTTATTTATGTTACTGTTTAATATAGTTCAGTTCTGGCCATTTAAATTTGCAGGTTTCAAAAAAAAAAACTACCATCAGAAAGATTGTACAGTTTTCTTGATTCATACACACACACACACACACACATACATGTATACACATACACACACGTTAAATGAATATCAGACACGGACTAAAAAGGATTTTCCCTAATAACCCATAGTTATTGGCAAATAATATTGTTGGCTATTTATAAGACTTACTCTTTTTTAAAATGAGAGCGATCTTCCATGCTTTAATACGCCCTCTTACTACCAAGGGTACACGCATACTAACTCAAGAATACATTTGAAAGAGTTCTGGCTTTTTCAGAACTGACCCAGTTTATTTTCAGTGATGAAACAGCATGCTGATTTTAAAAAAAATGTGAATATGGACACATTCCAGTCTATACAGATACCACGTTTAATGCAGGATGTTATTCTTCATGGAACAGAAGAATTATAACAAAACAGTTCTCATTATCAGTATATTAGTGCAAATCGCTTATTGAATTTTAAGTATTACAGGTGTAAGGCAATATTATTGTTTAGCCAAATGAACAAAAGTATAGCAATTTGTTTATAGGATGAAAATCAGATTTCAACTTTTTTATCTTGTTACAATTAAGTATAAAATGCTCAGGACTGAACTAAACATGTAATCAGGTTATATCACGAATGTCTTTCTTTGCTAATATTGTCTGTAAATGTACACATGTACATCACCTAGATTAACTTTCATCTCTGCACTTTCCATGTGTTTCAGTGATTTGGAAAAAAAATACATTTTTTTAACAAAGCTCTGTTGTTCAGTAGTGTTCTGTTTTACAAAATTTCTCAGCCAAATGCAGTCTTCGGTAAAAGATTTCTACATTCAGAAGCTTCCAGTATTATTTTAAGAGCTACAGCCTGCAATATTTGTGGTTAATTCATTAATATGATCACTAATCAGCAAAACTGTATCTTTATATTTACCACCATAGACCTGTTTAAAAAGTATGCATGGGCATGCATGCCATTGTCTATGTGAGTAGCACAAAAACTGGAATACCAAAAAAATACATGGAATTTAGGAAATTTAGGCATTCTGTTCATGTCCCTTTCGCTTTGTCTGTGTAGGAACAGAGAAACCTGGAACTCTAGCTTTGAGCATACTTTTTTTGAGTGGATAGTAATTAAATCTGGTTCAGCCAGTATCGTTTTTTTTACAGCCCCTATCTGCTGGATAAACTGTTTGAATGAATTGGTCAAACAGGAACCTGTTAGTTATCCTCTTCAGCCCTTGGCCTCTTCTCTAGAAGGAGCAGGAAATTGTTAGATAATAGTGATGCTATTTCCCTTAATTATGAGTGGTGATAATGACTAAGCAGCTATTTGTACAAACCCGATTGGTACAGGTACAGTCTAAAGCCAACATATGGGATCACTGTTCAGTTCGCGTTACATTTTTCATTCAAAATTTGAGTAAATTGGCAGAAATCAGTTTTTAAATGTTTTAGTTAAATCAAGACTGTATTTCCTTATTTGTGGACATCTCCTCTTTGCCATTTTTAATATACCAGTTTATCCATGACTATATTGTCAGTTGATGGTATCCTGCACTGGTCTAAAAGACTGAAGAATTTCAATGAATGAATGTCCAATTAATAAGCATAGAATAAGGAATTTACCAAAGTAATCAGTAAACAGTGAATCCTCACATTATTGTCTAACAACAGTCTTTTTTTGTGCTTCTTATGATGTTCCTTCAAAATGGGTAACCAAAGAAGCAAAGCAAGGCTTGAATTTCTGTTGTCCCTCACAAAACAAAACCCACAAGTCAAAAACAATGGCACTTTTATTTTTGCTCTTGTTTCACTATTAGGGAATCAATTCAAAGACGATTTTTTCATAGGTTCTACAGTTTTCCAAAATATGTCTTCTATCATGGCTAGAGGGGGAACGCTTACAATTTTTACATAACATTTCTTTGGTACTTTTCTGGAGCACATACATTTGCTAAAGTTCCCTGCTATGCTTTCTTTATCAAAAATCTAAGATTCCCGTCTTACAAGTGACTGAATGTGCCAGCTAATATGTCCCTTAGTAGAGACTGTAGCATTTCCATAAAATCTAAGTTCAGTATTGTTCGGTTCTTGGCACTAACTTCTGAACTTGCTACAGGTAGAGATATTGTTTAGTACTTAATACGGAGAGAAATTTATATTCTTACACTTTGAAATTCCTTTCTAAATGCCTAGTTTTGAAGAATGACGTCAGGTACATTTCATATTATCTGGTATCATTCAGAAATACTTTGCATACAGGCAAACAACAGCCAGCCATTATTTCTAAGGAACGAAGCCCACTTTCTAATAAAGCTAATACTCAAACTTCCGAGTCTTTTCTCTATACAAGTTACAATGTTAACCTCTTTTTTAATAGCTTTTAAAAGGTTAGTATTATTAAATTATTAACAATTAGGTTAATAAGAGGGGTTAAGAAAGGCATTTTAAGTTGCATATTCATGGGACCCATACAAGACCATCAACTAAAAAGTTAGTTTCTTTCATATAGTAAAATGATTGCAGTATTTCTCAAATTTTTAGGAAATATAGGCTTCAACCCAAAACTTTAGTATTTAAAACAGCACTGATTCTGTCCAAGAACAGAATGGAACATTTTGTAAAAATTTTGTTTTTGTTTTCTCCTTCCATATTTTAAAAAATATAGGCAGACACAAGGGTATCCAAGTAAGCATTTTTTTAAAGGAACCTGGTATTTTCCATGTGTTGAATCACTAGTTCTTCTATAGATGATAACAATGAATCAAACCAAAGAATCCTTTAAACATTATGCCAGTCTGTTGCTGAGTACTTGGCAACTAAAAAAATGTTCTGCATCAGTTCAACTTGTTAGGCTGGATACCTAACACCACAACGTTTCACCTATTTCTAGGCTGTTCAAAGAAGTTAAAGTACAAAGGGCCGCACATGGAAATTAATTGCTGAATGTGGTGATGTGTACTTGTGTGAAATGAGAAATCATTAAATTTCCTTATGTCTTATTTGAACGTTGGTGGATTTTCGTTTTTGTTTTTACATTTCAATCAAAACAGACAAAACTATATGGTGGTAGTTTCTACACAGTCATTTTAATCCCTTCCTGTGAAAACAGCGTTTTCAACTTTGCAATAACAAGCATAAAACACTGCTCTTTAAATAAAAAGTAGAGGAAGAAAGACTTAGATGCCCAAGAGTAATGAATCGGCAGAGGAACAAAGTGTCCCTTGAATGTTAATTTGAGGAAAGTTTTGTCTGGCATTTTGTAAGAGTCTGAAAAGAAAAAGAAGCCTTTCTGTCTTCTCAAACTCGCAGGCTTTTGGGTCTGTTGACACGTTTTGAGCGTTGACAGGTGTCTTGCTCTTCTGCCATGGTATAATGAAGCGAGGATGGATGAACATCCGTTGAGCAGACCATGCAATTCATCAGTGAGCCGCCAAAGATGAGGCAGAATCCAGCAAACCAGCCTACAAACAGTGCTTCTCCCAAGTCCCACCTGGGAACAATGTCTGGAATGCTCTCATCCCAAAATTCCTGCACAATCATGTGAGCGACCCATGAAACTGGGATTATGGCCGTTATTCCTGATATCCAGAAGATGACTCCTCCAAACAGCAGTAGCCTCCTCTTAAGATTCAGTTGTTGTTCACCAACCTTTAAGCAGTCCAGTCCAAAACCTGAGAGCAGGAGGCCCAACAATCCTAAGCCATTTGATACAAACATCAGAATCCTACACATTTTGAGCTCGGGTGGCAAAGCCAGAAAAGAATCAAATTCCTTGCACTGCATTCCCCCTTCTTCTTGGATCACACACGCTTGCCAGAGTCCCATTGTCCAGATCTCCAGTTCGTTCAGTTCTAGGTTGAGGTTTTTCCACTGAGGTAAGTAGGTAGTGAGACAGGTTAACACCCATCCCAACAAACAAAGTAAAATGCCAGCTAACTGCAGCATCGTTCTGTACTCTAAAGCCATTCGAAGGGCAGAACCCTGAAACTGCAAGGGCTGGAAAGGCTTATCTGCCAATTCTATAAGAACTGCTACCTTATATGGTGGCTGCAGCCCTGATGAACTTTAGTTCTTTGCTGACGGGAATACAAGGTTTGAGAATTAACCCTTTCAGAGCTCTGAAATGTGTTTTTGTTCTTGTTGAATATAATGTTTCTTGTTAAGGACGAAGGGCTCTGCTTAACCATGAGTTAGGTTTTCTGATAAGGATTTGATCTGCTACCTTCCAATTTGCTTGGTAAAATTATATCCCAATGCCTGATGATTACAAGTCTGAGGATGAACAAAGAACGCTCTATGACCCCCTCACCCTAAAACACAACAGAAATCTTTGTGCTTCAATACGGATTAATTAGATTTTAAGTGGTGATAAAAAAAACCCAGCTCTGTCTGCAACAGGAGTTCATTGTAAAGACTAAATTTGAGATTTCAGGGTTGCAAATCAAGGCCTTGAAAAGAAAGGTAGACTGTTTTCCTATAATCTGTATTATTAGACTTCCTCAATATATATATGTATATATATACACCCAAAGGCTTATCTTTCATTCTCCTCATCTTTCACCTCTACAGGAAAGACTGCAAAAGATCTTTCTCGTGTGTTCTACCTATAACATGTTTTAAATAAGCTTTCTTGTATATTTGACCTTTTAAAAAGTACAATGGAGCAAGTAGTGATAGCTCAAAATACTCTCAAACAGCCCTGTAGCGTGCACCACTGTAAAGGACAAATTTGCAACTCTCTAGGCTTATGCAACATGAGATTAATAAGGAAATATACTGTGCAAAACAGTTTGTGCATATGAACATGGATATTAATTGTGTTTTCCTTGTGTAGAATTCTTAAGTATGCTGCTTGTACAAGAGAAGGCTGTGGCTCAGTTTGTAGAGTATCTGCTTGGCATGCAGAAAGTCCCAGGTTCAATCCCCGGCATCTCCAGTTCAAGGGACGAGGCAAGTAGGTGATGGGAGAGACCTTTCTCTGCCTGAGACCCCGGAGAGCTGCTGCCAGTCTGAGTAGACAATACTGACTTTGATGGACCAAGGGTATGATTCAGTATAAGGCAGCTTCATGTGTTCATGAGAGAGAGCCGTGCCACAACCAGGGGCCTTTTCCCACATGAAATGTAGAATGAGAACTAAAAAATGTTATCTAGTTTATGAAGATTAGTACCACCTTGCTGGATCAGTTGCCATATTTCTGAGAGTGGCCAAGAACTCTTTGGTGTAAGATTGTTAATGATTTATCTCATTTGTTGGAAAGTGCCGTCAAGTCACAGCAGACTTATGGCAACCCCTGGTGGGGTTTTCAAGGGGACATTCAGAGGTGGTTTGCCATTGCCTGCCTCCGCGTCACATCCCTGGAATTCCTTGGAGGTCTCCCATCCAAATACTAGTCAGGGCCAACCCTGCTTAGCTTCCGAAAATCCAACAAGATTGGGCTAGCCTGGGCTATCCAAGTCAGGGTGATTTATCCCATATGTTCTAGTTATCCCATCTGTACTAGTTGAGGAGCCCCATGGTGCAGAGTGTTAAGCTGCAGTACTGCAGTCAAAAGCTCTGCTCACTACCTGAGTTCGATCCCGACGGAAGTTGGTTTCAGGTAGCCGGCTCAAGGTTGACTCAGCCTTCCATCCTTCCGAGGTCGGTGAAATGAGTACCCAGCTTGCTGGGGGTAAAGGGAAGATGACTGGGGAAGGCACTGGCAAACCACTCCGTGGTCGGTGTTGGAAATGTCAGGATGTGATGTCACCCCATGGGTCAGGAATGACCCGGTGATTGCACAGGGGACCTTTACCTTTATACTAGTTAAAAGGGGATGGTTTTACAAGAATATACTATAGTGTTGTTATTGATTTATACAAAATATGTGGCAAATATTATTCTTGGATTTCTGCTTCATTCCAAAAGGACAGCCATTAAAAGCTGGAATTTATTATATTCATATATGCATGCCCATCACTCATAAAATACTATCTAAATAAATATATTATCCATAAGCTTAAGAGCAGAATTCTAAATGATACTATTTTTCTGAAGTCTGCATGTATAGGGGGGAGGGTTCTAGAAATGTTATTAAAGAGGTCACTAATCTTATTATTCCTTGGATTGTACTCAGTTCATCCTCATCTCATGTGAAATCCTGTGTTGCATTCCATATAATGAAATCTTTGTGAACAAGCGACTTGCAGTAAACATTAACCTAGTCGTGAAGATATGGCAAGGAGAAACCTGAGGAATATATGCTAAAGTCAATGCAAAGCACAACCAACATTCCTAGAATTTTTTGGAAATTTAATCATATCCTTTCACCACTTCACATATTCATTAAACTTTACTTTCCTGGAGAGGGTTTTTTTTGGTGTGTGTGTTTTGCTCCTGATAAGACTCTGCTAGTTTTGTTACAGAATTATAGAGAGGCATACTGCACTAAAAAGAACCACCATGTGCTTTTTTATCCCCCCCCCCCCAAAAAAAATATTTTCTTCCTTCTTGTGTGATCTTTGTTTTTAAAAATGTAACCTGGATCTTATGATCCTGCTATGGCAGTAGCTGACACAATAGGGTTTGCAAGAGAATCACAACCATATGTTCAATTAATAGCAATGCCAGAAACTATGCCATTTGTTGCAGAAATGATCACTAGTCTAACAACACCCTCAGATGTTCCCACAGCATCCTGGCAACTCCATCACCGCTTACCAATCACAATAACTGCATGCTGACAGTGGCCCCATATGATCCATAAATAAAAGTCACCAGCCAATGCATGGCAACAGTCAACAACCCCCATGAGATCACCATACCCAGTGCATGTACACCTTCCACACGTAATCCACACAAAGAGAATACAAAACAGTTCTCATTTTGTGTGGAAACTGGTACAGGTTCGGTCAATCAATCAAATCAATCGACCTTTATTGGCATATACTCAGAAACATGACATAAGCAGTACACAAAATCCACTGTCCATATACAGGTTGGGTTATGTGCTCACAAGTTTAAACAAATGCAGTTAACCTGATCAAGTCCTGGTTTTTAAAGTTGATTTGGTACTTGGCTTTGATTTTTTGCAATGCAGAGCCTTCTAGTCCCAAACTAGTGAAGCATAACATGTCTTCTACTTACAGCTTAATCCAACCCACGTTTACTTGGAAGTAGCCCCCAGAGGCACTCTCTGGCAGGTAAGTATGCAGAAGAGTTCGGTTTTAATATTTTTGAAGGCTTTGGGACATGTAGAGTGCACTTTTGCCGTTCCAGCATTTGAAAAAGCTGGAGGAACTTTACTTCCAAGAACATGCTTAAAATCAGAATGTCAGTTTTGTTTTGAAAGGGAAATTTTCTTTAAGACAAACCAACCAACCATGATTTCCCCACAGCTCCATGCCATAATGTTCTTGAAGAACTCCATCTTAAAGTGGTAGGAAGAAAATTAACACAGCCTGATCAATACTAGTTTCTGTTATGATCTTTCAGGGTTACACTCTTCTAAGCTCATTGGCTTTGATGGACTTAGAAGGACTTAGAAGGGTGTAACTGACCTTAGGATTTCCCTGTTTGGGTAGTTTGTTCCTATGTTCACACTCTTGTGGAGATGCAGAATGCTAAAAATGGTATTGAATACCACTGATAAGTAATTTGATGCTGCTATTAATTTTATGCAATGTATACACTAATTTGCCATCATGTTTTATTCTTTTCAGTCATCCTGTACACATGGCTGGGCTTGTATAAAGTTATCTATCTACTTGTACATTACTTGTGTGTGCATTATATGGGTTTTCTTTGCCTATAGACCGAAATGCTTACGGTTTAAGTCTCTCAACCTTATGAGTTGCTATTGTGCCTTGTTTTATCATTTTTAATGTTTTAACCCTGATATGTGTGTGTGTGAAGTGCTGTCAAGTTGCAGCCGAGTTATGGCGACCCCTTTTGGGGGTTTTCATGGCAAGAGACTAACAGAGGTGGTTTGCCAGTGCCTTCCTCGGCACAGCAACCCTGGTATTCCTTGGTGGTCTCCTATCCAAATACTAACCAGGGCTGACCCTGCTTAGCTTCTGAGATCTGACGAAATCAGGCTAGCCTGGGCCATCCAGGTCAGGGCAACCCTGATATAAGTGCCTTAAAATAAAAATATTTTTCTACTATATAATTTTACCTTCTCCACCCAATGTTGGGTCCCCAGCTTCCAGTGTAGTAAGTATCATACTAGGTTCTAAAAGACCCAGGTCTGAATCTCCATTAGGGCTGTCAGCCTACAGATAATAGCTGGAGATCCCTACCCTTTTCAGGCTCCACCCCCAAAACCTCCCACCGGTGGTAAAGAGGGAGCTGCCAACCGTAATCTCCATTCTGCCATGGATGTTTAGTGGGTGATCTTGGGCCAGTAACACACTCTCGGCCTAACCTGCCTGACAGGATCGTTGTGAGGATAAAATGGAGGGTCCCCGTTGTGGAGACAAGCAGGGTATAAATGAATAGGGTTGCCAGGTCCCTTTTTGCCACTGGTGGGAGGTTTTTGGGGTGGAGCCTAAGAAGAGCAGGTTTTGGGGAGGGGAGGGACTTCAATGTCATAGAGTCCAATTGCCAAAGCGGCCATTTTCTCCAGGTGAACTGATCTCTATCGGCTGGAGATCAGTTGCAATAGCAGGAGATCTTCAGCTAGTACCTGGGGGTTGGCAACCCTAACTCTACAGCATTATATCCTACTGAGGCCCTTCTCCTCCCTAACCCATTCTCCCCGCCTCCCCCCCCAAAAAAAAATCTCCAGTAATTTCACAGTTTGGAAGTGGCGACCCTAGATGTGGTTTGCTGTATTCATTTAGTGATATTACATGTAACAGTGGGAATAGAAATAAAGTCTTCATGAAAGATCCCAAGTTTTCTCAAGGGCAGGGGGGGAAAGGGAGAACTTGGTAGCATTTGAAGATTGATGAAAGGAAAACATGAAAGGGTCGATGGCAGGATTGACATTGTTAAGTCAATTGAAATATTCACTAGGCAAAAAAGAGGCAGCCATATTGGGGAATCGCCAGAAAATATTTTTTAGCTTTCTGCTTCAGGTGAGGATGAACTTTTAGGGTTAAAATCTTCAATCTGAGAAAGATCTGCTAGCAGTCCTATACCAGCAGCAAAAATAAACAAGTCTAGCTCAATTTATGGTCTGCTGGGCAAATGAAAGGAAAAACTGGGGTGATTTCTTTGAGGCAGTGCCTTCCAGAAATGTTGCAAATTGAAACACAAAAAAGATCCTTTGAAATACTAGATACAGTATGTATTAGATAATTAATATTGTATCCATGAGACAGTGTATGGCCGTGGGGATCGACTAATAGAAAATATCTAATTTATAAAGACAGTGCAAAAATCTTTAAGGGGGGAAAAAGGGGAAAAGAGAATTTCTGATCATAAAGGAAAAACAACCTCTATTGTCTTCTGGCTTCACTGTACGAGTGCTGTGCGAATAAAAGAAAGTTTGCCTTTCCAGTATTTCTAAATGCAGCTTGATCTTGGAATGCTACGTTCTTACCAGGGGTTTCTCTCGTCAACGCTCAGCATTGCTAACTGAAAAGCCAGGATATCAAGGCCAGAATGGCTCCGCTGAAACACATGTTTAAATAAGTCTCCTTGTTCAGTTTCCTTTACAAAGTGCAACACAGGCAAGCATTTTTTTTCCCCTTGCCTGCTTGAACAAAAAAAGAGCCTGGGTTTTGTATTACTCCTCGGCCTTAGAAGGAAACTCTTGTTTCAGGCTAACTTGAGAGACCTTTCTTTTAAGGCTGACCCATTCAAACATGTACACTGATATTTAGCGGTAATAACATAAAATTAACATGCCAACCCTCAGAGGTATAGTTACAAACATCCAAGAATTTACAGAAGGAAGATTTGGAAAATAATAGCTGCCGCCACCAACTGTCTACATTACGTCACAAAGGGTAGAGTTTGGGGTGGGAGGAGATGCTTACAATTTGGATCTTCCGTGAAGTTAAGTACTTGTGTGTTTTTATGTTCCAAGAGTCCTGAGATATTAAAATCTATTTATTAAAAACATTTGCTTTTCTTTGGAAAGATGAGTTGCTACTATTTGTAAGGTGTACTTTCATATATAGTTAAAAGGAGAGTTAATATGATCAGGTGAATCTCATACAGCAAATATAAAGCAGTTATTATTCATTATCACAAAAATCAGCATAGGAAGCCAAAATGTAATGAAGTCTCCTATTTTTAACAATATTTTACACATACAGCAAGGAAACAGTATTTTACAATAATGATGGTCCTATAATACACAATTTGCTAAAACAATTTAAAGTCCAAACAAATCAAGGGATCCACCCCAATACGTCTTGGGTCCCAATCCATCTTTGATCAGACTTGCCACTTCACAAGGCGATCTATATCCTCTATCGCCATGTGTGTAACATACTGTTTCCTTGTTGTATGTGTAAAATACTGTTAGAAATAGGAAACTGTTATATTTTGGCTTCCTATGCTGATTTTTGTGATTGTGTTAATTTAGCATAGAGGTGTTTTTTTCATATCAGTTATTATTCATTAGCCCGTGGGTGGTCGATCTACAGCATGAGACAACAGCCATTTCCACACAAGTTATTTATCCCAGGTTCAGTCATGATGTGACGTCACCCCATGGGTCAGCAATGTCCCGGTGCTTGCACAGCGGACTACCTTTATCTTTTCAGTACCGCTGGGGAAATGGTTGTGCATGTACTGGATTTCCCAGTCTTTCCCAAATCTGCTTTGCTGCCATGTTTTGGGAAAGATGGCAGCAAAGCCTGAATGGCTGTCACATATGTGGGAATGTTCGGGTTTCCCTGGTCCTGCCCACATGGCAGCCATTTTCCCCACAGTGATAACTTCTTTTTTAAATCAGCAACTGCATATTGTTATAGTGATATAATGGTATAAGAATATGTATAACAGTTTATCTGAATTCTGAGCTTTCATTTTTTTAAAAAGTACATCTCTGGCCCCTTTCATTGTGAAGATATAAGAGGAAAGGCATATCTGTGCAATGAAACTAAAGACTAGTTTGTTAGAGCTAGAAACTTACTGTTTTGAGAGCTCAACATTTAGAGACCCTGCTGCACATATTGTTATCACATTTAGGGTTGCCAGGTCCCCACTCACCTTCGGTGGGAAGTTTCTTTGCCAATATTGTGTGTGCGCGTGTGCACACACGCCGATATGCGGCACTTCCGGTTAATAACCGGAAGTGCCGCCTCCCAAGGAGCCTTAGACCACTCGAACTCTTAGTTTGAGTGGTAAAGGGCCGCAGCTAAGAGTTTGAGTGGTCTAAGGCTCCTCGTGAGGTGGCACGCGCATGCACGATT
Source organism: Euleptes europaea (assembly GCF_029931775.1). Classification (NCBI taxonomy): domain Eukaryota; kingdom Metazoa; phylum Chordata; class Lepidosauria; order Squamata; family Sphaerodactylidae; genus Euleptes; species Euleptes europaea. Next base: position 59,348,727 of record NC_079320.1, read on the forward strand.
GCCCGCCAGCCCTCAGCTGATCAACGGGCAGAGGGGCACATTACCGGGGGTTTGCCCGCCACCAGCGGGCACCTGGCAACCTAATCACATTATAGCCCTAGAACAATATTCAACTGTCTTTTTGTTTAAAAAACAAAAACTGGTGGTGGGGGGGGGAGTGGTTGCTGCTGATGAACTGAGACAGGAAAACTATGGGGAAACCTGCCCTGTGGAAGCCCCAAAGTCACTGCACTGTATTGGCAGCTGCAGAAGCATCTGGGAAACTATACATACCTGTCCCCCTGTGGAAAACACCAATGAAGCTAAAATGCAAGTGATCAAAAACTCAAGCCAAGTCTGACCAAATTCGGCCGAGGGCTAACTTTAAGGCAACGCAGGGATAGGCAGCCTCTGGCATGCAGACCCCCACTGGCGCACCAGGACATTTTGCTTGGCACCCAGGCCCAGATCTCTGCCAAGACACTGGCGGCACTGTTTGAGCCAGCCGCAGACAAGAAGGAAACAGGCACGGCTCTGAAAGACACCTCCCTGGCCTGCACAGCCAGCAGCCAAGTGGAAGGCAAATGACTGGCAGAGTTACTGGCAGTGCTGCTGGGGCTTGGCTTACTCCAAGTGGGCCTGGCCAAGTACAGCTCTGAGCTTCGCCCCCCCCCCCATTTTAGTTTGCAAGCATACCAATCTTGTTGCATTTTTGCAGTCGTTGCATTTTTGTCAGCACTTGGGACAGAAAAGTTGCCTGCTCCCGATTGAGCGCTCTCACTGGTGATGGTGGCAAAGAAAGAACATTTCTTTTGTTGTTCCCATCTAGGGTTGCCAACCTCCAGGTACTAGCTGGAGTTCTCCTGCTTTTACAACTGATCTCCAGCTGATAGCGATCAGTCCACCTGGAGAAAATGGCCACTTTGGCAATTGGACTCTATGGCATTGAAGTCCCTCCCCTCCCCAAACCCCTCCCTCCTCAGGCTCCGCCCCAAAAACCTCCTGCCGGTGGCAAAGAGGGACCTGGAAACCCTATTCCCATCACATCTCTCCAGTGCTGCGCAGCTGAACTATACATGATACATGAATCTGCCTGATACTGAATCAGACCCTTCTTGGTCCATCAAAGTCAGTATTGTCTACTCAGACCGGCAGCGGCTCTTCTGGGTCTCAGGCAGGGGTCTTTCACATCACCTACTTGCCTAGTTCCTTTAACTGGAGATGCCGGGGATTGAACCTGGGACCTTCTGCATGCCAAGCAGATACTCTTCCACTTTGCTGTTCCACTGAGCCACAGCCCCTCCCTATTTTGAATGACGGTAGCTTCTCCTCCCAGTAGGCCCCTATGGAATCTCAACAGGATCCTCAATGACTTATTTGCTAAGCAGGTCACCAGTTCGTTGATAAAACTGCTTTACTTGGACGCCACTGTGGATGCAGTGCAATTTCCAGACCTTATAAACGAGCATCTTGTCCCAAGTGCTATCCTGACTTTCAGGCGTTACAGCTCGAGGATGTGGTCAGGGTATTCGATGTGGTGTGCCCTACCGTTTGGTCCATGGGTCCTTGCTGTTTTTGGTTTATAACGTTTTGCTAGGGTGAATATAACTGGTTGGATCCAGAAGATGATACATGGCTCTTTGGGAGAATGGGTGGTGTTGAGGCAGAAAGCTATCTTCTTTCTTTAACATCTCTCTGGCTGGTTTGCCTGTAATTTTCTACTGTGAGGCCTAGTGCATCAAAAGCTGCAGGTGCATGCTATCTGTAAGGCTTCTCAAGGTCTTTTTCCCAGGCCAGAGCTAATTAGCTCATGAGAAACATCTGAGTAAGGAGATGGGAGGGGGGGACTTGTTCATCTTCCCCCGGATCCAGGCCGAACCGGCCCGAAGCACCCAGAAAGTTCCAACCAGACACCCCATGATTGGATGCTAGATGTCACCTGTTACTAAGGTTGCCAGCTCTGGGTTGGAAAATACCTGGAGATTTTGGGGGTGGAGTCTGAGGAAGGCAGGGTTTGGAGAAGGGAGGGACTTCAATGCCATAGAGTCCAATTGCCAAAGCGGCCATTTTCTCCAGGTGAACTGATCTCTATTGGCTGGAGATCAGTTGTAATAACGGAAGATCTCCAGCCACCACCTGGAGGTTGGCAACCCTACCTGTTATGGCTAGCTTTTCCTTAAGTTTGAGTATCTAGAAATAAGCTCACCCTTCCTTCCACCCACCTTTGCTTCCCATTACTGTGTCGCTCAGAGCCACACTTTGCTCAACAGACCTCATGCCTTAATTACCCAGCTTAACTATGTAACATGTTAAAGAAAGTATTTATCTAGACAGATTTCTTATTTTCGTGTTGTAATTCAGCCACTGACCAGTAACCTGTGTTTTTAAATCTTTTGCTTAATTTTGTCCTCAATAAAGTTATTTTGCTAATATTGGTGAGTTTACTTGTCCAAACCCTGAACCGCTCATTTGTGTTACCAGGGAATAAACAGGGGCTCTTTTTCTACAGGTGGTCCCAAATGACTTTAAGGAGACAGCCATCAAGCCACTCCAACAGAAATCCTCCTTGGACTCTGACAATTGCTCTATTGGCAGTTACAGTTCTTCCTTGTGAAGCAGGGCAAGGCACGCAAGTGGCAGGTGGGGAGGGGCTGTGGCACAGTTTGTAGAGCATCTGCTTGGCATGCAGAAGGTCCCAGGTTCAATCCCCAGCATCTCCAGTTAAAGGGACTAGGCAAGTAGGTGATGTGAAAGACCTCTGCCTGAGGCCCTGGAGAGCCCCTGCTGGTCTGAGTGAGTAGATAATACTGACTTTGATGGACCAAGGGTCTGATTCAGTATAAGGCAGCTTCATGTGTTCATGTGGGTGGGTCAACGCCAGAAATTCCTGGATGATGGTTATTATGAGGATCCATGTCAGTGTGACTTCTGGCCTGGGTTTGGTAGTGAAACCGACACGGACACGGACAGACTTAACAGGAGAAGAACCAGGAATGTGTGATTCTGACCATTCTCCTGTAAGTCTCAGCAGGTTTTATTACCACCAAGCGTGATACAGCAGGAAAAGAGGAAGACCCAACAAGAGATGGATTGACTCTATAAAGGAAGCCACGGCCATCAATTTGCAGGATCTGAGCAGGGCGGTTAAGGATAGGACACTTTGGAGGACATTGATTCATGGGGTCGCCATGAGTCGGAGACGACTTGACGGCACTTAACACACACACACACACAATACCTTCGAGACCTGGGACATGGTAGCATTGTACTCCAGGGATTCTTTTTCTACCTTAGAGACCAAGATTTCAGGGTGTAAAAGCTCCATCAAATTGAGTCCAGAAGATGGTGCTTGAGGGTGTTTTGGTCTGCCTCATTATTGCATTTTTTTTTTCATTAATAAGTAGATATACAGAGGGGGGAAATAGGGAAAGGGAAAATAATATTATTTACATATCATTTTGTTGGAATCTAACAATCTCTACCCCTCTTTATAATACCGTCTTCCATATTTTCTTAACATAATAGTAATTTGATTTGACTAGATCTTTTATCTGGTGCTTTTAATATATTCATAAAAGGATTTCCATCTCTCATGATTCTGTTCTCGTGTATTATCTTTCATATATTCTGTTAATTGTGCCATAGTAATATATTCTAGGGACTTATCTAACCATGTTTGAAGTTTTGGGATCTTATTTGTTTTCCAAAGTGATGCCAGGACTACTCTCGCCGCTGTTACAAGATATTTTAATACGATCTGTTGGTCCTCATTCATGGTATCTGGTGATTTATTCAGAAGAAAGAGTTTGGGATCATATTTTATGCTCTGTCCTACGATGCCTTCGAGGTTCTTATGATTTTTTTTCCAATATTTCTGCACGACTTCACATGTCCACCAACAGTGGAAAAAAGTGCCTCTGATTTTATGACATTTCCAACAGAGTCCCGAAGCTTTGCTGTTCATATTCTGAATATCGCTAGGAGTTATATACCATCTGTGCAGCATCTTAAGGCAATTTTCCTGAATACTTTGACATAAACTTAGAAATTTTCCGAAAGATCTGTTCCCATTCTTCTATCGTTATCGTTTCATTTAAGTTCTCCATCCATTTGATTTGGCAGACTTTAACTTGTTCTTCCTCTGTATCGAACGATATTAGGAGTTTATAGATCTTTCCTAGAAGATGTTGTACTGGTTTGCTCATTAGTTGTTCAAATTCCGTCTCTTTTCTGATTTTACCTCTGACTGTACAGTCCTCCTTGAATCTCAACATTAGTTGATGATATGTCATCCAAGACATCTGTGGGTGGTCTTCCTGAATTTCCGTTAATGTTTTAAATGTTCCATCTTTTTTATTATGTCTCCATATCTAATGGAGCCATACCTTTTTCTATCCATTATAGAACCATAAACACTGAATGGAGCCATCATTAACGGGGGGTTGGGACTTAGTCTTGATTTTAATTTCTTCCACACAGTAATCATGTTGTCCACAATTGGGTGATCTCTCTTTTCTTCCAGCTGTTTTTTGGGATTTCCCCCCCATAAAATTTGATGTGGTCCCACTTGCCAGTCAGAAAACATTAATGAGAAAATTGCACAAGAAGAACAAATAAAAAAGCTGGAAACCTAATGGTAACATATATTAGGGCTGCTGGCAGGACATTTTGAATTATCTGCTTCCGATAAATATTTGTTATTTTTTTCCCTTTGGAAGTAAACTGTGCTTCTTTCTTTCTTGTGTGAAGCCGCCAATCAAATAAAACGTTGAAGATCCCAGTTTCTCTTGAATAGGCTCACTCAATGCAAGGTCACAGCTGTGTATATAAGTTTTTCTGCTTCGTGTCATTTATACTACAGGGTTCCTCAAGGTTCTGTTTTGTTCCACATGCTGTTTAACATCTACATGAAACCAGTAGGAGAGACCACCCAGGAATTTGGGGTGAGGTATCATTAATATTAGGGCTGCAAACCTCCAGGTGGTAGGTGGAGATCTTCTGGGATTACAACTGATCTCCAGGTGTCAGATATCAGGTCACCTGGAGAAAATGGACACTTTGGAAGGTAGAACCTATGGAATTATACCCCATTGAAATCCCTCTCCTCCCCAAACCCCACCCTCCTCAGGCTCCACCCCCAAAACCTCCAGGTATTTCCCAACCCAGGTCTGGCAACCCTAATTAATATGCAGACAACATTCTATTTCTACTTTCCATCTGATTCAGAACGGGCACTGGACGGGCTGCCTGGACTCAGTAGGTCTGGATCAAGGCTTCAAACACTTTGGTGGAGCAACAACATACAAATATTTTAAACAAACAAACTGACTCCCAATCCAGACAAAACAGAGATTCCATTGCTGACCTAAGAGGAAGTATTCAGTCTGTTCTATGTGGGATTGTACTCTCTGTAGTTCCCATTTGGCAGCACTTTAAGATACGACATCATTGGAAGGAGCCATTTTGCCAGTTACTGTTGGTGTGGCAACTGCAACCCTCGTGGACAGAGATAGTTTGCTCACAGTTATATATGTCTTGGTAATATCTAGGTTAAGTTTCTGCAAGGCACGTTGGTGGAGCTGGCCTTGGGGACTACCTGGAAATTTGAACTAGTTCAAAATACAGCCATTAGACTACTAAGTGGAACACATCTCAGCAGCACTGAAAATACATCACTCGTTTCCAAGTTTGATGTTGGGCATAATTTGAGGTTCTGATTTTTACTTCTGAAGTTCTATAAGGGTCGGGAGCAAGGTATCTGAAGGACCACCTTTTCCCACATGGATCTGCCAAAGATGAAGCAAGCTGCAACCGCACATACAGCCTTTTCTAGGATGGCATCCAGCTTATGGAATTCCTTCCCCAGAGACACCCTCACTACCTTCTCTGTTGTTTTCTGATTGCCAGGTGACATCAATCTTATTCACCTCACCCTTTAATAGTTGTTACGCTGATTCTGTTTTAATTGCTGTAAACTGGATTGACTTATTGTTCTTGGATTTTATGGATGATATTATTAGCTTTTCTGTGTTAGCCACTCTAAAAGCTCAATGAACTGAAAGAAGGGATGTAAATCATTTAAATGGCACAATCAGTGACGGTTTGCGGCGTACTTGGGAAGGAGAAGAAGGACCATGGACTAGGTTATGGCCTACAGTCCTCTTTGCCTCTCTGGTGATGCTGCCTACTGCTGGCTCTTAGCCTAGGCAAAGCTACCCCTAGGCACAAAGATATTCCTTACACTAGAGAATACATGGCATGCTTGCAGTAGTGACAACCAATCTCTTCACTATGTTCACGTCTTAATGAGGGATGCTCAAACATTGGGCAGTTAAGCTCATGTCCAACTTACCAGTCATGATCAGGGAGCTAATCTTTGAATGTGCCTGTTTGTAGTTGGTAAGTAAGTATTTTTTAAAACCATACCATTCAGTATTCATCTCAGTAGTCCTTAGCAATATCAGTGGCTACCCATTGGATCAGTAGCATTTTTGTGCATGTGTGGTCCCCTACAGAGAGGGGGGAGGGGGAGAGAGAGAGAGAGAGAGAGAGAGAGAGAGAGAGAGATTAAACCCTTTTTGGGTAACTATTTGAGTTGCTCAGTGCCAAATCAAGCAGACTCAGTGTAGGCTGATCTCTACGTTTGAGCACAATATATTTGACTAACAGATTCCCAATGAGATTTGCAGCATCTTTGGTCATAACAGGTGGATACAGAACAAGTCAACTGAATCAAAAACCATAATTTGTACAGGAAATCAAGATTTTTAAGTGACATCAAACACTAAATGGGATGAAAAATAACTATGAATTTCAAGGCAGTACTACGTAGTATATGAGTTCAGGGCAGGAGTTTTTAGGTGTTGTATTTTTTAAAAAATGGGTCCTTTTACAGATGCAAGTAAAAGCGGCAAGAATTATGATCCAAACATGCTGGAGGAGACAAACTGTTTATATGGACATTCACAGTGGTGTTTTTTTTTTTTTTGCTAAGCCCTTTTTTTTTAGCACTTCAAACACCTCATCTCTTTTTTAAGATAAGTGGGCTCAATTTCTTTTAGTATTCCAAGGACATCATAAGAAGCAGACCTTCTGTGTTCAATAACAGGTCCACTGGAGTCAACATTTGTTCTGTGAACTGTTTTGTCGCCTGCAGAGCGACATAATAAACTGCTTTGACAAACTGGGCATTTTTCCATCGGAACATTAATGTTGGCTTTAATGGATCCTTTATTATTGGAACAATGTTTTTTTTAATTTCATCTGAAAACAAACATAAAATTATCGACAAAGGCTAATGCTTTTGTTCAGAATAGATGAGTACATGAAAAGATGAGTACACGAAGACGCTAGCATTAAAAAAAAAACCTGAACACAACTCATTACCATTTGACAAAAACGCATTTCACGTTTTTCTCATTTCAAGCACGCACCATCAAGTTAGCATTTCAAAAAAGGGTCCCCAGCATAGATTGATGCAGGCTGCACTCCATAAAAACGAAGGAAGTCCTGACTACAGAATAAGTTATATGGAATTGGAATCCAGTGTTAGTTGGCAAATGATTCTCCTGGTAGGATACAATGGCTCCGCATATGATTCCCATTGATGCAAACTAGTTTTATCCAAACTAAGGGTATATCAAGGTGACCCTTGTTTTACTAATTATCTGAGTTTACACAAAGCTGGATGTACCAGCAACATCTTTAGCAAAGGAAAGTAAGAAAGAGCTAGACCTCAGTAGCATCTCCAATTAAAGGACCTTGGATGGCATAGCTGGGGAACGTTTCTGCTTCAGGCTCAAGAGATTTCTCTTTGATGATTTTATCCTAATACAAACACACCCTTTTGGGGCCACATACACTTTCCCCCATGAGCACTACAACCTTTGCTTTCAATGTAGGGTTGCCAGGTCCTCCTTTGCCACCAGCAGGAGATATTTGGGGTGGAGCCTGAGGAGGGCGGGCTTTGGGGAGAGGAGGGATTTCAATGCCATAGACTCCAATTGCCAAAGCAGCCATTTTCTCCAGGTGAACTGATCTGTATCGGCTGGAGATCAATTGTAATAGCAGGAGATCTCCAGCTAGTACCTGGAGGTTGGCAACCCTAATTCAATGCCAGCTGTAAAGTAAAGTTTGGTAGCAAGGTGAAAGCTGTCATACCCTCCTGGCCATATGTCTGCAAAGCTGAATTGGGCAGAACTGTGATGTATGATGAGCCACAGTCTGCAGGGAGACTCCTCTCATGGCCATGAGCTAGATCAAGGCGGAGCAGACAGGGATGACTGTCAAAAACGTATACTATATCATCATCCTCATCAATGGGAACCTACAGCTGTATATTAGTTGAAGACTCTTGGACTTTAACAAAATGGCTTCCTCTTACTCTACAGAACTAATTGTTTCTAATACTTCTAGGCCATGCTTTCAGACAAAGGGTTTCTGAGGCAAACAAAATGTAAAATTATATTCAAACTATGACAATAAACCAACATAACATATTAAAATGAAAAATAAGCAAATAATAAAAAAGTATTTTTTTAAAAAAAACCAAAAAACAGGAGCAACAAACGATTGCTCTAAAAAGAGCAACCATAATGAGACAATGAATAACAAACAGCAGCGAGATGCATCAGTTTAAGAAGGAAGATATTCATCAAGAAGGTCAAGTTTTGAAGGCTGTCTCCTGTATGAACCTAGCCAGAGTTTGAAATTATCCCCTGTGGCTATCTTTCATGTTATTCTCATCTGAGGTACAGTGGGTGGGTTACATGAGACAGGGTCTTTTCCATAGTGGCCCCAAGGTTATGGAACTCTCTATCAACACGTATTTGCCTTGGACCAGTCTTTCCTGGATTACTAATAGAAAATTAAAATGCCACTTTTCTAGACAACTTTGAGTTTGTGATTTGGCTGCTGTAGCTTTTCTTTATATATTTGTCAGGAGCAGGCCATGAGGATGGTATGCGGTAGTGCGATTGTGCTGCTTCCAGGTGCTGTTGTGCTATTCTGTCCAAGGCCAGTCTATGCCCCGTGTTTAGTCTTCATAGATTCCCATACTGTGGGAATCGCCAAGTACTCCTTCCTGCCTCTGGGAGGGGGGTTGCCTGGGTTACCAGTTATCTCCTTTTGCTCTTCCATATATGCTATGTACCTTGCCTTTGCCCCTTACTAGTGTCCTTTTGAATATGGCTTCTGAAACCTGTCGATTCTAACCAATAAAACTGCTTTCGTGGATTTGCCGTCTGCTGAAATCTGTTTATGGGTTCGCCGCAGGCCTAGAGCTTACAATATTTCACTGATTAATCTGCTGCTCGATCCACTTAGTTGAAAGATTTTTCCTCTCATGCTGTTAGGGTTTTATTAATACCATGAATTTTCCTGATTTTAGGATTTGTGAGACTGGTATTCACTGTTCTTGGAGCCTGTAGGTCATTTTAAATAACATACATAAATAAAATATAACTCATTATAATCATTATAATCATATCACCTTGGGTCACACTGATACCTCGGTCATTATGAATTCATAGTGACAATGGATTTATCACCCATCTTACCAGTAAAAGGAGTGTTTGAAATGTATACGTGTTATAACATGTTGAAAGGAAACATCTATTCATTAGGTAATTAATAAGCTAGAATGGTTTGGCATGTGGTCTCTGTCTGGAATATGGTTTTGTCCCACAGGTCAACAGAAAGGTGAAAATCGGGGTCTTGAAGAAGTAATGAGGGGTGGATGCAAGGAAGTGTAGAAGGCTGAAGCCAACATCACAGTGAATCATCAGGCCTATACCTCAGAGGGTCCTTGTGCATTTCAAAAGCATACAGAACAGACAGTTCCATCAGATGCAGCTTCTCCTATCAATGTAAATCTTTAAAGGAGATAGCCACACGTAGGACAATTCTACGCCTTTGCTCAAACAAGGTCCCCATCATGGTCTCTGGGAGGTCCTTGGGGCACTTAGAAGGCTGAATTTTCAGTGATCTGAATCTTTCTTTGGCTGAAGGGATTTAGAGTTCTCTGCAATTCTTTTTTAGTACAGAACATATCTGTGGACTTATCTTGCATATGTTATAAGGAGTGTAATTAATCTGTTGCTTCCAGAATGTAGGAGAAATGCAAATTAGAGGACAGGAAGCGACATTACACAAGATTGTTTAACAATCTAATTTTTCATATTTATAAGATGCTTGCTTTACTTTGAAAGGAAAAAGCTGGGCATTCTTCTGCAAAATATGTTTAGAAATTATAAATCCAGCAAAGTTAGTATTCTAGTGGGGAATACAGTCCTGAGGGTTGATATATCCCACAGCTCTGGAAGAACAGATAGCAGGAAAATATCCTTTGATGTTTTATTTAAAAATTGTGCTCAATAATTCAATAAAGAGATCCATTATCATCATGAAACAGCAAAAATGTGCTATGAATACAATAAAAATTTAAACGAAAAGGAACTAATATACATTTAGTACCTGTTTACATTTCAGAAACCGTTTTCTGTGATCATTTGCAGCAAGCGTGACGGCTTAACTCATAGCTGCTGTTATATGGCAGGCATAAGCACAGAGCCCAATTTTTTAAATCTTGGAAACAATGAATGAAAAGAAAACATGATTGCATGTGCTTTTGTTAATATAAATGGGATTCTGTTAGCCATTTCAGAGGAGACTCAGAGTAGCAAAGCAAACATTTTACCAATATTCTCCCCCATCCAACCAGTCATAGGCTTCCAAGAGGACAACTGCTGGAGACATGAAATAGCCAAGTGCTGTTGCAGTGGAAATGTTCTAGGAGCAATATGACATGTGGAGGGGGAAAATGGCCTCTGACGCTGCCCAACCTTTCCAGATAACATTGGCAGGTTACTCTTTGTGTGGTAGATGCGACTGTCTTCCAGTGCCTTCCAAATCCATCACTCTATTTCCCATTGCGGTTCTTTCCAGAGGCAGAATTCTTTCTCTCCCCCAAGGCTGGTATCACATGCCCGCACAGCTGCTTCTTAGAAAGTAGCAGTATTGAGTCATTAGAAAGCACAGCTGGGCATTACGCTGGGGCCATTTATATGAAAAGAGGATCTCACTTTAATTAATCTCCTGCTGCTGTTCCCGCCTGATCTGAAGTCAAGTGCCAGTGGGCGGATGGGTCACCGGTGGAAATGTATGCTGTCAGGTGCAGCATAAGAAGCCCTTATTCCATTATTATCCTAACAGAGCTGTGAGAAATCAATCATGTTATATTAAAAAGCGATTTTTACAAAAAAAGGAAAATGTTGGCTATGAACAGGATCTGAGAATTACACACAATTGCCTTTATAGTCCGAATTCAGGCAGAACAATTGAGAAATGACAGGAACCAGGGCAATGAGGCAGCTCCCCTCTGTTTCAAATGTAAATTTAAAGGTGCGGGGGAGAAGTCTTGTCAAAAGAAAAGCAATAGGCAAAGGCAAGTGCTCTGAAAACAAGCACTCTTTCCCTTGGGCTTCCTTTTGTTTCATTCCTCCTGTTTCAAAAAATGCTGTCCCTTCTCTGATGCCAGCAATAGGTCGTCAATATTCAAATATTGTAAAAGTTTGTCTTCAAAAACAACAGTAATGTTGGATCTGAAGCATTGACAGCGGACTGAGAAACTTTCTTCCATACGACATTGTTGATCTGGTGCCTTATGGTAGAGCTGGAAACAACAAGCAGTGGACATATTTTATTACAGTTGACTATATGTGTGTATTTATCCGGTCTGGTGTAGTGGTTAAGAGCAGCGCACTCTAACCTGGAGAACCAGGTTCGATTCCCTACACTTCCACGTGAAGCCTGCTGGTTGACCTTGGGCCAGTCACAGTTCTCTCAGAACTCTCTCAGCCCACGTGGAGCAGGGTTAGGGTTAACGCAGGGTTAGGGTTAGGGTCAGCCCACGTGGAAGCAGGCAATGGCAGGCAATGACACCTCTGAAAGTCTCTTGCCTTGAAAACCCTCCGGGGTTGCCATAAGTTAGCTGTGACTTGACAGCGCTTTACTCCACCACCACCACCACCACATGCACACACATTCTTCACTGGAAGGTCACCTGCAAGAACTGTCAGAGCATGTTTCAAAAAACAACAACGGGGGGAAAAACCCAGGAGCAAGCTGACAAATTCATTCTGCAATGTCTAGGCCAACTTTCTATTAATATTTTAAAATTCTGCTTCCCTAAAGATTCCAGGTGCTGATACTGGAGGGCATCTACATTTTATTCTTTATTACATGTCCACCTTTCTCCGTGGAACTCAAGATGGCAGGCATAGATCTTCCTATTAAACTCTCATCCAGGCACCAACCATACCCAGACCTGTTTTGGTTAAGTCATGTTGCTACACCATGTACCTGCAGATCATGCCCCCTAGACTTTGAAGAACTGGATAGAATTTGATGTCGATTTTCCCACTAGACAGCTGCAGTGTCAGGAGAATTTTCACTTTTGAAGCTGTTTGTCTTCACAGACTCTGAAGCTGTGTGTTTGTGTCTATGTGTGCATGCACAGACACAATGGTTTTACAGATACATGTGTAATGTCTATATCAGAAATGTATGCTCTGGAAATGTATGCTTGGACCCAGAGATCATTCTTGAAAGAGGAATTCTTTTGTCTGACTTTTGTTCTTATCTCTGTGAGAATACACTAAGGGGTTGTTTTAAAAGTGGGAGGTCTGGATATGAAGAATGGCATTCGCAAAATCAAGTTTCAGAGATTTAGGATGAGGCAGAGGAAATCAGTCCAGGATTGTTACAGACTGGGAAGTAAATGACCAGCGTGGTTAAGAGCTGTGGACTCTAATCTGGAGAACCAGGTTTGATTCCCTATTCGTCCACATGCAGCCTGCTGGGCGACCTTGGGTCAGTCACAGTTCTCTCAGAACTCTCTCAGCCACACCTACCTCACAGGGTGCCTGTTGTGGGGGGGAGGGAATGCGATTATAAGCCTCTTTGAGACTCCTTAAAGGTAGAGAAAAGCAGGGTATAAAAACTAACTCTTCTTCTCCTGGAAGATGACAATTAAGCCGAAAGCCCTAAAGACCTCAATCATATAGATGAGCTTTTGATGAAGACATGGCAAATACCTGGGTCCCAGGGCTAGTTCCAGATTTTTTGTGGTGGGGGGGAGGTCTCTGCCTACCACCTGTGTATCCTTTTCCTGCTTGGAGCCTGGGGAGGACTGGGACCTCAGTGGGGTAAAATGCCATAGAGTCCACCCTCCAAAGCATCCATTTTCTCTGGGGGAGCTGATCTCAGTAGTCTGGAGATAGGGTTGCCGGGTTCCCCCTGTCTGCCGGTGCAGGATGGAGATGACTCCCTGCCCCTTTCTCTCCAAAACTGGGAAGGAGGGAGGAAGAGAATCATTACATACTCTGATAACAGAACATGAAATGAAATTACAAAAGCAGATAAAATAAATATGGTGGTGTTGGTTGAGTTGCTCTGCTGTCTTTTTCATATCTAAAAGGGGTATTCTTTCTTTTGTCTCCTTCTCCCCCTCACCAATTTTCCTTCTAGGGCAGGGGGATGCTGAGTTAAGAGGAAGCACCTGGTGGCACGCAAGAGAAAACAGGTTAGGATGCCATTCTTGGATATCATGTTAAATCAGAAGGTGTGCAATTTAAGATGCATTAGAACCTGACTGTGTCAAGAGAATAAAGTCTCCTTGCTGATTACAGAAATGGAAGTGCCTCTCCACATGGGGTTACCACAGCTGATATTAGATCCCACAGTGTTCAAAGTGAATAAAACAGTTCAGTCTAACTATATATTGAGGAATACAGTCACACGGTGCTTTGAAGTGTGTCACTGTCAAAAGTGCAGTTTTTCCATTAACTGCTTTAGCGAGTTCTCTTGCTTCTACCTCTGTAGAACGATGGCTAATTTGTAAATTGTGGCCACATGAGCTGAACACACCACATGCCAAAATTCTCCTCTCCCCTTCCTGGAAAGATAGGATTGCGGCAATGGATTGGCTTCAGATCCTACCCTGTGACTCATCAATCCAGAGCAGCAAGTCAGTTCCCAGCTGAAGGACATTTCCTAAGAAAGATGACGTCCTTCTGCTACTACTCCAGAGGGAAAAGGCCCTCTAAATCCCTGACCCATTCTTTTTTGTATATCTCGAGGGCTGGTACTGTTTTCAACAAATGCCATTAATTTAGTAAACCAATCAGACTAATGGTTGAACGTCTACAGCAGGGAACACAGTTGTGTAGTGTCACATGAGATACTGGCAGTAAACCTTATGATCACTAGGGTTGCCAACCTCCAGGTACTAGCTGAAGATCTCCTGCTATTACAATAGAGATCAGTTCACCTGGAGAGAATGGCCGGTTTGGCAATCGGACTCTATGGCATTGGTGTCCCTCCCCTCCCCAAACCCCACCCTCCTCAGGCTCCTCCCCAAAAATCTCCCGCCTATATATATATATATATATAAGCTTTTTATTATCATGTATGTAATTCTATATTGGAATTTAGTTTTTAGGCTGGGAGCTATAAATTAACATTAATCAAATTTGCTATTTCTTGTCACAAGGGCAAACACTAGAACATATTCTTGGTTTCAGGCATGATTATATTCATCATCCGTGTTTTTAATTTCAAGACAAAGATGCTATATTTTGCACATTTATTGTGTCCTCTGTAAAATCGGTCTGGTTGGTTTTTATGACAACCGCAATGCCTATTAATAGCTTTAAAAAATAGCCTCTTCATTCATATCAGATAACAAATGGTGTGGAAAACGTTTGAATTAATTTGTGTTTGAAAATGTCTGCATAGCATGAATTCCTGTTAGACGGAGGGAAAAACGAACGCTTCCTTGAAATATAATAAACTGGAAAGCATGATAACAAGCATGCTTAGAGATAACTTTAAAAGATCCTTTTATAAGCACAGCCCTGTTGTCGGAGTGGATTTTCAAGGCAAAGTAATAGAGGAGTAGGGCTTCAACTTGTGTAAGTTCCAAAGAGCCATGACCAAGAGAGTAAAGTGATACATACTGCCTATCTATAGGAAACATAATCTCTTCCTCTTCAGAATAACAGCTCTCATTAATTGCACCCAGCTTGTTATCTTTAATGCATTCCTCGGGAGGCGGGGGAATCCTGGCTGCCTTATCACAGATTAGATCAGCAAAGTGAAATTCAGCAATGTGTTCCAGTCTCAGGCAGACCTCCATAACTTTGGCTTCCTCGCTGAAACACACATTGTTAAGGTGTGAACATCACTTCCTGCTCTTAGGTGTTGAAAAACAAACAGCAGGTGGTTTTAAGTGAGGATTCCAACCGTTATGGAAATAAGAATATGACCCACAAACCTATCCAGACTGATATTTTTTTTCTTATGAGTTAATAAGACACTTCATGCTGTTTGCAATCCTGTCGGAATAGCAGGAGCCCCAGTCCTATCTGCCGTCAGCGAATATGAAGGGTGGATAAGAGAGTGTCTATGTACTATTTGCTGCAAACCTATACAGAGTAATTCCAGTGTAGAGATCAATGGGTTTAGACTGGAGGGACTCTGCATAGAACTGTGAGAGCCAGTAGCCCTGTTCACAAGTTACAGTGAACACAAGTACAACCCATGTATAGTGTACACTTGATTTTTCTTTGTACATGACCTAGCATAAAATCTGCTGGATAGTCATCTGCCAGAACATTTCATTTTCTTGAAAGTTTTTTTTTACTCTCTCAGAAAATGAACAGGGTTGAGACAGAATCACCCTTTCTTGACTTTATTAAACTTGAGGACTGTGGTTGACAACCATAATTTAACCAGCCAGGGTGTGTCCCATAGCACAAAATAGAATGAGCTTAACTTATACTATTTACTTACTTATAATCAACTGATTATAATCAACTGATTATAAGTCACTCCTTAACTAACATAGTGACTGGTCACTAACTAACATAGAAAATAGTTCTAATTGTGTGGTTTTTAATTTTAATTATGAAAAACTTAACTCTTCCAGGTTTTAGACATGCTTGACAAATTTATCTGTAGAATCAGATTTAAAACAGAAGATGCTACCCGGTACACATTTAAAGAATATTGTCATTATAGTCTCAACACAGCAATCGCATATGGCTGGTTCAACTCCAAGATTTTCTGGATCAACTATCAGGATCCTTTCCAGTCTGGATTCAGGCCTGGACATGGGATTGAAACAACCTTGGTCACTCCGGTATATGACCTGCGCCAGGACATGGATGGGAAAATGTGGCCCTACTGATTCTTCTGGACCTCAGTGGCTTTTAATACCATATATCATGGTAACCTTCTGGAGCTGGGAACGGAAGGCACCATTTTTCAGGTTCCAGTCCTACCTGAAGGTAGTTTTCAGAAGGTGGTGTTAGGGGAGTGTGGTTGGCTACTTGGCTATGGAGTTCCACAGGGTTCCATCTTGTTTCCCCATGTTTTTTAACACGTACATGAAACTTTCAGGGAAGGAGAGCCAGGGATCTGGGCTGGGTTGTCACCAATATGCGGATGACATTCAGCTCTATCTCCTGATTCTAGCAGATCCCAGGGAAGCTGTAGAAAACCTGAACCCTAGGGTTGCCAGGTCCCTCATCACCACCGGCGGGAGGTTTTTGGGGTGGAGCCTGAGCAGGGCGGGGTTTGGGGAGGGGAGGGACTTCAACACCATAGAGTCCAATTGCCAAAAAGAGAACTTTTTCTCCCTCTCCTAAAATACTAGACCTAGAGGGCATCCTGTTAAGTAGATGGGCAGTAGACTCAGGGCGGACAAAAGGTAATACTGCTTTATACAACGAGTGATTAAAATTTGGAATTCACTGCCAGAAGATTTAGTTATGGCCACAGGCTTTCAAAGGACATTAGACAGATACATGGACGATAGGTCTATCAGGATGGTGTAGTGGTTAAGAGCGGTGGTTTGGAGTGGTGGAGTCCGATCTGGAGAACCGGGTTTGATTCCCCAGTCCTCCACATGAGTGACGGAGGCTAATCTGGTGAACTGGATTTGTTTCCCCTCTCCTACACACGAAGCCATCTGGGTGACCTTGGGCAAGTCATACTCTCTCAGCCTCACCTATCTCACAGTGGAGGGGAAGGGAAGGTGATTGTAAGCCAGTTTGATTCTGCCTTAAGTAGTAGAGAAAGTCGGCATATAAAAACCAACTTTTCTTCTTCTATCAGTGGCTACTAGCCATAGCGACTAAAGGGAACCTCCACATTCAAAGGCAGTAAACCTCTGAATACCAGTGCCGAGACGCAACATCAGGGGAAGGCCTCAGCCTCTGTGCCCTGTTTTGTTGGCCCTCCAGAATAACTAGTTGGCCACTGTATGAGACAGGATGATGAACTAGATGGATCAAGGTTCTTCTTATGTTCTTGTGTGTTATATTTGTCATTTTGCTGAATGCTTATGATGCTTTTGTGTGCTTGCACCTCTTTTTGTTTTGTTGGCCACAGTTAAGTCCCAGGTAATGAGGTGGGAAATAAAGAGATTCATGCACTGACAGAAGAAAGCATTCAGATCCTTCAAATAACCAGTGGTGGCACACACCAAAAGCAGCATATGCTATTTGTATCAACAGCAAAGTGTTTGAGATGCATTTGTCACACAGAAAAACAGCATTTGTGCATATTTATTTAAACGTAGTTGAGATTGTAGATCTATTATTAGGTATTTCACACAGAGCTACAAATAGATAGTTTGAAATGCCTTCATGTTTTCATACTATCCTGATGGATATTTCTTAGCTGTGAGAAGTAGTTTGCTGCAAACATTCTTCTACTTGGTGGTGATGCATATGTTCCATTTTACAAAAGCTGGAACAAAATAAATCCATGGAAAACAAGGCATTATCTGGTGGCATTTTTTAATCCAACAGCAGAAAATAATGTTGAATGTTGCCCTCTGAAACACAATTATTAGCATTTATGTACAAATACATTGGAACAAATAGCTTTTTGTGTGCATCTGTTTAGAACATCCTTTCCTGGGACAGACACTTCTGCCTTATGGAGCTCTCTGATTATTAACAAAGTTCTGTAGATAATTCTGGAGGGGCAGATGTATTGCAGCAAAAATAAACAGGAGTCTTGTGGTACCTTAAAGACTAACAAAATTGTATTCCAGTGTGAGCATGCATGGACTACAGCCCACTTTTTCAGGTACAAAGTGCCGTCATTTTATGTAGGGGTTTTAAAAAACAGCAGCCAAGGGACCATGGCACAAAGGGTAAAATGTACTTATGTAAAAATCAGACTTATTTTAAAATACAGAGATAATTCACTAGTTGCCAAGCTAGCAAACACCTATAATGGGTGGGAAGTCCCAGGTTTTGTTAAACAATAGTGAACAGCTGTAATGAATGAGAAATCCTAAATCTTTGTGGGGAGAGGTAAAGAAACACAGGGCCAAAACATATGAGTCTTTGCTATGAAAAACTCAAATGTATTCAGCACAATGACCATTCACAGCAACTGCAAACTTCTAGGTGAATTTAAGGTCAATAATTTCATGCTGAAATTTCCCTTTAAAACTCAACAAAGAAAGCTTGACTATAGTCCTTTCGGTCTTAGTTTTCCAGTAGTCATTACTTTTGTCTTCTTGATGTTCACCTGTAGTCCTGCTTTGGCACTTTCTCCTTTAACTTGCAGCGGTAGTCATTTCAAGTCTTCACTATTTTTTCTGCCAGTAGAATCATAGAATCATAGAGTTGGAAGGGACCACCGGGGTAATCAAGTCCAACCCCCTGCACAATGCAGGAAATTCAGAACTACCTCCCCCACCCCCACACCCCTAGTGACCAGAAGAGGGCCAAGATGCCCTCCCTCTCAGCATCTGCCTAAGGTCACAGAATTAGCATTGCCGACAGATGGCCATCTAACCTCTTCTTAAAAACCTCCAGGGAAGAAGAGCTTACCACCTCCCGAGGAAGTCTGTTCCACTGAGGAACCGCTCTAACTGTTAGAAATTTTTTCCTAATGTCTAGACGGAAACTCTTTTGATTTAATTTCAACCCGTTGGTTCTGGTCCGACCTTCTTGGGCAACAGAAAACAACTCGGCACCCTCCTCTATATGACAGCCCTTCAAGTACTTGAACATGGTTATCATATCCCCTCTCAGTCTTCTACTCTTCAGGCTAAACATACCCAGCTCCTTCAACCTTTCCTCATAGGACTTGGTCTCCAGACCCCTCACGATCTTTGTTGCCCTCTTCTGGACACATTCCAGCTTGTCTACATCTTTCTTAAATTGTGGTGCCCCAAAACTG
The DNA here is from genome assembly GCF_029931775.1 of Euleptes europaea. NCBI lineage: Eukaryota > Metazoa > Chordata > Lepidosauria > Squamata > Sphaerodactylidae > Euleptes > Euleptes europaea. Next base: position 59,367,972 of record NC_079320.1, read on the forward strand.
AACACAGTACTCTAGTTGAGGTCTAACCAGAGCAGAGTAAAGCGATACCATCTCTTCGCATGATCTGGTATCATTGTAATGTAGTATCATTGGCATATCTCAGATTGTTAATGTTCGTCACCCCAATTTTCACTCCACCTTCATCTAAATCTAATCCAGATTTCCCTATGATATGTTTTGCATACAGATCGAAGAGATAGGGAGATAAAATACATCCTTGTCTAAGACCTTTGCCAATTGGTAACCATTCTGTTTCTCCATATTCTGTCCTAACAGTAGCCTCTTGCCCAGAGTACAGTTTGCGCATCAAAACAATAAGATGCTGCGGCACCCCGATTTCCTTTAAAACCAGCCATAGCTTTCCACGATCCACACAGTCAAACGTTGTGCTGTAATCTATGAAACACAAGCTGATTTTCTTCTGAAATTCATATGCATCACTTTACTCACATGAGAAATTAATGCGATGGTCTGATAGTTGCTGCAATCTTTGACATCTCCTTTTTTGGGAACTGGAATTTAAATCAAGTGTTTCCAGTCTATGAGCCATTGTTTCGTTTCCATATTTGTTGGCATATTCTTGTCAAGATTTTGATGGACTTATTTTCTGTGGTTTAGAACAACTCTGTCTGCTCCTGGTGATTTGTTTCTCCCAATTACTCTCAGTGCAGCTTTCACTTCACTTTCTAAAACTGCATTTTCTTCTTCAAAATATTCTTCTTGGAAGGAATCTGTCATAATCTCTTCTGTATTGTTCCCACCTTTTCTGTATTTTGTCCTGTTCAGTTAATGTATTTCCATGTTGATCTTTCATGCTTAATCGCACTTTAAATTTTCCTTTGATTTCTTGGGGAACAGATCTCTTGTTGTTGTCCAAGGGCTATTGGGCTGAGAACTGAATATATAAGTTAGTACTACTCATCTTTAATAAACGTATAACATTTTTATTAACAAAGAACAGTATTTTTATTGGAAAACATTTTTCATATTGGAAAAATATGGCCACAACTAAAATTAATGGCAACAGTGTTATTGACGCATTGGCGAAGCATGGGAAGGCTGGATGGGGGCATCAGCTGTCCCGCTGCGAACTGATGCAGGCCTGAACTCCCAGCGGTCCCGCTGGGAGTAGTAGAGGATGACGGTATGTGGGATACACATGGGCTTGCGCCACTTGGTGTTCCCCCATCACTCAGGTAGAGGCCAAACCTGCCGCCCCCTATGCAGCAACTCAACCCCTTGGCCTCCCCCAAAACCCCTTATTGGGGTCCCCCAGTTGGAGGAAGGGGCATGCAGGCCGCTTCCCCCCATCAAAACCCATCCAGCCCCATGCGTAAACCGCCAACTAGCTGGGCATTACCCCGCCCAGCTACCGCCAACGCGCCTTAGCACTGCAGCCAGTTCTTTAGGGCATCTCGAATGCCATGTAGCCATATATCAGACCCCCACTCTGACAAGTGGACCCCGTCTGGTCTGAATAATGCCACCAGCCAGTGGGAGATATCCCAGTGCCGCACTATAAATCCCCCAAGGGAGACCACGGTCTTCCCCACCGTGTTTGTGACCTTACGCCTGGCAACATCCAAAGGCAGGGCAGGTGCCCCCCAACACCAACACCGCCTCTCCAATAAATTGGACCACCCGATGGCTGTCTTAGGCCAATGCTTGGCTAGCGCCCGTAGGTTTGTTGTGCTGTTTCTGACAGATTCTTCCCTTTGCGGAGACCCAGGTCATTTTCCCCAAGTTGAATAATTAAAACGTCCGGGATTCCAAGCCGCTGGGAATGGCGCTGTATTGCAGGAAGCAAAGAAGACCATCTCATTCCTCGCTGGCCCAACCACTGGATCGATAGCTGTCCAATCCCCAGGTGGCGCCCCCACCCGGACGTCTCAGCATACCGTCCGGCCCAATATACAATGCTGTGTCCCATAATCCATACTTTCGTTGATCGGCATGCTGGAACTCAAAAGAATGGAAAAACAAAGCTTGTATTAGTTCAGTTCGAGGTGTGGGCGAATATAGGCCCTATAAGCAGCTGATTTCCACCTTCCAAGTGCCTGGATGCGCGTGCCCGGCAACCCCAGGCCGGCTGCTGTTGTGGCGGCCCCATCCTAAATGAATGTGAACCAAATTCGTCCGCCGGTAAATCAGAGGAACCCAAACATAACTTGAACACACGCACAAACTGGAACCTTGTCACAGGTGAACCATCCCTGTGCATGAATAGCCAACCAGGCCTGGGAGGGCAAACATGCAGGAAGCGCTTTAGTGCCCTAACCGGGCATGGCCCATACCCAAGCCCCTCATACAGGCATATAAACTCCCCTTTTGCTCTCTGGTCCGTTTTTGACCGCCTGACCCTTAAGTTCAGTTTGCTCCCGGAGGTGGTAACATCCTGAATTCCCAAAGCCCTTTCACTTCTATCATGCGATGATGCTGCGACCAGCTCACTGGCCCTAAGAGCTCTAAAAAATGCAATAGCAAAAACGGCTTTAAACAATGCTGCCTCAAAACTGGACTGGCATACTAATTTGGTGGCCTTAAACAGCCGTTTTAAAATGCCTATGGTAACTGGCCTGTGCCGGTCAGGCTTACTGGGTACTGTCCTCCGCCATCCGGCGGCTGCCGGGCGAGCCACAAATGACCCATATGGGTCAGCAAACCCATAGGCCCAGCTGAAAAAGGTTAGGGCAGCCATAAGGACCCCAACCACAGGCCCTCTTACATTTTAGGGCTGTTTAGCCCTGCTGTTTACCGTTTATCTCTGTACTGAGTTAATGTTGGGGTAAGGTAGTGGCTGTCTGGGAACCTGGGCAAAAGTCAAGGATGGATGGCCCACAACCACTTCATTTCCACCCAACCCATTCTGAACAAGAATAAAGCACCCAGTTTTCACAATGCAGCACATCTCATCAAAAATACACCACGGTTTGCATTTTTAACTATATTTCCACCACAATTTTCTGTCACCCCCACTGGTCATTGCCCTCCTCACCATCACAGGACTCTGTGTAATTGCCCAAGCTACCCCATAGGTAAGACTGCTCCTGGGGTTAGGATCTTCCTCTCTGTCCATACGCTAACTGAACATACACATCATGCCTCCGATGAAGTGGACTTTAGTCTACAAAAGCCTTTGCTACCATAACCATGGTAATTTTCAAGCTGTCCCCAAACTCCCCTCCCCCTTTTTGAGGGGCTGTAATGGATTGACACAAGAACTTACCCCACTGGAGTTCTCTAAAACCACATGTATGGAAAATGTCTCAGTGAAACAACAAAATGAATCTTTGACCTCCTGTGCCAGAAATACCCCTTTGATCTCTCTTCTGGTTTAGACCAAAGTTGCATGTCTAGACATCTGCTCATGTTTTGGATTTCTGTTTAGATATATTCATTGCTGATTATTCTTACATCCATAGGGTTGCCAGGTCCCTCTTCACCACCAGCAGGAGGTTTTGGGACGGAGCCTGAGGAGGGCAGGGTTTGGGGAGGGGAGGGACCACAATGCCATAGAGTCCAATTGCCAAAGTGGCCATTTTCTCCAGGTGAACTGATCTCTATCGGATGGAGATCAGCTGTAATAGCAGGAGATCTCCAGCTAATACCTGAGGTTGGTAACCCTATACATCCATATATGAAGAAGCTCTCCTCTCTTCTCTCAGCTTCTCACAAGGTCCAACGAAAGTTCTACAATTTCTTTGAAGTTTGTATTCTTTATTTGCCAAACAACTCATGTACTTTAGAAAACGAATGTTTCTTTTTAAAAATTTAAGTGACTTTTTTTTTAAAGCCATGGTTAATTGCTCTGACATTGAAAGTCCTTGTACTACCGTAAATCACATTCTATATATTGCAAAGGATTGGAATTACTTTCAGCTACCTTTAGCTTTATACATAGTTTCTCAGATATATCCTTTCTTGGGACTGGTCTTGAATTCTCTGTTGAATAGGCAGTCCAGCATGATAACATTCTGCAGGCTGGTGTAAGTAAACTATCTTGAAGGCATAAACAAGTGCTTCTCCTTATAAACCAGTAGCGATTTCAAATGCATGAACTATGGAGAAGGCAGGACTCTTGCTTTGCCCTTATTATTCTGTTTCTGCAATACCAATGACATTTAAATTTTTATTGTCTTTTCCTAAAAATTCTATTAACGCAGAAAAGCCAGACCTCCTCTCTAGGCCTCTGGATACGATTCTATTTCTGCAGCAGTGTTACATTTTGGGTTCATATCTGCAGTAATTAATTATCCACATGTCTTCCAGGCCTTTCCAGTATTACTATTTTCTAAACACCAACCTCCCATTTTTGTGTGGGGGTATGATCATTTTTCCCAGGTGTATTACCTTACATTTATCTATATTAAATCTTATTTAATTTACTTCCATCCATCTCACACAAAGTTTGCCCTTAGCGCTATTCTTCAGACAGGAGAGATTGTTAGACGGAACTGGCTTGCTTTTGGGATACTTTGCTGGGAGGAAAGTTAACAGCTAAATTAATTGGTTTGGTCTCTCGACTTTTCATTTCCCTTTTTAAAAAATATTAACATGGAGGCTCCAGTTTCTACTGCATCTGACATTGCCTTCTCTGAGCGCTCATATATAGGCATTTAAAGCGCTCTCCCAGATTCTGCACATTGCCATTGTGTTCCAAAAACTGAAATTTGCTAAGCCATTGTTTGCATTAAATGCCAAATTTTGCTCCCCAAACAGGTGGAGGGTGGAGATAAGAGATCAATCCGTATCACCTGGTATTCCAGACTTGCAAAGAGGTTTTGCATTTTTGCAGAGGAGGAGTCTTCCCGTACCCAAAGCAGGCAGCAGATTCCATGGAAGTATTTCCCACTTTCTCTACTTGGAGCTTTTTCGAGTCAGACCGACTCTTTTTTTTTTTAAGCCTTTTGTTGCGCACATTGGCACACCTAATCCAGTGCTGTAGATCATCAATTTTACATTGTGATCTTTCTAATCTAGTAGAACACTACTGTATCTTCCATTGTTTTTGAGTTTTTATTTTAATTATGTCAACAAAATAATGCAGAAACAGTTTATATGTTGGGGGGGCTTAGAGAGGTTGTGACAAAAGGCTTTTTCTATTCTGGGGATTTGCTTGGAATCTAAGTTTTGGCAGTCAGCATTGGAGACACTGAAATGTCAAATCCCTAGCTTGTTTGGACAAAGCAGCTTTACCCACAGCATTTATTCTGCTCTAAAACAAGGGTTTAAACCACTGGTTTTCCTGCATGCATTTTGCCATGCCAATAGCTGGCTGTCCCCTAACTGGGACAAATCTCAAGTCTAGACAAGACCAAAAGCCTGGTTGAATAGGTGATTAAGGAAAATTAGTAGCTATGGGGATAGCAGGAGAGCTCTGCAATTAATGTGGAAATGTCTAAGGAGGATTGAGCCATTTTCAAGAGATTAGGAGAGCTATGGCCCGTTTTGTTTAAAATGCTTACCAGAGTTCTGGCAAAAAAGATTGATAAGGTGGTGAAATCTGGCAGTCAACGTCTTCTATAGGCCGGTCCTGGAGAGTCTTGATGGGTTGCAGTGGATCCAAAGCCAATGATGGAAATTGCCACACATCTTAAAACTTTTAAAATAACCCCAAACCTTAGCACAATTCTACAACTTTAACAATGCAGTCATAAGCAAAGTTACGCCCTTCTCTACCTGTTGACTTCTAGGTTGTAACTCTGTTTGTCATTGTACTGTAAAATCCATATCCAACCCAGAATATTATCTGTTTAGGCTGTTTCTATACCATTTGTGCTCAGAGTTACCAAAAGTGCCTTTGAATCTATTTGTACCATGTGCACATGTTATGGCATGAAACAATCTGCAAAATAAATTCAATGACATCTCGGGCAAAGTAGGTATTATGTCCACAGTTTTAGACCAACTTAAGCACAAATCAATGTAATGTGAAAATGTACTTCATTTAGGATTGCCAGGTTCCCCTTGGTCACTGGCAGGGGACAGGGGACTAGGGTTGCCAGATCCAGGTGGGGAAACTCCTGAAGATTTGGGTATAGAACCTGGGGAGGACAAGGACCTCAGCTGAATACAATGTCATAGAGTTCACCCTCCAAAACATCCATTTTCTCCAGAACAGATCTCTGGAATCTGGAGATGAGCTGTAATTTCAGGAAATTCCCAGGTCCCCCGTAGGCTGGCATCCCTAATCTTAGATATGGGCAGGGAAGTGGTGCAGCAGTGCTGTGCAGGAAGTGGAGCAGCAGCTGCCGCAGCATTTTGTTGGTGCAAGGGGTCACGTCAGCGCCAAAAGAGGCGTTACCAGGGGTGGATTTGACTTTAGTCAGCTCCCAAAGCCCTTTTGCCCCAGGAATGTCCCCTTGTGCCTGCAAAAACCATGGCGCAGCCCTGTGTAACTCAACGGGGCAGTTACATGGGGTTTTGGAGGAAAATACATTTTCCCCTTCTGCACTGGGCCACCAAGCCACTTGGGAGCAGTGAGGGTACACCGCCTCCCAGCCGACTGTAAGTATCCTCCTTAAGATTGCACCCTAAAAGGCAGTCCAAACAGAAGGCAGTCCAAACATAAAACATGACCAAGCTGTTTTGAGCTTCCAGGCTAGAAAAGCTCCACAATTATAGAGCAACGGCCAAAAAGACTTCTTTCTTAGCCCTTGTGATATGGACATTGGTTCAGAGATGATACAATCAAATAGGTACTAGTGGCGGGGCAAGGATCCTAACAGAATACAAGTAAGACCCTGAACTCCTATTACTTTGGCGGCGTAGAAGATGCTGCAACTGTTCCTTCTTGTGCCAACAGGGAAAAGAACCCAACCTCTTGCTTATGCCAGACTTTAAAACTTTCAAAATGCATTCATAAATGAAAAATCCTAGCATGGGATGGACTATCTTTAACTATGTGCATATCACCACAGGCATAAATTCAGCAAGGTTATGCATATTCCCTCCCATGACATAGCTCCCCAAACTAAGCTAGCAATCTAGTTCAGGGTAAAGACAGGTTTGGGTGGGTTTTGAAGTACTAAAAAGCCCTGCAAAATCTTGTTTGACCACAGATAATAGACTCTACCCCCAAAATGAGCATGCAAAGCCAAACTCCCCTCCAATCACTTCCCACTCTCTTCCTCAAGTGAAACCAGCGGCGGCCTCCAGTCCAATTTCATCATGCTAAAGGTGCAGACTTTGCCATGTATTGGTCTTTTTAAAACCCACCCTAAACATATCTCTTTAAACTTCATAACACATTCGTTGTACATTCTCACCTACATTCATTGTTTAGTCTTTATAAGTCATGTACATAATACAGCATGTTCACAGACCTTTCAAAATCCTTTTTGTAATGGCCATGACATTGGCATGCATAAATTTTCCTGGCAGATACTGTGGAAAATAAGTAACTGAAGATATTATCAGGAAGGATTGGAGAAAATGGGTGCAAACCGAAATATCAAACTTTCATTGCTGCACAATATTTTTTTCCCTTTCAGAAAAGATGCACCCTGCTGTTGAGGATCATTTCATACATAGGCCAAACAATTTGCAGAACATGAAGAATGACTATCTCCATACCAGGAAGCGATTAATTTTAATTATTTTCATAATTTCACACGTGTCAAACCTTAATCTGTGATGCCCAGGCATATTACATTGCACAGCTCCACACTGTCTTGCCACAAGCTCATTACTGACGGTTCACTTCATTCTAATAAAATCTCTATCTCATGTGTCTATCAAACAGGAGTGAAGGGCTGGGGAGAAGCTGCCAAAAAGGCTACTTGAGTTCCTTTCTGAAATATTAATTCCGTCAACACAGTTCATGCTTTCAGCATACTTCCCTTTCTCTTCCTCTGTTTATTAGTGTGGGAAATTTTCTCTAGAGTAACTGTGCTAAACTGTATAAATGTCACATGTTACAAGGTCTCAGTAGTCATGCGAAAGGAACATGATTTCAACAAACCATTTCTTTCCAAGATCTTTCAAGCAGCTCCGTCTCTAGCCCTCTTTGTTAGGGGGAAACATAAAGGTGGTTTTCTACTCCGTGCGCAGCAAGAATAATGAATGAAGAATGATCAAGGGGATGAGATGGATGGGGTTGGTTCACATATGCATCTGCTTCAGTTGCTTATCAGAATGGTCCATCACAGATAGAATTGCCATATTACTTCACATGGATCCTACCAACTGCCAGTGGAAGGCACTCATGGATATGGATCTTTCCCATATTTCCCAGCAGTCCCAGCCAGTTACCTCTAGTGGCCCCAGTGCCAGCGTGGAGGCCCGGGTGCCGGGTGCTATAGTGGCAACGCCACTCTGGAACATCAGTGGGACCTTCTGCCGGCGTTGCACCGGTGTAAAGGCCCGTGCTGGTGTTCCGGGGTGTTCCGGCGTCCCGGGGCGTTCCCATTCCTCCTGTCCCCTTTCAGCTCTAAGGGTTTTTGCCGTTAAAGGTTAGGAATGCGCTGTTTCTCTTTTCTCTCAGCCTAACCTACTTCGCAATACTGTTTGGGGAATAAAATAATAGGGTGGAGAAGAATGTATGCTACTCTGAGCTCCTTTGAGACAGGCCTAATAATGCCGACTGCTGTTTTTGTTACCATTTTGTATACATAGGTAATTTTGTGCTCTTAATTTTGTGAATTAATGTGAATCTAGCAGCATGGGGAACGAAACAGAGGTGGACATTTCTACTATTTTTATACATTTGGGAACTTTAGAGGGAGAACTAGCTGGGGCATAGAGAAGAAGCTGGAGTGAAACCTTGCTCGCCTTCTATTTCTGTGGCATGTGGGCAAATTCTCTGAGATGTTGTAGCAGAGAGACAGAAATCTGGACGCAGTTTTCAGGGGCATTCCTGTGGCAACCGTAATATGTAACTTAGCTCTAAGGAATGGACTCTATGGGTTCTGAAAGAAATCTGAGCTTTCACTAGAGTCTAAAATTACTAAACAACATCAGGCAGTGCTCTGCTAATTTTTAAACATGACTCTAGGCAAGCTGCCAAAACTAAATCCCTCAACTCAGCACTACACATATTGTGATATATTGGAGGCACACAGTCACATAATGCTCCGTAATACTCCACCAGTGATGTTTATTATTACAAATCTCACAAAATTATAAATCAGGCCATGTTTGTCTGATATCTGAGCGGTGATGCAAATGTAGTATAACCTCTGAATTCTCTTTAAAAGTTATGCTAGACTTGTACAGCTATTTCCATGAGATCATGTCTCCTACGGTGCCATCCAGTGGATTTCATGTGAACATCACAGCTGTACAAGAGGAAGATAAAAACTGCACTGCATACAAAACATCTTTTTAAATTATTTGCATGATGTCAGTGTAAATAAAGATTGTTGGGGTGATAGATAAAACAAAACTGAAAAACTATCATTTTGGACAGTGATAAATTCAAATATGATGCTTTATATATATGAAAATCTTGCCTGAGGTGCAAACAAAGCTTTCAGAAGTTGTGTCTGTACAATATATAGTTCTCACAAAATTTATGACAGAGCAGGGTGACAAAACAAGATTTAATGCCATTATTTTTGTAAAGTAGTTATCAATCAATGACAGCAAAGCATTAAATATATATTTTTCCTTAGCTGGATTTTTTTTTTTAACTCAAAGCACTGTAGCCAGTTCTTACTTCACCTCAGCAGCACAGTAACTGCCGCTGAGCTATTACAGCAACATGTCATGCAGAAACCATGAGGAAACGAACTATGATTTCGTTACTGCCCCAAAACTACATACCGTAGATACCGTTTCTATCTATGTCAGGGTTCCCCAATGTGCTCCCCTCCAGTACTTCCCCAGTGCCTGCCAAGCTTTTCAGAAAGCAGGCGGGGGCCATTGTAACACAGGGCTTGTTACTGGATGCCGCTTTAGAGATGCCGCTTTGATCTGCTTTGGAGATCGGGGTTAGAACCTGGATGGTCGTATGGTTACTTGTTGCCTATGATGGCCATGCCATTTGATTATTCTATATTGGGCTGATGAAGCCAAGAAAGGGAAACGTGCCAATTTGATCTAGATAACACGTACCGGAAGATTCTTACGTCATCATTCCTGGACTTTATTATTATGGCAGAACGCGGCTGCGTCTTCTAATGGAGTTTTCTACCGGCATTTGCCTTTATTAGGGACTTTTGGGCTGATTGCCATTATGGCTTTGTGAACCTTCCAGGTTTGATGTCCCTCTTGTTTTGTATTTCCGTTTGTATAATTGTTATGTAGGTGTTTTGTATGTTTGCACGTTCACTTGAATAGCACTTTCTGCAAATATATTGTTCTTTGTAACTATTGTTGTCCTTGGGTACTGTTTTTCTTAATATTACCTATATTTACAGTACCTAGCCTTTTTGCAGTTTGAACCTCCAGGTACTAGCTGGAGATCTCCTGCTATTACAACTGATCTCCAGCTGATAGAGATCAGTTCCCCTGGAGAAAATGGCCGCTTTGGCAATTGGACTCTGTGGCATTGAAGTCCCTCCCCTCTCCAAACCTCGCCCTCCTCAAGCTCCATCCCCAAAATTTCCTGCCAGTAGCAAAGAGGGACCTGGCAATCCTAATAAGCACCTAGGTTTTCTTAGTCAGTGTGCCGTTCCATTTCCCCTTCAGTCTTTCCTTCGTTTTATTCCCTCTTCACTTGCTCTCTCTCTCCCCCCGCCGACTGTCCTTCATTTCTTTTTTGTTTCCTTTCAGTGGCTCTTTTGCAAAGCAAGGAGTTGGCTCCACCTCTTGCGGTAGCCGTTTTGGATCTGGCTTTGCTTTCTGCGGCAGTCATTTTAGAGTCGCACTTACCACCCCTCTTAAAACTCCAAAGCTGCCTGCAGGCTCAAAAACTATTGATGTCATTGTAGGCTATATTATGATGGCATTTCTGTAAAGGGAATAAGGCTGTAGTATAATGGATAGGGTTGCCAGCTCTGGGTTGGGAAATATCTGGAGATTTTGGGGGCAGAGCCTGAGGGGTTTGGAGAGAGGAGGGACTTCAATGCCACTGAGTCCAATTGCCAAAACGGCCATTTTCTCCCGGTGAGCTGATCTCTATCCGATGGGATCAGCTGTAATAGCAGGTGATCTCCAGCCACCACTGAAGGTTGGCAACCCTCATAATGAAATAGAGGGTGCTTTTATAGGAACAGAATTTTAATCTATTCCACTGTTTATTGTACATATTTTTGTATGTTTATTATATGTATCTTGCTCTAACTGCATTGTTTTCTACTTTTGTAGTTCCATTTTTGCACTATGGCATATGTCTGGTCTTCTTTTTTATTGTGTTGTGATCCTAATCCTATTGCATCATTTGTTAAATGCCTCATACTATTTGACTGCATTGTTTCACACTGTGTAATCTGCCTTGAATCTCTGCAAGAAAGATGGACTACAAAGGAAGTAAATAAATAAAACTCCTGTGATAAACTTACATTCCTTATCTCAGAAGGTGAGATGGCTTGCTGCTTTTCCAACTGCAATGCTGCCTTATGCCAACAACATTGTGGGGAGGGGGACAGCTGAAAATGGAAAGGGCAAAGCTAAGCTTCTGTATCATTCTTGGCACCAGGTGTCAGCTGACTGGGCCTACAATCCAAAGTCACTCTTTAGACACATCAGAATCAGCCCAAGAGTCAGTGTGGTGTAGTGGTTAAGAACGGTGGAGTCTGATCTGGAGACCCCAGTTTGATTCCCCACTCCTCCACATGAGTGGTGGACGCTAATCTGGTGAACTGGATTTGTTTCCCTGTTCCTACACATGAAGCCAGCTGGGTGACCTTGGGCTAGTCACAGCTCTGATAGAGCTCTCTCAGCCCCACCTACCTCACAGGGTGTCTGTTGTGGGGAGGGGAAGGAAAGGTGATTGTAGGCCGGTTTGATTCTACTTTAAGTGGTAGAGAAAGTTGGCATATAAAAAACGATTCTTCTTTGACAGCTGCTTACCCTGTGCTGAGAAGGTTACTTCTATAGCTCCTCCAAGATTTCGTTTGGGGTAGATTTTCTCATAGGGAAGGCTTTGTTTGTATGGGTGAGGCCCTCCTGCATGTGCACAGTTTGCTTGAAGCTCTTTGGTTCAAAGTCTGTCTCTTCAGACAGTATCAAGCATCAAAACATAAAAGGACAGCAATGGTAGCATATGTTGCTTTTAAATTAGAAGTATAGCGAGGATAGATCTGTCGGTGGCTACAAGCCATACAACCTTCATTTTAAAAGAACATCTGACTACTAGATGCTGGGGTTTAATAAAGGAGGGGGCAAATAATCACAGACTGGGCAGTGTCACCTTACACCAGGCTGAGTTATATGGACTATTGCTATGGCCAAACTTAGCAAGTCTTCCATTTTAGGGAAGATGGCATGAGGCACTTCCTTATATTTGTTGGTGGGACTGTGACTCATGACTAAAGAATGTGGTTTGTATGCAGAAGGTCCCAGATTCAATCCCCAGCATCCTCAATTAAAAGAATAAAGTTGCGAGTGATGTGAAAGATCTCTACCTGAGACCCCAGAGAGCCGCTGCCAGTAAACATAAGCAACACTAACTAATCAGCCCAATGAGCTGACTGGCAGCTTATCATGCACAGTGCTTAAAGTGTTTTGGCACTCCATAAACATTATCTGAGGAAGATGCCCACACGTCTATCGTTCTGCAGAATGTTCTAAATAGAGGGCACTTTTATAAAGGGATTAGAATTACAGTAAAATGAAACAATCTAGGATGGCACATTAAAATGGAATAGGATTGGAATCTACCGTGATTAAAATTGTAGGTACCTGGTTTTTCGCCATTGCCTTATACCTTGTAGTTCTGCTCTCTGTATTGTTTACAGTACACCTTGCATCAGATAGTTTGTTCTTATTGTTTTCTAATTCCGCAATCCTAGCCCTATTGGTTGTACCATCGTACATTGGTTGTATTGTGCTGTCTGATTGCAGTTTTATATTCTGTAACCAGCCTTGAGTCCCAGTGAAAAGGGCAAGCTATAAATACAGTAAATAAGCCTCAGTGATTATTATATTATGATAACCTTTAGGATGCACACACAAAAAGTATTTCCTTTACTCAACAAGTGATTGAAATTAGGAATTTGCTGCCGGAGGATATGGCCACAGGCATAGATGGCTTTAAAGGGGGATTTGACAGATACATGAAGAATAGGTCTATCAATGGCCATGGTGACTAAAGGGAACCTCTACGTTCAGAGGCAGTAAACCTCTGAATACCAGTGCCAGAAGGCAACGTCAGGGGAAGGCATCAGCCTCTATGCCATTGTCGGACCTCCAGCAGAATTGGTTGGCCACTGTGTGAGACAGGATGATAGACTAGATGGACCACTGGTCTGATCCAGCAAGGCTCTTCTTCTGTCCTGTTGCTAAGGTTGAGGCTGGCTATACTGCAGTGTACTATAAAAAATGGTAAAAGTAGTTCCCTGTGCAAGCATTGGGTCATTACTGACCCATGGGGTGGCGTCACATCATGACGATTACTAGGCAGACTATGTTTGCGGGGTGGTTTGCCAGTGCCTTCCCCAGTTATCTATACTTTGCCCCTCACAAGCTGGGTACTCATTTTACCCACCTCAAAAGGATGGAAGGCTGAGTCAACCTTGAGCTCGCGACCTGAAATCAGGTCATGAGCAGAGCTTTGACTGCAGTACTGCAGATTACCACTCTGTGCCACGGGGCTTTTGTAGTACTATAAGCCTGTGCTTAATGCTTCTAAAAATAGTAATGGAAGAGACATTCTCACTAGCATTTCTCTTCACTTCAGGTAGCTCACACTGCCATCATTCACCCTTGCCTCTCTATTTGTTTTCTATGCTATAGATGCAAGTTGTATGCTAAGTAGAGTTGCCAACTTCCAGGTGGATCCTGGATAGGGTTCCCAGGTCACTTGGATTGCCCACCAATCCATCGGCAATTGCCCACCAATCCATCGGCTGGCTCAGGAGCGGGGAACACACACATAGCTATGCCAACACGATTACTTCAGTTCCGATTTACACCCGAAAGCGCCACATTGTGACAGGCCACTTTAGTTTGGGCGGTTTGAGTGGTAAAGCGGCCTGTCACGATGTGGTGCTTGTGGGTGTAAACCAAAAGTGACAAAATCCCCGCCCCAGCTCTGCCCCAAAAACCTCCACTGGAGAGGGGGGACCTGGCAACCCTAGTCCTGGAGCTCTCCCAAAATTACAACCAATCTCCAGGCTACAATGATCAATTCCTCTGGAGCAAAAGTCTGGTTTGGGGGGTGGCCTCTATGGAATTACACCTCACTGAAGTCCCTCCCCAGGCTCCACCCCCAATTCTCCAGGAATTTCCCAACCTGGAGTTGACAACCCAACGACATAAGTTCTTCTGAGCACCTGCACAATGCTTTTCTCCCTTAACACTGAATAATCACAGCCTAATCCCATGCATCACAACTAGGGTGCCAGAAGACATAACTTCCAGGCACCCTAGAACTGTAACCCTTCTCTTATGATAAATAGGGAATATGCTTCCACGGCCCAAATTTACACATACACTTACGCCATAAACATGTTGGCCAGTATATATTAGCCAGCTCAGCCCCTTCCCCAACAGAAACCAGAAGGCAGCCTCAGCTCTGCAGAGTAGAAGGGACAAAAAAAATCTAAAAATGCAAAGTAACAACGACAACCCCCCTACTCTAAGTGCCCCACCACAAAAAAGGTAAAGGTTCCCCGTGCAAGCACCAGGTCATTCCTGACCCACGGGGTGACGTCACATCCCGACGTCTACTAGGCAGACTTTGCTTACGGGGTGGTTTGCCAGTGTCTTCCCCAGTCATCTTCTCTTTACCCCCAACAAGCTGGGTACCCCATATAAGCCCTATTTATTCAAATACAGTAACGAAAGAAGATATTTTTATTGGTTGAGAACGCTCCAATGAACCCCCTGCACAGAACTTCCGAGATAGGGGATGAGGTGCAACCAGGAGCCAATCCCAAAGGCAAGTAAGAGAAACCTCTGGCTCTCAATGGACCACAAGGGGCAACCCCAAGCCAAAGAAATGGGGAAAGGGCCCCCATATCCGAAGAAGTGGACTGTGACTCGGCCAAAGCTCATACAGAAATAAATCTCAGTGGGTAGCCGTGTTAGTCTGTCTGCAGTAGAAAAGGGCAAGAGTCCAGTAGCACCTTAAAGACGAACAACAATATTTTCTGGCAGGGTATGAGCTCTCGTGAGCCACAGCTCACTTCTTCAGATACAGCTAGAATGTGAATCCATCTGTCTTTAATTCACAGTGGGTAGCCGTGTTAGTCTGTCTGCAGTAGTAGAAAAGAGCAAGAGTCCAGTAGCCCCTTAAAGACTAACAAAAATATTTTCTGGTAGGGTGTGAGCTTTGGTGAGCCACAGCTCACTTCTTCAGATACAGCTTCTAGCTGTATCTGTGACTCGGCCAAAGCTCATACAGAAATAAATCACAGTGGGTAGCCGTGTCAGTCTGTCTGCAGTAGTAGAAAAGGGCAAGAGTCCAGTAGCACCTTAAAGACTAACAAAAATATTTTCTGGTAGGGTATGAGCTTTCGTGAGCCACAGTTCACTTCTTCAGATACAGCTAGAATGTGAATCCATCTGTCTTTAAGTAGAGGAGAGTGATGGACAGATGGATTCACATTCTAGCTGTATCTGAAGAAGTGAGCTGTGGCTCACGAAAGCTCATACCCTGCCAGAAAATATTTTTGTTAGTCTTTAAGGTGCTACTGGACTCTTGCCCTTTTCTACTACAATAATAAATGTCTGTAGTCTTTAAGGCGCTACTGGGCTGTTGCTTTATTTCGCTGCAGCAGGCCACGGCGGCTGTCCCTCGCAAAAAACACGCTCGCCCCGCATACAGCCGGCACTCAAACGGAACCCGGAACTGAAGTCCGCGAGGAAGCCCGATGACGCACAGTCCTCTTGGAAAGGCGCGCGGCGCTTCGCCCTCGGCAGGGAGCGGCCTGCCCCGCCGGAAGTGAGGTCATAATGGAGAGCCGGAACTTGGGACCGGGGCTCGGCTGCCTCTGATACGATCACCTCCGGGGGTCGGGGTTTCGAAGGGTCGCGGTAGGAGCTCCGGCGGATTTACAGGCCCGCGGTGAGCAGCATCAGCTGCTGCTGCTGCTTCTGCCGGAGGGGAGCCCGCGCCGAAGTCTCATGGCCGGCGGGGAGGCCGCCCCAGCGGCGGGGCCCGGCTCCGCGGCGGACGGTGGCGAGGGGAAAGGGCGGGGAGCCGGGGACGCCGGCGGCCTGGGCTGGGTGGAGGCGCTGCGCGGCGACTGCGAGCCCGAGCAGCACTGGCGGTACCGCCGCGAGTTCCTGGTCCGCAACGCCGAGGCCTCGTCGCTCTCGCCGGACGGGGAAGGCGGGAGCGAGAGCGCGGGAAGGCGGCGCCTCGTCTCCTTCTCCATGGTGTGGGCCAACCACGTCTTCCTGGGATGCCGGTGAGTCGCCGACCTGGCGGTGAAGAATAACGACATTGAACTTATAAAAAAAAGTCTGGGGTTTGATGAGAGGATTCATAAGGCGATTTTATATAAAGCCGTGAACGGAAACTTGTGTTGTTGTTTTTTAAATAAGTAATTTGACCGTTCTGGTAGTTTTGGGTCTCCCTTTGGGATAGTGATAAAGTCCGTTGTCCGCGGCCGAAGGCCATCACAATCTACCATACAAAACATTGTGTGTGTTAAGGGCCGTCAAGTCGCTTCCGACTCATGGCGACCCTATGAATCAATTGTCCTCCAAAGTGTCCTATCCTTAACAGCCTTGCTCAGATCTTGCAAATTGAGGGCTGTGGCTTCCTTTATTGAGTCAATCCATTTCTTGTTGGGTCTTCCTCTTTTCCTGCTGCCTTCAACTTTTCCTAGCATTATTGTCTTTTCCAGTGACTCTTGTCTTCTCATAACATGTCCAAAGTACGACAGCCTCAGTTTAGTCATTTTAGCTTCTAGGGTCAGTTCAGGCTTGATTTGATCTAAAACCCACTGATTTGTTTTTTTGGCGGACCAGGGTATCCGTAACACTAAAATAACATAAAATATCATAAAGCAACATTAAAATAACTTTAAAACAGTCTGACCCACAAGAAGCTAGTATTTAAACATGTTACGTCCCTGATTAGAAACAGCTTTAGCTTGGATTTTCTTAGTTGCTAAAGCACAGAGTGACACTTTGTAGGTAAACATCAGGATTGGCGTCTGATAGGAGAAAGAGCAGCTTCTCTGAATCTGGAGAAAGATTTAGGCCCTTTAGAATTGCTCCGAGGAATTTAAGTCTGGGCTCTTTGTAAAGAGGACAGAATAAGGTGTAATGAGTTAGGTCCTCTGGAGCAGCTCCACAAATACATAGGCGAGAGGCCCATGGGTGTCTCTCTTTGTAAACTGGCAGTTCAAAGGAGGGAGAGTCCAGTAGCACCTTAAAGACTAACAACATTTCTGGCAGGGTACGAGCTTTCGTGAGCCACAGCTCACTTCTTCAGATACAGCTAGAATGTGAATCCATCTATCCTTAAGTAGAGAAGAGTGAATTAGGTTAAAAGAACACACATACCTTCTCACAAAAGCTCTCCAAAATAAAATGCTTTTACATGCTTTTCGGAAAGCAGGGAGCAAATGTGCCCTCCTTACCCGTTCCGACAAGCAATTTGAAAGTACCTTTCCCACAACAAAGAATGTCCTTGTTTTGACAGTTACCAAATGAACTAACCTATGAAAGATCACAATGGGTAGCCATGTTATTTTGTCAATAGCAGTAGAAAAGTGCAAAAGTCCAGTAGCACCTTAAAGAGTAACAAAATTTCTGGCAGGGTATGAGCTTTCATGAGCCGCAGCTCACTTCTTCAGATACAACTAGAAAGTAAATCCATCTATCTTTAAGTAGAGAAGAGTGAATTAGAGACACAATGGCAATGTAACTGTCAAAAGCAAGTAAATTCCATTAGCAGGTGTGATTGGATTAGATGTGATTTGTAAACTGGGTGAGATGTTTGTGCAACAGGTATGTTTGACAATTACTTCTTATATGCGGCTCTTTTGTAGCCAGTTTTTGTTGGAGAAACGCAGCACACTCACTGATTACAGAAATAGCAATATGCTGGTTGGATCCATGAGTGGGTGGATAATGTGTTATCATTGTTTTGTATTGATCATTTTCCTCGTGGATTATCCTGTCCGCACAGAAAAATCTGGAGCTACATTACTAGAATACATTGATAATATTCAAGTTGTGGGTTCACCTCTGCATTTTCTAATCTGTGGAAAAAGTGAACTGCAGTCTGTTCTGTTGCACTGTTTGCTTTGTTCTTTTGTGCTTATAAGCTATTGTGATGTAATGTCTGCTCTTGTTCTGAATTGATTGTGAAGTTTTGCCCAAGTTTCTTTTGTTTGTATATGCTGTTTCAGTTTGCAAACAGGGATGCTAAAGGACAGACAGTTACCTGAATACTTCAAAGGGTCACACAGTGTGGTTCAGCGTGCTACAGCTTGAACCACGAGGCAGTCTCGGAGCATTATACTAAATGTGAGCTTGCCTCAGCTCTCCTGCTTCTTCCACTCTGATCCCATTATCCTTGCTCTACTATATTGTGCTTGAAGCTTTGACTCCATTATGTAGCTTAGATATCTAGGGTTGGGAAATAAATCCTTTCCTTGGTGCATGCATTAACATTTTGAGTATCTGGGGAACTATCATAAAGCACTGTATCTCCGGAGTCAGTCACCCTATTTCCTCTTCTTTGTACCTTATGTGCAATAATGTTTTAGTGCATTTGGGATTTTTTTTTTTTGTAATATGTGAAATTCAGACATGATGGTAGATATTTTGAAGGAGCAGTGGTCTTTGTCTTTGTGTTGCTAACTGCCATCATCTTTCCCTGCTCAGGTATCCTCAACAAGTGATGGAAAAAGTGCTGGACATGGCTGCAGGCATCACAGTCACCAATGCTCCAACCCACACTCTGAGAGACGAACTGGTTGCCAAGGTGAAACGAGGCATATCAAGTAGCAATGGTTAGCAGATCATAGCTGTGCAAATACAAATAGGAGCCTAGTTAATTAATACATGAATACCATCTCAAATATAGCAATGGGATTTAGTTTTTAAATTGTCACTATTCTAATATTATTAATTTATTTTTAGCTTAATTTTTGCTGTGATGAAACATAATTTTCAAAGGAGATGAAGCTAAATTTGTTTTTATTTATGTAAAAAGGACAAGACCTTTAGACATTATGCCACTCAGCCTGCTTTGCAAATGGTGTTGTAGCAGTAGCAAGTAAATACATTGGTTTTTATCCACACTATGACTAATGGATTAACACCTACTTTAAATGCATATTTTAAAAGTTAATATTATTGACCTGTATTATTATTGCCCAAACTTGTTATTAAATTAATCTAGGCATTAATGTAATGAGGAGTCCTCAATTCTGGCTTTTGTGTGTGTGTTTGACATAAGGACAATATAGTCTGCTCTAAATTACAGGTGCAATTCTTTTTGTATTTCTTTCTAGAAGGGCTAGAAGAGCCTTGCAAGAAGCGAGCTGTGGGCACAGACAAAGCTTCTGAAGATAGCAGAAGTGATGCAAAGCCTACCAAGGCAGAAGTGCCCATGGAAACAGGCGCTGAACTTATGAAAAACACAGAAAAAGAGGGAGCAAAAGATCCAGAGAAGCCACAATCTTCCGCCGTGGCTCAGAAGGTGGCTGCTACGGCATCACCAGCTGTGGCATCGCCAGCCGTGGCTCAGAAGGCAGCAGCTGTGGCGTCGCCAGCCGTGGCTCAGAAGGCGGCAGCTGTGGCGTCGCCAGCCGTGGCTCAGAAGGCGGCAGCTGTGGCATCGCCAGCCGTGGCTCAGAAGGTGGCGGCATCACCAGCAGTGGCTCAGAAGGCGGTGGCGCCATTGCCAGTGGTGGCTACGGCGTCACCGGCCATGGCTCAGAAGGCGGTGGCTACGGCGTCACCAGCCATGGCTCAGAAGGTGGTGGCTACAGCATCGCCGGCCGTGGCTCAGAAGGTGGTGCCCATGGCACCTTCAGCTGGAGTAAAAGTAGAACCTAGGCTTGCTAATTATGAATCCACAACAGTCACTAGGCACAAATCAGTTCTGGCTTCTTCTATATCTGGCCCTGAATCAAAGATAAATTATTGCTTAACCAAACCTTCAGACTCCAAATCTGAAAGCGCATTACCACCTGAAAAGAAAGACAGTTCAGAAAGTACTGCAGTGTTAGCTTCGAAAAGCAGTTCACATGTGAGTGCAGTCCCTGTCAAAGTGCCACTGAAATTGTTAACAAGTGAAGATGCAAAAGAGAGGCAACCATTCTTCAATAGACTATACAAAGCCGTTGCTTGGAAGCTGGTTGCTGTCGGAGGCTTTAGTCCCACTGTCAATCATGTAGAACTTCTAAACTCGTCTATTCTGTCCGTAAAGGCAACATTAGATGTTGATTTTGTTCCACTGAAAGAGCTTACAGATTTACCTCAGAACAAAAGCTCTCAGGAAAGTGTGGTTTGTGAACTGAGATGCAAATCTGTATATTTGGGTACTGGTTGTGGGAAAAGTAAGGAAAATGCCAAAGCGGTAGCTTCACGGGAGGCACTGAAATTATTCCTCAAGAAAAAGGTTATTGTGAAATTATGTAAAAGAAAGTACAAAGGAAGGGAAGTTGAAGATTTGGTGCTTCTTGATGAAGAATCAAAACCATTAAATTTACCTCCAGCTTTAAGAAACCCTCAAGAAATATTGTAGAACAGTGGAGCAGTTTATACTAGCAAATAATGTTTTCTCACAAAAACAGAGTTACTTTTGTATATTGAAGTAAGCAGCCAGATACTTTGTATTTCTTCTCAGTTTTTTTCAAGACAAACACCATTCCTATAACTTTCACTCAGTAGCAAATATAAATGATTTGACATAGATGTAAAGTGTGCAAAGGTATGCCTTAACATATATAGCACCCTAGTGTGCTTTGTTATTTGTTAAATAGTCTACCTAAGTCTTCAGTTTTAATGAAACAAGATATAGTTTGCTGTTCAAAATGCTCTAATTTTGTAATGCCAGTGATTGGTAGCAGTAATGTTCACTTCAGAACATATATTCTGTTTAGCTGGAAAGGAATATGTATACAAGAACCATTGTACCTAGATGACGGAAAGTTATCTAAAAATTACAAACATTTAATCACATGCTTCAAGTGTTACTTATAATGTTCATATGCTTAAAGAAAATAGTTGATGCAGATTATTTTAATGAAGTAGTAATATTTTAAATCTGAATTTAAAATGTTGGTCCTGTTTTAATATCATACTTGTGAATTGTCAGTAAACAGTCTCCAGGGTTACTTATCCCTAAACTTCGTTAACCAGATGCAGCTTATATTTTGTGAGAAAATACCACTTTCACTTTTTCAAATAAATACAGCTTTCTATACTAAGCTTATTTTACGTGTACTATAATTGGGATGTGGGATTTCATTAAGCATTTTCAAATAACAGTCCATTTTTATAACTTCAAAAATAAAATATTAGTCTTAAACACCATAATTAATTTGCAACTTCTAAGAATAATATGAAGTCCTGATTCTATCTGCATAGGATTTTCATTTTGGAATATCTGTATGTAAACAGATTTTCTAATTATGTTCCTTTTATATATATTCTCAGGAGATAAAAGTTGCTATGCTGAACATAATGTGCGGCAGTGCAGTGATACCCACATTATTTTTTATGTGTACAGGCATTTTTACCATTACCTTTGGTGTTGAGAAATGCTTACAGCAATGGGAAACCCCTCCTGCATCAATAAAGTATTCCTCGGGAAGGTGGCTAGGGGATATGTTAAAACAGGCAGTACAGTAAATAAAGTTGTCCCATGTAGAATTATCTTTAGGGCATATTTCCATTAGTTGAAGCTAAATGTCACTTTTTTTTTTGCAGCCACCCTTGGGGAATCAAGAAATCCTTATTCATAAAACCTGTAATCCATAGAATTGTCCGGTAATTTCCATGCAGAATGGAGTTTATGATCCCCCTTTAGCAATTATTCATCTTGCTTGACTAAAAGGTTGCAGTGTGAGAGCTGCTCTTGGCAGGGATGGAGTGCATCTGTGCAAGCGTTAGCTTTTGTTTGTATCTAAAGTGGCTCTCTGAATCATAACTATAGTTAACTTCTGTATCATTTGAATAAATACTAAAACTATATTTTTGGACCACTGTCACTGCAATACTCTTGTTTGTTTCAAGCGACGTTTAGTTGATACTAAGTTGTTCTGAAATGTATTTTGGCAGTTAAACAAAAAAGTCTTCCATCAACAGTTTTTTCCCCTACACCACAGAGTTGTCGTTTTTCCGTGCAATAAATAAAGCAGTAGCTACCTGTGCTGATTCTAAAATTTAGGACCAAAGTTATTACTTTCTAATGAAGAAGGCGTTTCTTAGTTCAGCTAGTGGTGTACAGGTAGTAAATGATACCGTAAAATGAACATTTCGTACAGCTGCTTAAGCAATATAGTTTGCCTGATATCTTGCAGAAAACACAGTATTGAGATCTTTAGATGCTTTTGAAATGAGTCTTGTGTAGGAATGGTAGATAAAATTAGTAATTCAGAAAATAATGTGTTTGGCAATTGGTTTATTAAGGGTGACATCCTGTATATAATTCATTAAAATAAAGGCGTTTTCATTTGATTCCTTTTCAGACTTACATGAGTTTAAATTATTTCATTTGGAACTAGAGGGAAAACACTTTACACTTGAGTTCACTTTTTATATATGCGAGATGACAGATCACAGATCCAAAGTGGTCTTCTGCTAGTAATATGGCACTGATACTAGTGGAACAGCATTGCTGTGGGGGAAGGAACAATTATTTTTTACCAATTCTCCATTCTGCTCCAGAATTCTGCTTTGCCCCCATGCTGTTGGTTAGAGTCCCCTGACTCAGAAGATGAAAGTTACCAGGGGTGGGTGGGTAGGAAAACCACTCCAGAGGTGTTGCTGGTCATACCGCCTTGAATCCAACTCACAGCAAACTAATTTCTCTCTAGAGCAGAGAGGCTTGGTGGTATTCCCCCACATACATGCTTTAACTGTAAATCAGAATGCCTTTGCTTCCTGATTTGACTGCAAATGAAAACAAATATATTCATGAAGGATGGAATTGCATATGCAGTAAGAATTTTGATGTTGAGCCACACCACTTTCTACTGTCAAAAAGACAAGCTGGCTTTCAGACTGGACAGTGGCCCTTGCAATACCAAAATGATGCAAAGCTTTGGCTGCTTGCACAGCTGTGTCTTACTTGGACATCACTTGTCTGTACTGTAGCTTTGAAGTACAACGCATCCTGGGAAAGGATGCTTGTTACAGAGCTGCTATTAAAAGTCTAATACTGTATACATTTACCACTTCATAACATTCAGAACGGGTTTTCTTAAGACTGTCATACCTGAAAGATTATCTCTGTATGATATCAGCAAGAGCCTGCTTCATCAGATACATGAAGGGGATTGAGGGTTTGGTAGGAATATGAAAATATGGTTTGAAGTATGATGAAAAAACAAGTTCACAAAGCATAAAATCTACAAATGACAAATGTAAAAAAAAACCCATTACACCTGAATATACTGAAAGATAGTCGTTACTGTGGAATACATTTCCAGTGGATGTAACGGTGGCAATGAGCACAGGTAGCATTAAAAGGCGATTAGACAAATAAGTCTATCAGTGGCTATTTGCCATGGTAACTGAAAGAAATTTCCACATTCAGAGGCAGTAGAAATGAATATCGGTGCTAGGAGGCACCATCGGGGTGGGGGGGCCCTTGGCCTGACAGCCCTGTTTGTTAGCCATTCAGGAGAAACGGTTGGCCACTGTGCAAAACAGGATATTGAACTGGTAGGGATCTTGTATAGTAACACTGAAAGAATTTCAGTGCTCTATCTTCAGTAGTTTTTCATTGTTTTAGTACAAAATTTAATAATTTTGAGATTTGCTTTCATATATTGTCCATGTAGACTGATACGTTCTCCCATATTAATATATGCCAGTGTGGTGCTAGTGGTTAAAAGTGGTGGTTTGGAGCGGTGGACTCTAATCTGGAGAACCTACACATGAAGCCAGTTGGGTGACCTTGGGCTAATCACAGCTCTCTTAGAGCTCTCTCAGCCCCACCTACCTCACAGGGTGTCTGTTGTGGGAAAGGGAAGGTGATTGTAAGCCAGTTTGATTCTCCCTTAAGTGGTAGAGAAAGTTAGCATATAAAAACCAACTCTTCTTCTCTTTTCACTTTCATGTCTGATTTATTTAAATATTGTCAAAATACTTTTTTGGCCTTAGTAAACAGTAAAAACACATTGTCAGCAGACGGTATATTAATTGATGTGAAGACAGATGAGCTCTTGTTAAATGATTATGGACGTTATCAGAACAGAAGACAGCATTGCTCGCTCAAGGGTTTTATACAAGGGACTTATTTCCTGTCTGCTTCTGGTATTTCAGGTCATGTATGTATAAACAACTTACAGGCATGCTTCAGTCTGCTTGATATCTGCAGTCAACTTACAGGATGCTTTCAATTAATTATATTGAAGGACTTTATATCTTTGTAAGCACAGGCTAGCTTGATGTTAGATCTCGGAAGCGAAGCAGGGTCAGCCCTGACTAGTATTTGTGTGGGAGAACACCAAGGAATACCAGGGGCGTGCTGTGGAGGCAGGCAGTGGCAAACCACTTCTGAATGTCTCTTGTCTTGAGAACTCTATTGAGTTGCCATGAATCAGCTGTGACTTGACAGCAAAAAAAGCACAATCACCAACTAAAAGATGATAATCGTGAATGACTAATATAACCAGTTACATTTCAGAACGAGGTGGGGCCTGGATAAACAAAACAGCCTTTTATTTCAGCAGCAACAGAAGATCCTATTTGATAGATAGAAGACAGTACCATTTATTTTCTTACAAAGCTATAATTTGAAAATGTGTTCTCAAAGACAGGTACAATTAATAGGTATGTTACTCTTTTATTTACTAATATGATAACAGTATGAATGTGGCACCAGTCAAATGAAAGCAATAAATAATTTCAGATCTGTGTAACTCCACAGTTTAACCACTATAAAAAGATGAATATTCAAGTTTTCAGACTTTTCAGATCTCATGTACTGCAGCTAGGAAGCTGCTGCTACAATCGGGGAGGGGGTGACAATTGGAAAACGCTTGTTTGGCTGTAGCCATGAATTTGAGACAAGCAGTTATTACCAACAAATTATCTGATACAGATCCTGGTGAACAAATGGGAGAAGTGTCCCCTTGCGTAACCTGGGCCAAGACCGCAAAGGACTTTCAGTGTAAGTACCAGCACCTTAAATCTGGACCAGATGTCCATTGATAACCAGTGAAGTTGTTACAGAGTCAGAGGCCACTTATGCATGGGAAGTTTTGCCTTGAATTTGCCGTGCATTAATGGCTAGAGGATAACAGCTAAAGAGAAAGCCTACCTGGGGTCATAATATGGGTGGATTGAATAAACAAAGGAATGTGATCACAGTATCCTCCTCCATCAGACACACAGTCATGGGAGGGGGGCAAATATCCCACACCAGGCTAGAGCCTCTTGAAACAAGAGAAGAGTTGGTTTTTATATGCCGACTTTCTCTACCACTTAAAGAAGAATCAAACCAGCTTACAATCACCCTCTCTTCCCCTCCCCACACCCTGTGAGGTAGGTGGGGCTGAGAGAGCTCTAAGAGAGCTTTGACTAGCCCAAAGTCACCCAGCTGGCTTCGTGTGTAAGAGTGGGGAAACAAATCCATTTCACCAGATTAGCCTCCGCCGCTCACATGGGGAATCAAACCCAGTTCTCCAGTACTCTAGGGCAATGTTTGGGATAAGTGCATGTGAGGGGAATGCCGTTCCAAATTTTGCTTTAACACAAAACCATTCCTTCAAAGGAACCAAGCATCATCCAATGGGGACAACACTCTTAGCCTAACCTCCCTCGCAGGGTTGGTGTGAGGATAAAATGGAGGAGAGGAGAATGATGTGAGACGCTTTGGGTTCCCACTGGGGAGAAAGGTGGGGGATAAATAAAAAAAATAAGGAAAAAATAATAATTTCTAAAATGAGAGGGTTGGGGCTCAGGTTTTGCCAGCAGTCATGCCTTCCTTATCATGGAAGCTTATGCATGAGAGACTTAAGCACACACTTAAATGTAATGTTGCTCCCTGGGATCGTAGGAGCAACAGAGTCAAACAAACCGTGAAATGGAAAACGAGTTGCTTCAGCCCCATCCCCTTCACCAGCATCCCTAGAGGACCTTAACACCACGGCTTCCTTCCCCTCCTTTGCACCTAGCATCAGCGCTTGCACTGAACCGCCGCCCTAGTTGTAAGACCCAGTGATTGGTTTGGGGAACTCGGCTCTTGCAATTCCCCAGCTGCCCAGAAGGGCCCCAAGGGGATGACTCTCCCTAAATAATGGCATCCTCTTCCAAACCCAACACCCGCGCGGTTTCCCGACCGCTTTGACGATTCGCCTGCTGTAGCCGGGGGCGGGGCGACAAAGGACGTTTGCATAATTTATGCACGCAGGTTTAACAGACGAGCTGCTCTGGTGAAAGGATCGTTCCTTTAAAAGTCTCCCGGCAGGGCGATGAAAGCTTTTGCGTCCGGGCGAAACAGATGTGTTTCACGCAAGGCGAGAACTCGTGCAAGGCGAGACGGGCTCTGATTTGCTCGCTGTAAGTGGGAAAAGGGCTCGGCGGGCAGGGGTTTATAAAGCAGCGAAGAGCGTGCATATTGCAAGGCGCGCCGAAGACCTGCTCTCTAGGCTACGTGCGGAGGACGCTCGTTCCTCTTGGGCTCCAGCAGCCCGCCTAGGGGAAAGTCCCCGGACCCCTGGCAGAGAGTGCCGCGCGCTCCCCGGTGCGCAACAACCCGTCTCGCTGGCTCACGACCACCCCGCCAAGAAGCCCTCCGGGCCGAGCGGGTGAGCGCGGGAGGGGCCTCTCGTCAAGCCCCCACAGTTACGCAGGTAGTGCGCGAGGGCCCCCCTCCTCCAAGGAGCCGGACCGCACCAACAGAACGGGGCTCATTCTCGGACCGCCTGTTTCCTTTTTGGGCACGTTTACGCGCGGGAGGTTTTGCCTTGGACTGGCCGCTCTCTGGATGCGCATTTCCCTTCCACCCACCCAGATTCTCAAACCTCCACAGTAAGCCCCCATGCAGAATTCGGATGGGGAAAATGGGCACCTAAAGAGTGGCAAAAGTGGAGGGCAGCAGGAAAAGAGGAAGACCCAGCAAGAGATGGATGGACTCAATAAAGGAAGCCACAGCCTTCAGTTTGCAGGATCTGAGCAAGGCTGTCAAAGACAGGGCATTCATGGCTCATGACCAATGCTGATTTCGGCACACCCATCTCTCCCCTGGACATCACAGACTCTTCTGCAGACCACACTTAATCCCACCACGCCTGCAATTCATATTTACATACTGTTAACATTTACATACTAATGCTTGTCTGAATTCACTCTCCTCTACTTAAAGACAGATGGATTCACATTCCAGCTGTATCTGAAGACGTGAGCTGTGGCTCACAGAAGCTCATACCCTGCCAGAAAATATTTTTGTTAGTCTTTAAGGTGCTACTGGACTCTTGCTCTTTCCTACTACTGCAGATCTGAAGAAGTGAGCTGTGGCTCACGAAAGCTCATACCCTGCCAGAAAATATTTTTGTTAGTCTTTAAGGGGCTACTGGACTCTTGCTCTTTTCTACTAAAGACAGGACATTTTGGAGGACTTTCATTCATAGGGTCACCATGAGTCGGAAGCGACTCGACGGCACTTAACACACACACACACAAAGAGTGGCAAATCCAAGGCAAAACCTCCCATGCATAAATGGCCTCTGTTCTCCAGCTTTACTACAGAGTTAAAAGCAAGCGAAAAGCAAAAGCCTGCTTCATCTCTCACCGCACATTGAAGGGCTCTCTTCCGTGTAAGCCTAGTTGACCTGAAGGGGCACTTTGCACGTATGGATGGCAGAGTTATACAAGCCGCATCGCGTCCTACAAAGTTAAATGGGAGTTTATCTGCCTTTGCTTTCCCCGTCAAGAATCCCGGAAAATAGCTAGTGTTGGGACTGAGGTTTCTTCCCTGCCCGTAAAATTTACACGGGGAGGAAGGGGGGGAGCTGTTCAACTACTGTCCCCCAATGGAACAAAGTAAAAGTCGAACACACCTGGATCCTCGTCTCCTATGCTCTGCCATGACAGCTCCCCTTATGTTCACCCTGCAAATGGGGAATATCAACAACTACATTCTCTGTAGTGGCTCACCCTACAGAGTGGGGGGGGGCTTGTTCAGGAGTGCATTTTCATAAAGATGATATAACAGAATGGTTCAGGAAGATGCTTTAATAAATGGAACAGGACTGAGCTATATTGCTGCTTATAGTATGTATTATCTGTTTGCTGTTTGTATTATCTGTTGGAGGAGAGCATTACGGATTCTGTGGACGGCCAAAAAAACATATCAGTGGGTTATAAATCAAATCAAGCCTGAACTGACCCTAGAAGCTAAAATGACTAAACTGAGGCTATCGTATTTTGGTCCCATTATGAGAAGACAAGAGTCACTGGAGAAGACAATCATGAGAGGAAAAGTTGAAGGCAGCAGGAAAAGAGGAAGACCCAACAAGAGATGGTTTGACTCAATAGAGGAAGCCACAGCCCTCAGTTTGCAAGATCTGAGCAAGGCTGTCAAGGATAGGACATTCTGAAGGACATTGATTCATGGGGTCGCCATGAGTCGGAGGTGACTTGGTGGCACATAACACACACACCTGTTTGTTGTAGCATATCTTGCTCTCATTGCATAGAATTTCTATTTACATCATATCTGTTTACACTCTTTAGGTGCACTGTTTCACATATTTAATACATATGCTTTGTTTCAGATTTCCTCTGTCCTATTCCCATTATATTGCTTATTAGTTGTCTCATCCTATTATTGCATTGACTTTCATTGTGTAATCTGCCTTGCGTCTCAGTGAGAAAGGCAGACTATAAATAATGTAAATAAATGAAACATTATTTTATCCCCTTACAAATGATAAGGATCCACTTTTAAACGCATTTCAGCGCCCTTACGACATCACAGAAGCCCAGATCTGTTTGTTGTGGCACATGTGCAACAATTAATTGTAATTTGCCTTTCAGTAGCATCTTTATAAAAATTGAGGATCTTTGTTTTTAGAGCAGGTAGACCAGGCCATGGTGATAGCACAAAGCACCCATTGTTTTTATGGTAATATCCACAAAGATACGAACTATGATACCATCGTGGTTTTATGTTGTTTCAATGTAAAAAATCATATGGATTCTGAAAAATCCATTTAAAATAATTCAGGTCCAATTTTAACCCTGTATGGTGTTCATAATCCTAGTGCCTCTGCAGCCATGCCTGGATGGAACTATTCACCTTTGCCACCTCCTTACTGTCCCTTTTAAAAGAAGTTTTCAGTTCGCTGCTTGATTTTATACATTTTCTGGCCTATTTAGCATGCACCGTCCAATCTGCACACACGTTATGCAAGGAGCAAATAAATTAAATCGTTTCCTAAAAAGTCCCAATAATGTCAAAAGTAAACCAGGTGCCCCTAGACTCCTGTGACGTTTTGCTGAAACAGACTAACAGCTACCGCTCTGGAATTATCATCGGAGGGTTTTTTTTTTTAATCCCTTAAAGGGACGCAACAGCAGAAGTATCCCTCCAACCCTTCTGTTCTCAGGCGGGTCCGGGCAGTCAAGTGACCTCGTGCTTAGAAGTTGTGCAAGCTCGCCCCTCCCACACGCAGGATGGAAGCTAAACCTCGCCGACTTCACGACAGTTTACAGGGCAATCGTAAACAGCGTTACTGAAGAAGTAATCTGGTATCTGAAGAAGTGAGCTGTGGCTCACGAAAGCTCACACCCTGCCAGAAAATATTTTTGTTAGTCTTTAAGGTGCTACTGGACTCTTGCCCTTTTCTACTAGAGTTACTCCAGTATTTTAAGATTGCACTGTTACTCTTTAGTAAGAGTACCCCCTACTTCACAAACACTCCGACCCACAACAGTCCTCCTACCCCTCCCAAGTCGCACGTGTCCGCTCAAAGTCACTTTCCCGCAGCCCCTCCTCCTCTGGGCTTCCTACGCCTTCCTTCTCCTCTTGGTTAAGCGCGTTCCTACAAATGGAGATCTTAAGATGGGGGCGATTTCAGAGGGGACTCGTGTTGCTCTGCGGTACAACACTTAAGATTTGAGTCCAGTAGCAGCTTAGAGTTTCAGGGCGGCGTGAGCTCTGCAGAGTCAAATCTCCATTAGACACAGTAGAGTAGAAATATGTAGGGGTGTGTGGGGGGGGGAGAGAAACACTCAGTTGTAACGACGCGTCCAGCGAGAACAGACTGGGGTTTCTAAGCGCTTCATTTCCGCCCCTCCCGGCAGCTGATTGGTCGGAACGAACGATTAAAAGAAGGAGCGAGAGGCTGAACGTTCGAACCAGGAAAGGAAGTGGGGGGGGGGGACAGCCTCCGCCGAAGGGCGCTGACGGCCCCTTTAAGTCGAATCCTGCCTTCCGTCTCTTGCCCTCCCCCACCCCCACGTTTGTCTTCTGACGTCTCCGCCCGCCCGAGCCAATCGCAGCAGGCGTGAGGGGAAGGCGGGAGAATGCGAACCAGCCGCGCCTTATAAGGGAAGGCCTCGCGCATGCGCGCTTTCCCGATCAGCGGGGGAAAGAAAAAGTAGGAGGGGGGGTGCGGAAGGGAAAAGGAGGCGGGGAGTTCCAAGTGAGGGAGGAGGGTTTCCTCTCGCCCCGGCCGCCTCCGCCGACCGAGAAGCCGCCTCGGGGGGGGGTCTCCCGTCCCTCCCCCCTTCCCGCGCGGGATCGGGGTCTCCTGAGGAAGGAGGAAGGGGGGGCTGTCACGTCGCGTCATGATGTTGGGGTCGCCGGGGCAACAGCCTGGGGGGGCGGGGTCTGGGGCGGCGGCGGCGGCCGGGTCGGCCACCGCCGCCGGGGGCGTCCCGAGCTTCCCGTGCGGCGGCGGCGGCGGCGTGTCGGAGCGGTTCCTGGCGCGCTACGTGCAGGACTACCTGGAGTGCGTCGAGTCCCTGCCGCTCGACATGCAGAGGATGGCCTCGCTCCTGCGCGAGATGGACACGCGGTGCCGGGGTGAGTGGGGGGGGAGGGGCGGCGGCTGTGGTACCCCCTTTGCCCCCCCTCCCCCCTCTCTCCTCAGCCGTCGCTGGCGAAGGGGCGGGGCTTGGCCCGGTTCGCTCCTCCCCCCCCACACGCACCCCGGAAAGGAGAAAATGGCCACCTCCCCCCCCCCACACACACACACCAGCCATTCTGAACACATGAGGCTGCCTGATACTGAATCAGACCCTGGGTCCAACAAAGTCAGTATTGTCTACTCAGACCCGCAACAGCTCTCCAGGGTCTCAGGCAGGGGTCTTTCACATCACCTACTTGCCTCGTCCCTTTAACAGGAGATGCCAGGGACTGAACCTGGAACCTTCTGCATGCCAAGCAGAGGCTCTACCACTGAGCTACAGCCGTTCCCCATAAATGGAGGAGGGGAGAATGAGGTTCCAACATGCTTCAGCCATTCTGAACACATGAAGCAGCCTTATACTGAATCAGACCCTTGGTCCATCAAAGCTAGTACAGTCTATTCAGGCCGGCAGCGGCTCTCCAGGGTCTCAGGCGGAGGTCTTTCACATCACCTGCCTGTCTAGTCCCTTTAACTGGGGATGCCGGGGATTGAACCTGGGGCCTCCTGCACGCCAAGCAGAGGCTCTATCACTGAGCCACCTGGTTGATGACCCCCGACGCCTGGCATCTCGGCGTGACCCTTGCAGCTATCCGGAGGAGGGAAGCTTATCGGCCTTTTCGCACCCCGGAGGGGGAGGTGTCGTTGAGCGTGGCTCCCTTTAAGTACGTGTTGTCAGAAAGGCACATTTTCGGATACCTCGCCGCATGTTAAAGTCCATCATGCGCGTAAGAGGGAGGACCGCCTCCATCAGGACGGGCAACACGCGTCGCCTGAAAGTTCCGAGTCGCTCGCTTGGGTCTGTGGCCGGTTATGCGCGGGAGGTTTTTCCTTAGATTTGCCCATCTCTGGATGCATATCTTTTCTTGTCTGAATTCTCAAAAAATAAGCTCCCCCGTGCAGAGTTTTGAGAATTTGGATGGGGGGAATGTGCACGTAGAGAAAGGCAAATCCAAGGCAAAACCTCCCATGCATAAATGGCAAAAACATTGTCGGTTCATGCATTCATTATTTTGCGCAGGAGATTCCTTTCTAATGACTTGAAAATCAAGTTCTTCCAGCACTGCCCGTTCTCCTGACTTCCCAGACACTCATGCGCTTGAGTGTGACATCCTGTACCCAACTAAAGGGTGACTGCGTTGTGGTAGACTGAATCCAAAGTTCAAGATATATATTCATTTAAAATCTTAAAGAGCAGGTGCTCACTGTCAGTTAGTTGTTCCTTCCACCACCCTGTTGCATGATAGATCTTTCCAGTTTCTACTTGGTTTTGTAATCTATTTACTTCTCTGGATAGTCGGGGTAGCTTTTCTAGACTTCTTGAGGATGGAGTGCTAAGGTACAGATGTTTCTCTCCCAGAGCAAAGTATTTGACAAATCATTGTCACATCATACTTACATGTAACTGGAATGCAATTGTTTGGGCAGTTCTAGTTGGTGCTACGCTTACTTTGTTTTTCTTTGACAGAAGCATTAAAAGAAATTGATGAAGTTTATGAGAAATACAAGAGCGAAGATGATCCCGTTCAGAAGAAGCGTTTGCAGCAGCATCTTCAGCGAGCCTTAATCAACAGCCAAGAACTAGGAGATGAGAAAATCCAAATAGTTACTCAGATGCTTGAGTTAGTGGAGAACAGAGCCCGGCAAATAGACTCTCACTCTCAGTGTTTTCAAGATCTTTCAGATACTGAAAAACCCATTGAGAAGTCAAAAGTGGATCCTTGTCAACCAGAGAGATCTTCACGAAGGCCACGCCGGCAGCGTACTAGTGAAAGCCGTGATATATGTCATATAGCGAATGGGATCGATGAGTATGATGACCAGCCTCCTAAAGAAAAGAGATCCAAGTCTGCCAAGAAAAAGAAACGCTCTAAAGCTAAACAAGAAAGGGAAGCTTCTCCGGTAGACTTTGCAGTAGACCCTAATGAACCAACTTACTGTCTCTGTGACCAAGTGTCTTATGGAGAAATGATAGGGTGTGACAATGAACTGTGTCCTATTGAGTGGTTTCACTTTTCATGTGTTGGACTCACCTATAAACCAAAGGGGAAATGGTATTGCCCCAAATGCAGAGGAGACAACGAGAAGACTATGGATAAATGTACAGACAAATCCAAAAAAGATAGAAGATCAAGGTAGTTGATGCTCTAAATATGTTAACAGCGGCTTGGTTTTTATTTTAAAAAAACTGTTTAATAAGCAGACCAGTATTTTAGAAAAATGCATAAAGCTATGCAATAACTTTTAAAATCCACAGTATTAATGGAGTATTAATAGATGTTACTACAATTGTGCTCTTGAATATTCTGAACTAAATAACCAAATTCTTCAAACAGGGTCACATAGGAGTAGCACGGGGGGGATTCAGTTTCCCTCACTCTTCTTAATAATTGTAGAATTATGTTGATGCCTGATGAGGAAGAACTGGAGGGATAATCATGTTAAGACTGGTGTGTTAACATCTGTTGCAGTCACAACTTTAGTTACTTTTTAAGTCTTTCAAGGCAAAAGCCAGCCTACTTCTTTATTGCCTTCCATGTGATCTGCATATATGTCTTTAACTTATTTATGTTGATCTTGTGGTGGTGTTTAGATGTCTATATTTAGAGAAAGTATATTAAGTGATGAAATACTCATGGCTAGAAGAGTTCCATTCAGCATTATAATGCCAGTTCTGAACTGAAGCTGATTGTCTTTTCCATGCTGCCTCTTCTCATAATGTTAGTTGTATCATCTTGCTTCCGATTCCCTTAGCGTTGGCAGGAGCGCATCATAATGCTGAAATGCTTAGAAATACAGTAGATGTGCAAGAACAGCAATGTGTATCTGTCTGAGGCTGTTGCAAGAGTTTGCCTGAACAGAAAGCTGAACTCGTTAATGGATTTAAGAATCTGGAAAACAGTAAAGTGCAGTAGGTAGCAGAAACCGCTTATCTTGTATAAGAGGAATACATTGTTTAAAAGACTTTTCAGATTTAAAAGACGTTTCAGATTTGTAGTTGGTTTTGTAAAACCTGACAAATAAGGACCTTTTGAACACAGTAGCTGATGGTGCTCCAAGAGCAACCTTCTTTCCTTAACGGAGTATTTGAAGTAGCTGTGATCTAACTATCTGAACATAACACTGCAGGTTTTCCCAGACAGTAAGTATTGTTTTCTTTCTGGCAGGTCAGAGAGTTCCACTTGCATTTCATGAAGGATGTTACTGTGTGCATGCAAGGCACTAGCAGTGTAAAATAAATGGATAAACAGCCCAAGAACAAATTTCCATATTCTTTGAATTCTTGTTCTTACAACAGCGACATAACATTTCTGTGATGGCTTGCTACTTTATGACCTTGAGTTATGTTTTACTGAGCTTTCAGAGTACTCAAACAAAAATTGATTGCATCCTGTGATTCAAATGGACAACTTCATTTCATAAAGGTGAGAAGCAGTGTCTGAGGGACCTTAGATGTTATCCAAATTTACTGCTGCTTTTGTTACACATCAGTAATTTGCAGACTCATTACCTGTGTGTTCTGTAAAGGCATAAGAAGCTTGTTTCATCTTGGCATTACCTGAAATTTTGTTTCATAAATTTCAGGTGAACTAGCAGATCATGAACTATTTCCCATCATATAGAAGAGTTTCCATCCATAAATGTATTGTTTTGTTCAGAAGCTTAATGCAGATTCATAATGTAGCTGTAATTTTGTTATTTTGATGTAATTGCCATCTTGAAAATCATGCAGTATCCAGGGAAATAGTCCAAACGTCTGTTACACTGTTGCAATTGGCTTCTGTCCCCCCCCCCCCCCCCCGAACACATACAGTTGCTGGTCCAAGCTAACTGAAATTTTTTAAAAGGCTTTTAATTTAATGGCTAATGTACAACACCACACTCCCAACACCTTCCACTGATTATAAAACAAGCTGTTAGTTATTTCTAGAAAGCTGTTATAGAAGAGTTTTGATTGTTTCTAGGCACAGGATCCTGCAAACAAGTAATGTTGTGCATCAAATATTTGCACGACTTCTAAACTGGGAATACCCTGGCTTGTTACTACAATTTATTGTGTCTCCTTCTGATGAATACCTGGTCCTTAGCCCTACCTTAGCAAAATGGCAGTTTTTAAGAAATGGCATCATTGCTATAAAGTACTACTTTGATTTTTTAAAAATATGCTTGTTGTGGTTTGACAATCTGTCTCTCAGTTCTAAAATTTGTAAGCCTGGGCATATACAAATGGGAACTGTGCTACTAGAGTGTACCGATTACTTGGATCTAATATTTCGCATGCTAAAATTTATGAATAAAAACCCTTTTGGTTATAGAACTGGTGCACAAGTAGTTTTTCTGTGTTATATTGCCTTGTGTGCTGTGGTGTATGTGTGCATGTAACATCTCTCTGTAGTACATTTTTAACCTGCCCTTCCATTGAGGAGCTCAAGGGGGGCATAAATGGTTCTCGCTTCCATGTTTAAAAATTACAACGATAGAAAGGTACACTTGAACTGGCATACAAACAGTCATGTGTGAACACAAAAGACTTTCTGCATATGTACACTGTAGGCCTTCCCCTTATTCCATATCAAACACTATTTGAGAACATAAGAAAGGCCCTGCTGGATCAGACCAAGGCCCATCAAGTCCAGCAGTCTGCTCACACAGTGGCCAACCAGGTGCCTCTAGGAAGCCACAAACAATTTCTGATTACCCACTGAGCTACAGGAGTAGCTTTGGGGAAGAGCTGGGAAGTCCCTGAGTGTGTGTGTAACATGACATTAAGCCCTTTACTGTATCTTTTTTTTTTCTAGGGATAATGCCAATTTTTACAACACCACTGTTTCACTCAAATCCCTTTTCTTTTGCTTCTCCCTTGTGCAGATAGAACCAAGACGGCTGTATTTTCACCTCATTTTCTATTTTTACGCCAAGTGTATTTGCTAAATTCATATAATTTTGACCATTTTTGTAACAATGGTCTGTTTCTCTTATGCCATTTATACACGATTGTAAAAAAAATGAATGTGGCTGAAACATAGGCTCAAAGACTACATAAGAAAATAACTAAAAAAAAGCATATTCATACATCCTTATTTATTTCCTTGTACCTGGCAAGAATGCTGAACAGCTGTAAAAGGTTTGTGCAGGCACATGAGTTATAATGAAGACAATTTGATTTTCATCTATTATTTAGATACATCTTAACTAAAAGCATATACTAAATCAGAGTTGGAAGGGATCACCAGGGTCATCTAGTCCAACCCCCTGCACAATGCAGGGAATTAACAACTACCTCTCCCCCACATCCCCAGTGACCCCAACCCTCGGCCTGCAATGCAGGATCCCACAATCAAAGCACTCCCGACAGATGGCCGTCTAGCCTCTGCTTAAAGACCTCCAAAGACGGGGACTCCACCACCCTCTGAGGCTTCGTATAATCCTAAAACAAATGGTTGTTATAATCCTAAATGGTTGGTATAATCCTAAAACATTGATTTAAAAGCAAAGCCTTCATGCAGCTTCAGAGGGTACACTAAAAGAACAATCCTAAGAACACTTTCCTGAGAGTAAGCCCCATAGAGTAGACCTGAGCAGGATGGCGCTAATGGTTTCTTAAACATTTATATTCGTTGCTGTTTTAGAAAACTTGTGTTAGTTTTCTATATGAGATTCTCAAGCTGTGTTAGCATTACTCACATTTCACACTACAAGATCTGTATTTTTATTAAACATATTACAAAACAACTAAGTGTCACTGGCATCAACTCTTCAAATATGTATCGATGTAAGTTGCTTGAGCTATTCTTCAAACTTCCAAAGCTAGTAACTTCTCATCTTGCTTGTATTCACAGACTGCAATAGAAATAAGTTTGACAACTTATCCAGTTCTTATTCTTTGTGCCTGCAGAATAGGCTGCTGCTGTGAGGAGCTGGTGTAGCAATTTAAGGCTCCAGGTACTTTAGCCACTGACTTAATCCCACTCCATGGGAGTGGTTTTCTTTAAAAAGTCTCCATCACTGAAATATTGTTATGGTTGGCATGATGGATGGGTGATGTGCCTATCTGCAAAAAATGCTGCTACCCCCTTTTGTAGTCTGGAATGAAGTGTGATGAAATTGGTGCTTATTCCATTGTGTTAATTGCATCCTGTAATTTAACTAAGGCAGTGCCTCTTTCTTTAACCTGGATTGGTGCGATCTAGGATGGCTTTTATGTTAAATAATTCTGGGAGTTCTTTCCAGATTTCAGCAGCATCCACACTGCAGCAGTAATCTCTGTGCAGTTTGTAAAGGTGATAGAATAGTTTTAAGTATACAAGCAATCTTCTGCACTTCAGTCTAATTTTCATCTTTGGCTGAGATGCTTCCATCTATTTTGTCGCTATCTTCTTCACATTGTTACTAAGATAGGCCACTTCTATATAAACTGTTCCCGATAGTCTACAACTGTATTCAATCATACATACACATCACTTTGTTGTATAGTTTGGTTCCAGCATTTTTCTTTTTTAGCTGGCAAAGGGATTGCTTCAAAATGTTCCTAAATGGAGTCATAGAATCATAAGAGTTGGAAGGTGCCATACAGGCCATCTAGTCCAACCCTTCATTAATGTGGCATCAGCCTAGAGCATCCTTAACAAGTGTTTGTCCGGCCTCTGCTTAAAGAATGCCAGCGAGGGGGAGCTCACCACCTCCCTAGGTAGCTGATTCCACTGTCGAACAACTCTTACTGTAAAAAATGTTTTCCTAATTTCCAGCCAGTACCTTTCCGCCCACAATTTAAACCCATTATTGCGTGTCCTATCGTCTGCTGCCAACAGGAACAGCTCCCTGCCCTCCTCTAAGTGACAGCCATTCAAATACTTAGGGCAATTATGTCCCCCCTCAGCCTCCTCCAGACTAAATATTCCTAACTCTCTCAGCCTTTCCTCATAGGGCTTGGTCTCCAGGCCCCGATCATCCTCGTCGCTCTCCTCTGCACCCCTCAATTCTGTCCAAGTCCTTTTTGAAGTGTAGGCCTCCAGAACTACACAAAACTCCAGATGGGGCTTGACCAGTGCAGTGTACAGCAGAACTAAGGCATCTTGCGATTTGGATGTTATGCCTCTGTTGATACACCCCAAGATCTACAGCACCCCAAGACCTACAGCTGAGCCAGGTTCTTGCAGAAGCTGCACCAGAAATAGCTTATTTTCTGTATTCCTCTCTGTTTAAGTATTATGTTGGATTTCAGTTTAAACCAGGTTTGTTTGTTTTTTTAAGAAATAACTTGTAGCTAAAACTATAAAAAAGAAACCCTAATAAAAATAAAACATTTAATTTTTATCCACCCTCATGGACCCACATTTACCAGTTTTGCTAAACTTGACAACAAACGGTGTGTCAAATACAAAGGAGATTTATAGGTGGGGCTGGAAGAGGCTGAAATTCTCAAGTTAGCAGTTGCATCTCAACTATCTCCCCACCACCTCCTTTTTTCTATCAACAAATGTAATTAAAATGCTGAATGCATTCCGTGCTGTGTTACACTGATTAAACCCCTTTATTAAAGTTTACATAACAGCATGGCAGGAGCAAATGCTATGTTTGAATGAATTATCACATAGTACAATTTCATCGCAGTGTCAAACTGCCAAATCAAGATAATCTAGCGTCTCAAACAGATGTTATCCCATTGTATCATACAGAAATGAAAACGAGGCAGGTGGATCCAAGGCTGAGTCTTTGCATACTTCATCATAAGTTTTTTTTTAACTGTATACTTCAGAAAGAATCAGAACCACTTGATCTCCGGTAGCCTTTGTCTTATATGTGCTGCGTACAAATGTGTTCACTGTGCTGCACGGCTTTCCCGCCTTCTGGAATGTGAGGCTGCTCTTCATGCCGATGCATTTATGCAAGGAATAAGTTTTGAGTGAGAGTTTGTTTCATCAGACACATGGAGTGAACATCCCTGGGAGGTAGAATTACAAGCAACAGGTATTTCATTTAGCCAGTTAATAGAATTTAGATTATTCTTTATTTGTCACATCAGTGACAGTATTTTTTGAATCTCCTTTTAAAGTTGTTTTTTGCAGTATGTGCACCTTCAGCTTGGTGTGTTGTCTTCTGCTCAGAATGGCTTCCTTAACTAACTTCGAGCTCTTCTTCACTGCTTGTAGATTCTTCTCCAAATAAATCTTTTCCTGTTGAACTTCCAGCGCTGGTAACGCTCAGCATCTTCAAAGTGATGAGAGTCGTGCTGTCACTCAAGCCTAAAAGTACTGTCTGTCTGTCAAAGGCAACAGTTAGGCAGGAGATCTTGCTCTCTGGTGTGAAGATGGATATAAGTGTGCCACTTTCCAAGTCCCAGAGGCTGACTTCACCTAATAGAAATAAATGTACACCGTCATCTTGGGATAGATACAGTCAACATTTCCATCGTTGAATAAGGGAGGAGGGGGTTCCCTTGGAACACCCAAAGGGCTATACTGGGGCTCATGGGACCTGCATGGACAAAAGCCATGTAGGATGGGGGGCTGTAATAAGAAGGGGAATAGGGTGAGATTGGATCTGGCCAGCTTTTTCAACCAGTCTGTTATTTTCTGCTTAAATGCTTCATTGTGAATTCATTTTCCTCCTTGGCAGTAATAACCCACTCATGATACTTCAATCCACACATCTCAAATACATACAAACAGATATTTGTTCTTTATGGTTTTGGCCCATCCACATAGCTTTCGTAGTAGTGAACACAAACCTAGTTGCTAAAGGGCTATAAAAGTTATGTTTTAGCAGCTTCATAGCCTATCTACAGTGATACTTGCCTCCAATGTTCAATGGATAAACTGATGGCCCAGGCTAGCCTGATCTCATCAGATCTCAGAAGCTAAGCAGGGTCAGCCCTGGTTAGTATTTGGATGGGAGACCACCAAGGAATACCAGGGTTGCTGTGCGGAGGAAGGCACTGGCAAATCACCTCTGTTTGTCTGTTGCCATGAAACCCCCCAAAAAAGGGGTCGCCATAAGTCGGCTGCGACTTGACGGCACTTTACACACACACATATATGGCTATAACTAAGCAGGAATATGCTGCTGCTTTCTGTGTTCTATATCTTACATACCGTATATACTCGCGTATAAGCCGAGTTTTTCAGCCCAAAAAAAGGGTTGAAAAATCCCAATTCGGCTTATACGCGGGTCAATACAGTAGGTGGAGGGAGGGGGGAACTTGCCGCCGGCTAAATAAACCCATGCAATATTCACTGAATTGGCTGGTCAACGCTATGGGAATACAGGTTGAAATGCTTGGGACCAGAAGTGTTTTTTGGAGTATTTGCATATACATAATGAGATATATTTGGGATGGGACCCAAGTTTAAACACTAAATTCAAGCATATAGGTGTAACTGGCAATATTCTTGTGCTGTACCTTACCAGTGTTGCAACTCTCTTGTTTCTTCTATATTGTCTGAACATGCAGTGATAGTAAAATATGCATTAGCAAATCTCTTGTAAATGTTTTAGATGTTGAATACATGCAGGTGCCAAGCAGATTTCTCAAGACTGTCCATTTTCACTCTTGACCAAAGATACACAAGCATCAGGCTAATAATATACCATATATATACTCGTGTATAAGCCGACCCGCGTATAAGCCAAGGTGCCTAATTTCACCCCAAAAATGGGGAAAAATTAGGCACCCACGTATAAGCTGAGGGTAGGCTTATACAACCCCCGGGTCGCCCTCCCGCCCGGCCTCCCGGGCCCTCCAGACCCACCCCTGGGGGGGAGGGGGGAAGAGCCCCTGAACCCCCTACTTACCGGGAGAGGCGACGATCAGCTGGTGGCGGCGGGGGGCCCCCCCTGGTGCGCAGGAGGCTGCGCAGACTGCACCTGGCCCGGGGGAAGCGTGCTGGAGGCGGAGGCGCCCCCCCGCCCGGTGCGCAGGCCGCTCCTGCAGGCCGCTCTTGGGCCGGGGGAAGCGCGCTGGAGGAGGCGGCGCCCCCCCTCCCGGTGCGCAGGAGTCTGCGAAGGCTGCTCCTGGCCCGGGGAAGCGCGCTGGAGGAGGCGGCGGCGGGGGCCCCCAGCGCGCAGGAGGCTGCGCAGGCCGCTCCTGGCCCGGGGGAAGGCGCTGGTGGCGGCGGCAAGAGCGGCCTGCAGGAGCGGCCTGCGCACCGGGGGGGGGGCGCCGCCGCCTCCAGCACGCTTCCCCCGGGCCAGGTGCAGTCTGCGCAGCCTCCTGCGCACCAGGGGGGCCCCCCCGCCGCCACCAGCTGATCGTCGCCTCTCCCGGTAAGTAAGGGGTTCAGGGGCTCTTCCCCCCTCCCCCCCAGGGGTGGGTCTGGAGGGCCCGGGAGGCCGGGCGGGAGGGCGACCCGGGGGTTGTATAAGCCTACCCTCAGCTTATACGTGGGTGCCTAATTTTTCCCCATTTTTGGGGTGAAATTAGGCACCTTGGCTTATACGCGGGTCGGCTTATACACGAGTATATATATGGTATATTATTAGCCTGATGCTTGTGTATCTTTGGTCAAGAGTGAAAATGGACAGTCTTGAGAAATCTGCTTGGCACCTGCATGTATTCAACATCTAAAACATTTACAAGAGATTTGCTAATGCATATTTTATTATCACTGCATGTTCAGACAATATAGAAGAAACAAGAGAGTTGCAACACTGGTAAGGTACAGCACAAGAATATTGCCAGTTACACCTTTATGCTTGAATTTAGTGTTTAAACTTGGGTCCCATCCCAAATATATCTCATTATGTATATGCAAATACTCCAAAAAACACTTCTGGTCCCAAGCATTTCAACCTGTATTCCCATAGCGTTGACCAGCCAATTCAGTGAATATTGCATGGGTTTATTTAACAGAGAAGATAAATGGTGTTAAATCATATACTTTAAAAAAGTACAAGTTAGCACTCCTAAAATATAGTTGGGGTTATAAGTTCTGTATAACAGTATCATAAACAAAACTGTTTTCGGACAGTCAAAAAATAGTAAGAAATAAATATATAAAACTGGTGAAGTGAGTGGATGAAGAGTTAATCATATCAACATATACTTTGAAAGGATTTGTCATTCACTTATTTGCTCCATAAAACACCAGTCTCTTTAATACCGTCATACCTTTGTTTAACTATCAAGTGTTAGGCTAGTAACTGAGGTGGCCATCTGCAGTGAGTTTACTACAGGCTTACTGGATTTAAAAGTATTAATGCTTGGTATACTTTCAGTGGTGTATGTTTTCAAGCCCCAAAAGTACCACTTATAAATGTTCAACTAACCTGCAAGCAGGATTGCCTTTGTCCATTCTAATATGTGTAGTTTACTGTTCACAGTCAGATGAAGACCTTCATAACCTTGAATTAACTTGTGTTTGTGCTTAAATGGATCCCAAATCTTAATCCTAGAAAATTGTGAATGGAAGTTTTTATCAGTTCTATAACATCCACAGTGACTTAGGCATTCAGCAATTGCTTTTTGTAGAGAAGGTAAACAAAAGTTGCAAGTTGTACAAACTTTCCTCTGACGTAGTGAATCCTTGGAAGTATAACACAACACATTTTAATACTTGGGACATTGTTCACAGTCCCATGATGTATGTATCTGGTGTTCTTCAGC
This sequence comes from Euleptes europaea, assembly GCF_029931775.1. NCBI lineage: Eukaryota > Metazoa > Chordata > Lepidosauria > Squamata > Sphaerodactylidae > Euleptes > Euleptes europaea. The sequence continues at coordinate 59,410,902 of NC_079320.1, forward strand.
CAGATTCTGTTGTTAATTCATGCTTCAGTTAAACTCTTAACACTTCAGGCCACTCCTATGGGTACTATTTTTTGGTTTTCCATACTTAATTATGGCTCCAAAGCTTTGTAATTCAAACATCTCCTGCAGTGAACAGTCTATATAGGAACTGCTGTGGCATCTTCCTGATTAGTTACTTGAGATTATACAGAGTCATGCAAAGTAATAGAGCGTGTACGCCACTGACCCAAAGTTTGACAGCTAATATACGTTAACAGCTGTGCAATTGCATGATGGACTGTCAACAATTCCTTGAGCATGAAAATTGAACAGAATGTTGCAGATCCTCCCTCTCACTGGATTTTAATTCAACTTTTAGGCTGGAGAGCTGTATTTGTAATGTCTATGAGAGAAGATTTACTAAAACTTTTGAACGACAAAATATTGTGTTCTTATATAGCTTCTAACTTTGGTGCCAAGTCCAGGACCACAGTCCAGAACACTGGTACTGTCCTCCTGGGAGGGGTTTCTGCTTTTGTTTCTTGATCATCACCCCCACCCCAACAATGGTCAACAGCCTCCCTTGAGTGTCAAATGCATTTTGGAAGCGAGGCGGAGGGAAGGTGCAATCCCATGGCCATCCTGAATGTAACAGATGAAAGCAGCACAAGGAATTAGAAGCTGTCACCTACTGCTGTGGTACCTAAAGAAGGGCTCTGTTGAATATCAACAGATGAAGCTTGCCTTGTACCAAACCATACCACTGATCAGTCTAGCCCAGTATTGTGAATTTTGACTGACTGCAGCTCTCCAGCGTCTCAGATAGAAAGGTCTTTCTCAACATCTGGTCCCTGAGATTCTGTAACTGGAAGTTCTAAGGACTGAATTTGGAATCTTCTGCAGGTAAAGTATCTACTCTGCCACTGAGCCCTTTCCCTGATGATATCTGCAGTCTCTTTCACCAGTATAGGTTAGTCCCATTTTAAAAAACCACTTTGAAAATTCACTTTATTGCAAGTAACAAGGCTAAATGGTACTAGAAATCTTTGTGTAAGCAGTTTTCATGGACAAACAGTAGGTCTAACGAATGCATAATGAATTTTCCTCACCTGTTTTCCATCATCACTCCAAATATTATTCTACTTGCATCATCAGTAATGGCTATGCAACAGACATTTGGCTCGTTTTTTAATCTTTTCTGAACCTAAAGATTTAAGGGGAGGGGGGAAATCAGTTTTAAGCATTTTCTTGCTCTCTTCTGGTTTTAGGGAGCAATTTGCAGCTTATTTATCCTAATGTACAGGGCTAGTCTTTCTACAAGGTGCCCAAAGATGGCTGTACATCATAGTGCTTCATTGGGGGAACATTGCTCCTGCTGGTGGAATGAGGTTTCCCTCTCATGTGTTCCTCTGTTGCTTTGGAAGAGCAAAATATGTAAGAATAACCAAGAGCCCAAGCCAAGGAACAGATATCCCATTTTTAAAAAGAGAAAGGGAGAGAGATCAGGAGCTAGAGAAAGACTTTTGTGGGATTGGGAGTTAGATGAGTGAAAAGAAAAAAACTAGGTCCAGGAGTTCCAGCACTGGGAATATTTTTCTACTGTTAATTTTAAACTGGTCTAAAGCAGAGCTTGAGAGAGTGGCTCAAAAAACAAAATCATATTATTTACCTCTCAAACTATTTATGAAGAAGGTCTGCTGGGGGGAATAAATTGTTTTCTATAACTGCACGGTAGAGACAAAACCACTGTAAAATGTTTCAGAAATAATACCTTTCCAGTCTTTAAATTCCACAATGTTACATAGCTGACTTTCTCCTCCTCGCTGTAATTGGTGAGTACCAGGTAAAGACCATCATAAGTTAAGGCAGCACTGTGTAAGAAAAGCATGGATTCTCTGCTCTCAATAGTGTGGACATGGGACATGCTTTCCATGCTGAACACTGACAGGTGATGTGCATAGTAGGAACAAACAGCCACCTAAAAGGGGAGAGGGGGATATTTTAGAGTTGAGTTTGTTTGAGATTTTGGGCCACAAATGTGAGTTCTTACACAAAATAAAGTTTTGATTTGGTTATCTTCTTTTTGTATTCTGTGTATACCAGCAAAAAGCACATGTATAAACAGGATCAGCTGCTGGAAGAATGTACCTCTCCCCCCACCCCCCCGCCAGAAGAACCTCAATATGTTTAGTGGGATGTGTGGAGAATAAAATGGAGAATGGTAGACTGACAAAAAAGCTACTTTTATCAACCAGGTTCTTGTAGGTTATCCGGGCTGTGTAACCGTGGTCTTGGTATTTTCTTTCCTGACGTTTTGCCCGCAGCTGTGGCAGGCATCTTCAGAGGAGTAACACTGTTACTCCTCTGAAGATGCCTGCCACAGCTGCGGGCGAAACGTCAGGAAAGAAAATACCAAGACCACGGTTACACAGCCCGGATAACCTACAAGAACCTGGTCTCAATGCCTACAAGAACCTGGTCTCAGTGCTTGTGATCAGCTGTGTGTGTGTGCTTTGTGTTACAGAAGTCACTACCATGGAGCCTTGGAATGCTGGTCCATAGGTATCTTGGTTGACCCCATTCTTTGGACATTCCAAAAACAGGAGAAGACTTTTTGTTGTTGACTGTTTTGAGAAGCCAGAAATTGCACAGTTCTGTTTGCCAAAAGCATACACTCCAAAATATACCCATGTATCAAAGACATTAAAATAAAACCAGATTATATTTGGGCATTAAATAATACACAGTGGCAGGGGCATTTCTTCTTACCTTTTGGTCTCCACTCAGGAGGTACTGGTCAATAGCATTGCTCTTCTCATTCACAAGCTTCTGCATCTTCTCCATCTCCGCTTTCATTGCCTTTTCCCATCGTCTTTTCTTTCCAGTTTTAGTTTCATTTCGCCTTTCCCAAAGAGGACATAATCTTGCTATGCAAGTAACAATAGATGTATGGTAATTAAAAGGACATTTATTGTGATGGTGATAGCTGTGGACGTTTAATAGTTATAAGCCACACTGAGTTTCTTGGTAAGACTTGGATATCAACAAAGGTCAGAGTCTAAAAGTATGCAGGTGACATTAGGTGAGGATCCAGAGGGTTACCGTAGATTCACAGGGGCACCTTTGCAAGGGGAAGGATTTCCTGAAGCGCAGTGCAACTTTCTCTCCACTCTCCTTCTGCCGCAGTCCAAAATGCCCCCTGAAATGATGTCTGAGGGGTGTCCCTATCCTCTAGGAGTAACATTTCAGGGGACATTTGGGCTGCAACAGGAGGGAAAAGGGGAGAAAGTCACCTTCCATGGGCAGAAGGCTCTGGCGAGTCCAGAGTGCTATTCTAAGTTCACTCGAGGGCTTGCATGAGCTGTAGGGTTGCCAGGTCCCTCTTCGCCACTGGTGGGAGGTTTTTGGGGTGGAGCCTAAGGAGGATGGGGTTTGGGGAGGGGAGGGACTTCAATGCCATAGAGTCCAAGTGCCAAAGCGGCCATTTTCTCCAGGTGAACTGATCTCTATCAGCTGGAGATCCGTTGCAATAGAAGGAGATCTCCAGCTAGCACCTGGAGGTTGGCAACTCTAATGAGCTCAGAGGAATTTGTCACTTTGAACTGACCACCTCCAGTGTCAAATCAAGAACTGTTTCTGAAACAAAGCAGATTTTTATGCAGCAGAGATGGTGTCCTGTAGGGGAAAGGATGCTGTCTCAGGAAAAATAAAAAAATATTCCAGTTTATCTTACTTTTGTTCATCGCTCTTCCATTTCCACCACAGCCAACCTGCAGTACCCTCTCTTCTTATTCAAGCTTGCCGTGCTTTCAAATGATTGTAATATCTCTGCATCTTTTCTAGGTATGTTCTGAATTCAATCTAGGCATTCAAATTACCCAGTTCAAGAACAAAGTGGTACTTTATGTTTAAAACTTCAATACAGTTTTCTTTCACATCCTCATCTCTGCTACATACTTTAAAACAATTTTTATTAAATTTGTGGCTTAAATGTAAGAGACTGTTCAGGGTAAATTCAAGGTCATGAACTTGTATTTACCCAGGAATTAATATAGTATTCTGTTCTTTGATTCCAATAGTTCATTGTGATCATGATCATTTCCAGTTGAAGCACAAAAGTCTTAAATTAGAATTAAATGTAGGAAACCTGTTATTTCTTTAGACAAGACTTCTTTGTACAGTTTCATGTTTTCTTTGGACAAGGTATGATTAGGTTGGGCAGCTTGGAAGGAGAATTTGTCCTTGTATTCTGGTCTTATTCGATCTTTAATTAATCCAGTTTCCAAATTCCAAGTGATAAAATGGTCTCTGAAAATACAGAATGAACAAGAAAAGGCAAGCAGGATTTTTTAAAATCAAAATGACTTCTTAAATCTACAAATGTGAGTCCTATTCACCTAAAGATGTGCAAGGAGATGGGGAAAATACTTTAGTTAATCATTCTCTGTAATTGCCAGTCTCTCTCTGTGTGTGTGTGTGGTTGAAGAAGCACAACTTTAATTTTACTTCTATTTATTTATTTTTAAAACATGTCAGTTAAGACTTAATTAATCAACCAGTTAGGTTATTACAAAACATCATAGTGCATCATAGTGCAATCCTAAGCACATCTACTCAGAATTCTACTGAAGTTTACTCAACGTGACTTTCTCCCAGGAAAGGGTTCTTAGGAGTGCACTAAGTGAAATACAAAGTAAAACTGTACCCCAAATTAAAGCAAGGTAGATGGGATATTTATAGACTCCAAATTCTTAAATATATAAATATGCCGATTTAAAATTGGCATTTATTACAGTACATTTTGTTTTCAGTTTCTGTAAAACTAAAGCAAATATTACATCCTGAATGTAAAATAAATTATAATTGGAACAGAGCAGTTCAATTAATCACACTTAACAGATATCCCTCTGGTTTCAGTACAGATATCACAATGGAGCATATATGGACAGATAATCACCTGCGTTCCACGAATGTAAAACCTCCGGTCTAAATCTTTGACATCATCCTCTGAGATGGTTTGGAATCTCAGAGCAAAAATAAAAATTAAAAAAAAATCTTATGCAAGGTAGGGGGTGTTTAACCCATAAAGTAAGCTTTCAAAAATGTGCTCTGCTCTGATTATAATATATACTTGATTATATATCTTGATTTGAAAATTGGTCTCTTAGTTTGTCTTTGAAATATTTTTGTCCTCATCCAAACACTGAGTTGGTCCAGTAATCTGATAGCACAAGGAGTGCAGGTCATTGCCACCCCACCCCCAAACAGTTTCCTCAATGAACAGGACCAGAGAAGAGTAAAACAATAAAAGCTGCAAATTCAGAAGAACTAGTTGATCATTGTTTGCCTTTTTTAAGCCTGAAAAAAAGCCCTCCAGTGGTATGGGGGAGACGAATGGTGGCTGTGGGAGCTCAGGTAAGGAAAATGGCTTCTAAAAAGGACACCATACTCTGCAGATGGCTTGCTAACACATTTGGACTGTGTTCTTTCCACAAAGATGGTACCATACCAGGTTTGAGAAAACACAGGGTTGGATCAAGTCCAAAGTGGCAGTTTCCACTGATTTTCCCTCTCTGACGCAGATTTTCCCTCTCTTCACGTCATTCCTTGGGGTTCCCCATCCCCCAGGAACAGTGTTTTGTGGCGATCAGTGGGCTGCAATTGAAGGATGGAGGCAGGGAAGTTCCATTCTGCCACTGGAAAACTTAGTCTGGATCCAACCCATACCAAGGAAGGGGAATGCTTAGAGGACAACATTGTATGAATGCTCAAAAAAACCAACACCCTGTTGCAATTTGGAAGCCACAGTGGAGAAAAACCTCCATGTGGATTCAGCAACAGAACGATACCTATGCTCCTTCTATTGTTCTTTCATTCCAACCTATGTAATTTTAAGCAGTGATGGTAACCCAAGTTATAATAACTTTATATTGTATTCTATAAATTTAATAATGGCCGGGGAGAGCGGGGTATTAAATGGAAATAATAAAATAAATATAAATACAATAAATTTATTGGAAATAATTTTTAATGTTGATTTTTAAAAAAGAATGAATTGCTTGATCTTTGAATCTTAGAGACAGTCAGGTTATGTTAACAGATGTCAATAACGCACAGAGCTGTATATAGGAAATAAGAATTGCATTACTGCAGAAACATTACCTGTTCTCTGAGAGACCAAGCAGAAGGCCTCCTTCGAGGATCTTGTACTCGTTATTTTGGCAGGGAATGATGTAAAGGCCTGTCTGCTTCTTTATGTACTTCTTCTTCAGGAGATCATAAACTAACAGGGTCTAGAATATCATAAACATATTTCTGCTTTTGATAAGAAATAAAGCGACTATTGACTTTTTCTTAACCATCCTCAGGTTTGATGCCAAAAACTGACAAGCAAACAGTATTTGCTGAATTAAAGTTGGTACCTGGAAAATGGGTCTTGGGGGATCTGCAAAGGAAGCCATTCCTTTGTCTGTGAGGACAAAAAGTTTCATGTCTCTCATCAGCACAACATCCAAGTTCTCTATCAGCCCCCTCTCCACTCTAACAGCATTGCGTTTACATTTTGATTTCATGATGTTCCACACTGTTATGGATCCTGGACTCATATTCTGGCACACAGCATACCTGGGGAAAGATTGAAATGAATGGATTTTTAGTGAGAAAAGGAAAGCTTCTGCAAATGTTATTTCTGAACCAATGGGAGGTATAGGAGAAGAATTTCTAGCAAGTAGTCACCTACTGCTTGCCAAACAAGCTTCAATTAATTCAGTTAATGGGAGCCAGCATGGTGTAGTGGTTAAGAGCGGTGGTTTGGAGCGATGGACTTTAATCTGGAGAACCGGGTTTGATTCCCCACTCGTCCACATGAGCGGCAGACACTAATCTGGTGAACCAGGTTGGTTTCCCCACTCCTACACATGAAGCCAGCTGGGTGACCTTGGGCTAGTCACAGCTCTCTTAGAGCTCTCTCAGGCCCACCTACCTCACAGGGTGTCTGTTGTGGGGAGGGGAAGGGAAGGTAATTGTAAGCTGGTTTAATTCTTCCTTAAGTGCTAGAGAAGTCGGCATATGAAAAACAATTCTTCTTCTTAATTTTGATATACAAGATGGGTGTTAATTTTACAGAGGTGAAAGAATTAGGTTTAGAATTGCAATATAAAAGGTAAAGGTCCCCTGTGCAAGCACCGGGTCATTCTTGACCCATGGGGTGAGGTCACATCCTAAGGTTTTCTAGGCAGACTTTGTTTATGGAGTGGTTTGCCAGTGCCTTCCCCAGTCATCTTCCCTTTACCCCCAGCAAGCTGGGTCCTCATTTGACCGACCTCGGAAGGATGGAAGGCTGAGTCAACCTTGAGCCGGCTACCTGAAACCAACTTCCGTTGGGATCGAACTCAGGTCGTGAGCAGAGCTTTTGACTGCAGTACTGCAGCTTACCACTCTGCGCCACGGGGCTCTTGTAGAATTGCAATATAAATCTCTGTAATTTGTTGATGTCTTACGCTCAGGGCTGCCTTTCCATGCTCTTGTAAGTTGCAGGGTGACGCCAGATCCTTTTATAGGCATTCTTTACCTGTCTTGCAGGTCCCACTCCAATCCAGTGGATGAATGAGAAGAACAGACTATTTTATCCTCCCGGGGGAAAGATCCTTGCGCAGAATGCCTGAACTAAAATTGCTCCTCCTTCAGTGAGAGGCCAGTCGTGTGAGCACAGATGAGCCACAGCGCCTCATTGTGGATGACCCAGTGACCTGCCGCATCAGTATACATTCACCCTGTGAAATAGCACCGTGTGAAGTGCCTGAATTGTGGTCAGGGGCTGTGGGTATGATAAGACTGAACTGTGTTCAGATATGCCACAACGGCTGCTAGAGTCATCATTGCAAGAAGATGGAAACAAATACCTAGGGTTGCCAACCTCCAGGTAGTAGCAGGAGATCTCCTGCTATTACAACTGATCTCCAGCCGATAGAGATCAGTTCACCTGGAGAAAATGGCCGTTCTGCAATTGGACTCTATGGCATTGAAGTCCCCTCCCCAAACCTTGCCCTCCTCAGGCTCCACCCAAAAATCCTCCCGCCAGTAGCAAAGAGGGACCTGGCAACCCTATCTATATGATGTAGCAGAGTGGAAGGATAAACTGTTTGAGAATGCCAATATGACTAAAATGGCGCATGTGATGAATGTCATAGATGATGAGATGCTCGATCATTTCAATGATAAATGGAATTTATTTTATAAGTATTGTGAGGGACGAAATGAAGCAAATGATTCGCCCATGGCAGAATTTAATAGAAATATAAAATAGGTATGGTGTTTAGAATCAATTAAAGCAAGGCTCCCGGGCCAGCCTGGAGAGAAAAAAGAAGCCTGTAGAGAAAGGGCAAGAACTGAATTTCACAAACCAGCTTGTCACATTGTTTCTGAAGACCCAGAAAGATTTATTATAAGCAATTCTTGTGGTTTTAAGCCTGCTTCCTGCTTGAGTCTGTAGCAAAGTCGACACAATTGAGGAAGTGCCAGCATGCTCTAAAACAAGCTGATAAGGGAGAAAAGGCAGATTGATTTAATGTACTTTAAAATATTTAGCCAAGCTGGGATGCCAAAATAGGAATGCTTAGCAAAATCATATATTAAAGAATATTAAAGTAGAACTTATGTATTTAGCAAAAGGGTAAAGAATATAGGTAAGAAAGATATAGTGAAGGACAGGGAACATGTTCTCCCTATCCCCATCAGGAGAACTATAAACTCCCATTGAAGGCTGACCAGTCCTGTTCAATACTCATAAGTAAAGATTGGATCTTATGTTTCTGAACTTTTAAAAGGTGGTCGTGCGGATGAAGGGGAGAGGCATTTTGATCTGCAACAAGGCAGGGATGCCCCATCCTCTAAAAATCTCATTGGCCACTGGAAGTTCTAAAACTCTGCAAAGATCCTAACACCTTTGGAGAATGGCAACAGCTGTAACAGGGAGATGAAAGACAGAGCAAGGATGGGGAGGGAGATATCATGACAGTGGAAAGGAGGAGAGGTTTAGATTAAACAGTGTACCAATATATAAGTTTACAGTAAAGGTATAGTAGGGAGATAGAAAAGACATATTTAGATAGCAGAGATTTAGTTTAGGAAGAAATGTATTAGATTTTATAGATTCTAAGAAATCAAGAAGGGAACAGACAGCTAGAGCTGTTGAAAGCTGTTTCTGGGCAGAGTTGGAATGGAGACTTCCTGTTTTCTGAACACAGAACAGCAGCTAAGAATAGCCTAGCGCAGGCAGTCAGAAGTGGAATGATTTTTAAGTAAAATAAGCTTTTAGATAAAATACAAATACTGGCTTAGTATGAATAATAGAATGTTATAGGTAAGGCAATAAGAAACCTGTAGATCAGGGGTGGGGAACGTCAGGCCCGGGGGCCGTATAAGGCCCGCGAAATCATTTGGTCTGGCCCTTCATGGGTCCTGGCAGATCTCTAGCTAGCTCAGAAGGATGCTGCCCTGCTTGAATCTCTTGGGCCCAGCTGGGGCCAGCAGAGCTCAATAGCGAGTCGCTCTATATGGCAGACACTCGGAGCCATTTCTGGACGTGTCTCTTGGGTAAATGTCTGACCAAATGTTTAGGTTGATAATTTTGTATGGCCTGCGAATGATGTTATAAATATCCAAATGGCCCTTGGCAGAAAAAAGGTTCCCCACCCCTGCTGTAGATGTTGTAAAGAGAACTATTAGACTCCAGTTAAGATCATTCTAAGGAGTGCTAGTTATAAGACAAAGCAGAATTCTTTCAGATGCTGTGAACTCCAGATAAGATAAGAGAGAAAACACTTGAAGGGTTTCTTATAATTAATCCGTTAATTATAAGTTTCTTATAATTAATCTGTAACCCTGCTACTACTCCATAGTTATTAATTTCTCTCATTAGCTCCGGTACAGCTTCTTTGGGATTCACAGTAAGTATTGCTACATCATCTGCAAACATGTTGATTTTATGTGTTTGGTTGTTTACTTCTAATCCCTTAATATTTTAATTATTTTTAATAGCCATTGCTAAGGGTTCTAATGAAAGAGCAAAAAGCAAAGGCGACAAGGGGCAGCCTTGTTTAGTTCCTCTAGTTAGAGGGAAACTTCTAAAGTCAAAATTATTAACTCTAATCCTAGCTTTCGACTTTTGGTAGATTGATTCTATTGCGTTCATGAAAGAATGTCCAATATTTAATTTTTTTAGGAGTCCAAGAATAAAGCTCCATTCCACGCGATCAAATGCTTTTTGTGCCTCAAGTGCCAATATAGCTAGGGGTGATCCTTTCTTTTTACTGATATAAATCGCATCTAATATTCTGCGTATTGGGTCTGCTATTTGTCTTTGGGGTATAAATCCCGTTTGATCAGGAGAAACGTAACTTTTTATTATACTACTTAGTCTAGCTGCTAGGACTGCCACAAATGGCATCTTGATTTAATAGTGCTATTGGTCTATAAGAATCTAATTGATCTGCTTGCTTGTCAGCTTTTAAAATTACCGTAATTCTTGCCTCTTCCCAGGAATTAGGTGATTGTTTATCTTTTAGTATTTGGTTAAATAATATTGTCATAGTGGGTACTAGTAAGTCCCTAAAATGCTTATAAAACTCTGGTCCATATCCATCCATCCCTGGGGATTTTCCATTTTTTAACTTTTGAATCACCTTCTCTATTTCCTTGCTCACTATTGGTTTATTTAAGCTTTCTCTGTGTTCATTCTTCAGTTTGGTAATATTCAATTTTTGAAGATACTCATCCATTTTATCACTAGATGGATTATCTGAGGAGTATAATTTTTCAAAAAATTCAGCAAACTGTTAGGCTATTTGTTCTGTGTTATGTATTTTTTTACTACTGCAATTTAGCATTGCTATTTTGTTTCTACTTTTATGCTTTCTTAATTGTTAGCTAATAATTTGGAGCTTTTATTGCCAAATTCATAATAGCTCTGTCTCGTGTATAGCAAAGTTTTAGCAATAGAGTCTACTTCTATAATGTCTAATTCCCTCCTCTTACTTTCCAACTCATTGAGTATTTTTTGATCCTGATTTTTTGTGCTTCATCTATGATGTAAGATGTTTTTGACCATTATAAAATGGCCGGGGAAGTCTGTAACTTCAAGCGGACCAATCAAAGGGAAGCTGGAGGCATCTTGGGCATCTGTAGGGCTGGCTATAAAAGACCGAGTACTGGTTCATGTACTTTGAGCAGTTGAGTCCTTGCATGGGCTGTCTCCCATCTATTTGATCAAATAAATGCTTCAACATCTCTCTGTGTCTGGTCTTCTCTATCCCCAAGTATGATTGGGTAAGGGGCTAAGAGTGTTGATTATTGATTGATTGATTTTACTTCTGACAGTATATAGAGGCTTAAGGCTAAGGGAAATACATTAAGAATGCAACGCTGAATAGATTTACTGAATGTTTCAAAATGGAGAAGGAAAAAATCAAATAACTTGTTAAGAAATCAAAGTTGGTAATCATAGTATGTGGTCTGTTAAAGCTACCGATAACTTAGTAGCAATTTCAATTCTGTAACCCATATCTAGATACATTTGCAGTAGCGTTTATGTTGTGAACTTCTATTTTTACTGCAGATGGATTTACCTTATACTTATCTCCCCAATGTTCCTTCCCTTTCTTTTTTCTTTTGTATCCTATATATTAAACAATAATAAAAAAGACTGAACGGTGTTATTGCACAGAAACCTATTGTCAGGCTGCTGAATTAACAATGAGTGTTCAAGCCCTGATGGTTATGAAGACAGGCTGGAAATTGTTTGGGCTATGCTTGGTGAAATATCAGAAACCACGGTGAGGCCCGAGAAGCCTCCCAAAACTTTATAGGAGACAGGGATGGGATCCAGTGCAACGTCTCAATAGACATGGAAGGATTTCCTCCCATGGAACACAACTTTCATGGTCTGCCCCTCCATGGCAGCCTGAAATTCTGTCTCTGGGGGGAGAAGCAACTCCCAAGAAAAGGTTTTGAGAAGCATTTAGGGCTGCCATGGAAGGGGAGAGCCACCAAAGTTGGGCTCCACAGACGGAACTCCTTCTGCCCATGGAAACACTGCGCTGACTTTAATCCAAGGTTGGCTACTTTACCCCAGAAAACTGTTGGTAGAAATATTACTAGGAACGAGAACTTCTTACCTAATGCTGCCTTGAAGATATGATCTAGTCTGAAAGGGGGTTTAAATTCAGTAAATATCAACCGAACAGGAAGGGGCAACAGGAATCAAGAGAGCCCTGAGCTGCAGCAGAGGGTCCTGAGTCTGGGAGGTAAGGAGAGAGCTCGGGTGTGGATGTTTTTTGGAGTTTCTTTAAGACAGATTGTACCTTAGAGAAAGAAGACCTTTTATGGTTTTGAGGCAGCAACAGGCTTTATTTAAATCAGTTCCTGGCATGACCAGGCATTCTGTGAAATCTGTACAGTGAAAAAAATCCCCATTCTAGACTGCCAAGGCCCCTGTGGTGCAGCTTAGCACTAGCCCTGATCGGCAAAGTAAGCAAACCTGACACAGCTTTTTGTTGATAAAGCATTGGGATTACTGTGACACATAATTTGTATTTCCTTCTCCTCTTAGCACAGACTATACACAGAATGTGTATGATTATAATATTTTTCTTGTCCCTATGGAGCAAGATTTTGGAAGCTGCTCATGGATCTATTAGTAGGGTTGCCAACCTCCAAATACTAGCTGGAGATCTCCTGCTATTACAACTGATCTCCAGCCGATAGCGATCAGTTCACCTGGAGAAAATGGCCACTTTGGCAGTTGGACTCTATGGCATTGAAGTCCCTCCCCTCCCCAAACTCCGCCTTCCTCAGGCTCCACCCCAAAAACTTCCCGCCAGTCGCAAAGAGGGACCTGGCAACTCTATCTATTAGATGTTTGTTCTCAAGGTAACGTTCAGTCCAACATGTCAAGCAGGCTCCTGAATTTTTCTTACCACCTGGAACATAGTAGATGCTGCTTTAAAATGTGTAGAACCAGAATTTATTCAATGTTATTTCCTGCCTGCATTACTTGAAATAGGGGTATTTTTGCTTGTTCTTACCTGGGATAGTTCTCCATGGTCACAATATTCCGGATGCCATTTGTTTTCTTTCCTTTGCTTACTGTCACTATCAAGGATTGGTCATTGATCTTTGAAGCCAAGTTCCATAATTTAAGATAATTTTCTCCGTCACAAAATGCTAAACAGTATCGAAGATCAGAACATATGCCTGCATGCATATGACAGATTTAAAAACAATTAACAGTTTGTGCTCTTATGCATAATATTTCAATACTGCATTGTACAGCTGTAGTCAAATTTACAAGTCATTGGGGGTATCTATTTATTTATTTGAATATTTATATAGCTACCTTTCTCCTGAGTATGTCAGCACCTACTACTTTTTCAAAAGGTTCGTGTGTGTGTGCACGTGTGGACACACACACACCTGGGCAGTACTTTCTTTCTAAAGTCAAATATACCAAGTGAAGACTGCCTGGATATCTCTCTTTCCCCCTAACTCCACGTTCACAGGCTAAAAGGGGATAAAGCCACACTAAATTCACTCAAACACACTTTTTAAGAGAGAGAGAAATAACAGCTTCCTAGACTGAGCTTTGGCACTGAAAACAACCCTTTATTTAAGAAATTAAGAAAATTTGTTTACTGCCTCTTTGCCTTTATAAGGGCCGCCAAGGCAGCTAACAATTTAAAACATATATGATAAAATCACATTTTAAAATCACTGAAATCGACCCCCCCCCAACACACACTATTAAAACCATTTTTTAAAAGTTAAAATACATACATTAAAAAACAGCAGTTAAAACACTGGCTAGGAAGGAGAGATCATTGAGGGAATGCCAAATTAAACAAAGAAAGTCTTCTCTTGCTGGCAGAAAACAGCAACACAAAGGGACAGATGAATCTCCCTTGGGAGAGAGTTCCAGAGCTTTGGTGCCGTGACTGAGAAGGCCCTCTCCTAGGTTGCCACTAGGCTTCCCAGGTGCCTGCTAATGGTGGGCCATCTTCTGGAGATTGTTGCTTCTGCCCGCCGATGCTCAGCTGATTTCCCCATCCCTCTGCAGACACCCCTTATGTCATTCTTCAGGGTCCCCTAACCCCCAAAAGCAGCATTTTGTGGAGATTACTGAGCGGCAGTGGGAAGGAGAAGCAGGAAAGTTCCATTCTGCTGAATCTAAGCTGTGGGATGTTAAAAAGGTGCAGCACGCTGCTTGAAACTTAAAAAAAAAGACATTATTTGAAAAGGAAGCAATTTGGATGTAGGCAAACTAATTGAGAGCCAGTGTGGTGTAGTAGTTAGAGTATCACACTAGTCTTTCAGAGACTCAGGTTGAAATCCCAAGTCTACCATGAAAGCTTGCTGGGTGATTTTGGACCAGTCACCCAATCTCAGTTTAGCCTGCATCGCTGGATTGTTGTGAGGATAAAATGAAGGAAAGGAGAATTATGTAAGCTGCTTTGGGTCCCCCCACTGAGGAGAAAGGCAGGGTATAAATTAAGTAAATAAGTACATAAACTAAAATGTATGTTATAACTAGTGGCTGAATCCTTTCACTTCTTGTCTGAGTCATCCCTTGTGGAAGAAACTATTCCATATTTGAATTTGTTGTGTATGTATTTAGTAGGGTAGTAAGCAAGGGGAGAGTTAGGAGCTTGAGTTCCGCACGAAGGATCCTAAACCCTGCTCGCCTTATTGGCTAAGCAAACGGATCCTGTTGGTCCTAAGCCAGCATGTCCCATTGGTCACCGAGAGGGTATTCCCCCCCTATCACGGATCAGGGGGGCATACAAGCAGGGCACGTTCAGTGTATAAGTCAGTTCTGTGCTGAAATCAAATAAAGCTGTGTTGTTGAACTCCGTCTCTGATCTCGTGAATCCTTCCCACGCGGACTTAACAGAATTAGAGGACATTAATGTCTGAATAATCTGTCAGTATTACATACATTTGATATTAACCTGAATATGCAGATATGTTTCTGTCTTTCAGATTATTATTTCCTGGAGACCTAATTTGAATAACTTTTGGAACCCCATAATGATCACCCCTGGGATATTATTCTCTTGTTGTCAATATTGGTGCATTTCTCTTGCTTCTGGATACCTATGAACATGCCTTTTGTAAAACTCTTGAGGAAAAACTACTTACCACCAGATGGGATTGAAGGAAATTTAGCCAAATGTTTGTGGTCTTCAGACTCCAGGTTCCACGATAGTATTTCAGTGGTATTGGTGTTTGGGATGGGGCTGAATGCTAACAGGTGAGAGCCCAAATGAGTCACAGCAACTGTGTGGATGTAATCATTGCAGCATCCCTTCAGACTGTGAGCATAGGCAAAGTTGTGGACATTGTAGAGTTCTATGTGTACAATCTCACGCTGTCTCATAAAGGGACACCTGCAAACAGAGAGCTGATGTTGAGTGCGTTATATGACTAGACATTAGAATTACCATGCCTGAGTAAAACAAAAACAAAACTTTTCAAGGCTAGTCAAAGGTTAACAAAAATACCAAACCCAAGAGAGGCCTTAATGCAAAAAACAGAAACTAGCTCTTGAGGGCTCCCGAAAAGATATACACACATGCAGGGGAGGGATGTTACAGTATGAAAGAAGTTCAGGTAAAAATTAGGCAGTCAGGGTTGAGAGCATCATTCTTCTTTTTTAGTCAACTGTTAGGGTTGCCAGCCTCCAGGTACTAGCTGGAGATCTCCCGCTATTACAACTGATCTCCAGCTGATAGAGATCAGTTCACCTGGAGAAAATGGCTACTTTGGCAAATGGACTCGGCATTGAAGTCCCTCCCCAAACCCCACCCTCCTCAGGCTCCGCCCCAAAAATATCCAGGTATTTCCCAACCCAGAGCTGGCAACCCTATCAATTGTGCTGTCTATTAGGGGCTTATTTTATGACCTGAGTACACTGACCTATTTCCAGGCCCCAAGAAATAAAGAATTCTTCCTACAACATGCAGAGATCTAATTGGAAGAGAATAAAAACGACAGAGCTGGCTTCTCACGTATGAGTACTGTGGTGTTTTTGACAACTCTGTTCCTTTAATCCAGGTTAGCATTTTAGACAGCTGGAGTCCACTGCGGGACTTAGTGTGGGCAGGAACAGAGAGAAAAGGAAGTTATTGTCACTGCAGCTCTAGAGAAAAAAAAAATTGGCTTGTCAAACTGTGCTCTTCAAACTATGCTGCCTCCTTATTCTGATGCCTAGCATTAAGGACGCAACAAGTTCTCTTTTAAATATTCACTACCTGAAGATTACCAGGAAGTATTCCTTAGTTACAGCCACATCCTCAACTGCTACCATTGGCTCTTGGCTTTTGAGCTTAGCAACTACTTTCCCCTTTTTGCCACTGAAGACCATTGCTTCATTTCCACTCCTAGAAAAGAAAAGAGAGAAACTATTTATGGACACCATCAGGCTACAAAAGAAGAGCACAGGCTATCTTCAAATGAAGCCCCATTTTGCCTGCAAAGCTGCAAATTTCTAGAAGTGGTGCAACACCGAATGGAAACAAGAATGAGTTTTTACAGCCAATTGGTAGGAAAAAAAGCAGAGCAAGACGTACAGGGTCAATTGCTATGTAACACCAAACTATGGTTTGGCCTTACATAAACAAGGCTGATGCTCTTGCACCCCCTACCTCACCTGTGCTCTGACTGAATTAACTAATTAATTAATCATAGGGTTGGCAACCTCCAGGTACTAGCTGGAGATCTCTTGCTGTTACAACTGATCTGCAGCCGATAGAGATCAGTTCACCTGGAGAAAATGGCTGCTTTGGCAATTGGACTCTCTGGCATTGAAGCCCCTCCCCTCCCTCCTCAGGTTCTGCTCCAAAAACCTCTTGCCGGTGGCAAAGAGGGACCTAGCAAGCCTAATTAATCAGTATATTCTTCAATTTACTGTTGCATCCAAACCTACAAACTGTTGTTTGCACATAGGGTTGCCAGGTCCCTCTTTGCAACTGGAGGGAGATTTTTGGGGAAGAGTCTGAAGAGGGTGGGGTTTGGGGAGGGACTTCAATAGGACATAATATCCTAGAGTCCACCTTCCAAAACGGCCATTTTCTCCAGGTGAACTGACATCTATTGCCTAGAGATCCGTTGTAATAGCAGGAGATTTCCAGCTGCCGCCTGGATGTTGGCAACCCTAGGGCAGGACCTTTAAAAGTGTAACAAGCTGCATAGACTCAACAAAAAAACTGCTTCAGGTGCATTCCTTCCAGAGACACGGATGCACATGTAGTCTGAAAAAAACATGGGGAAATGTTTGGAGGAAATCAGCAGATCAACTGCTGACAAATGATATTGCCTGTCAGGTCAGGGGGAAATGATGTGGTTAAGAAGCCAAGCAGGAAGACAAGCTCCATCCAGAAATGACCCCTGCAGTGGGCTACTATTTCTTTCTAAGGAAACTGTTAATCTCACAAAGCCTTCATTTTACAAAGGCATGTTCACTGCTGTTTCTGTACTAATGTTGCCACAGGAAAGCTTTCCATACATTGATTATTTGTCTTGCCCCTAGATAGGTATATTTCTTTGACAGGCTGCCAACCATGTCACTTGAGAGGGAGGTTCAGGGAGTTTTGCATTTTACTTCCCCAAATTCCACGTTTCAGAATACATTCTTCAAATTTCTCAATGGTTTACCTTAACTGGATCTGGGGTTGCAGTTATATTTTCGTTATGTAATTTGCAATGGAGTGGGTTTTTTGTGTGTGCCAGAAGTGGAAGGGCAGTGGGGTGAGACTGAAGCTGTGGGGTGTGGAGATGCTGATAGGCAGAAACAGAGAAAATACTATGTTTGGAGAGAGTGAAGAAATAGACATGACCAGGAAGGTATGGTCCTCAATATAGATTAGCCACAATTGCCTAGCTTTTCTGAATGAAATTTGCAACTTGGCAAGCCTGAATCCACAGGATTTTCTTATGCAGAGGATTTTAATAATTCCTTGTGAATAATACTGTGAATTTAATTCTTACTAACCTATAGGCACAGAGAACATAGTCTTTCACTGAATTCTTTGATACCAGTATAGAACGGTTCTTGTGCATAGGTACTTCTTCTGTTGAAAGGAATCCTTGGTGGACCAGATGGCATGAACGTGTTAGATCAAAAACCTAGAATAATATGGCATGAACATGCTCATCATTTCACATACATTTAAAGGCACAATATGCGTCTTTCCCGTCTTACACTATAAGCCAAATCATGGGAGAAATGGATGAGAAGTCCAACTCTTGAAGATTCTGTTCTTCTGTATATGACTGGCTATGTGCTGTATTAATAAATGACTGGTACTGGATGAGATGAGGGGAGGGGACATGGCTCAGTGGTACAGCATCTGCTTGGCATGCAGAATGTCCCAGGTTCAATCACCGGAATCTCCAGTTAAAGGGACTAGGCAAGTAGGTGATGTGAAAGACCTCCACTTGAGACCCTAGAGAGCAGCTGCCAGTCTGAGTAGACAATACTGACTTTGATGGACCAAGGGTCTGATTCAGTATAAGGCAGCCTCATGTGTTCATTTGGGAGGGGTGTGGCTCAGTGGTGGAGCATCTGCTTGGCCTGCAGAAGGTCCCAGGTTCAATCCCCAGCATCTCCAGTTAAAGGGACTAGGCAAGCAGGTGATGTGAAAGACCTCAGCCTGAGACCCTGGAGAGCTGCTGCCAGTCTGAGTAGGTAATACTGACTTTGATGGGGTCTGATTCAGTATAAGGGTCTGATTCAGAATAAGGCAGCCTCATGTCTTCATGTGAGAAGTAAAAAAGAACCAATCTGGATCTGCAAGGCCACTCTGGATGTTGGTAAAAGCTTGAATCCTGTGTATGTCTCTTACTACTCTTAGAGCTACAGCCAACATCCCCCCTCCCAGCCCTTTAACTGGAAGGGATCACCTTCTCTGAGCTGGGTCAGGCACTTAGAACTGGCAAGGGACCATTCTCTAACACAGGAAACCACAACTCAAAACTGTTGCTGGAGCTAAGAGGACTGCCCTGCTATGGCACCTAGTTCCACTGAGGCCCATGTAACTGTTGGGGGAAGGAGGCAGAATGTCAGCTCATCTCTGGGCTGAGAGGTGGTGTTCTAAGCCCAGCCCTCAGGGAAATTTCTTTGTTTGACTACAGCAGGAGGTGCTGAGCGTGGCTGTGCTTCGGTGTTTTCCTGCTTTGGTAACTGTTGGTGGCAGCCTGGAAGAAGCAAGCCAAATGCTGCTAGCTTTTCCCAAACCCAAGGGGGGGACACTGAGGGTTGCCAACCTCCAGGTACTAGCTGGAGATCTCCTTCTATTACAACTGATCTCCAGCCGATAGAGATCAGTTTCCCTGGAGAAAATGGCCGCTTTGGCCATTGGACTCTATGGCATTGAAGTCCCACCCCGCCCTCCTCAGGCTCTGCCCCCCAAATCTCCTGCCGGTAGCAAAGAGGGACCTGGCAACCCTAGGGACACTCACTCACCAGGTGAGGAGAGGGCACATGGATTGGCAACACAGCTGCTCTTCCATCTTTCGGATGGTGAGGACACTGGCTGCCCCATAACCCAACTTGAAGGGGCAAAAAGAGGTAGAGACCATCTAAACACTTTGGTAGGAGCAGCAAACGATGTTCTTGTCTGCTGGTTAGGGCTGGCTTGGGAGCTAAGGCGAAACCCCCTCTCCTTATTATTGTTCTGAAAGAAGTACCTGACAACAATAATAAGGTGTGCCTTCCCACTTATAAAGCCTGCCACATCCTTGAAGACAATATAGAATTAGAATTATTTTATACATTTTAAGGCTCTTGATTGCCTAAACAAATAAGCAATCATTGTTGAAATGCAAACGTTTGTGTGATTAAGAAAAAACAACTCACCTGAACCATGTGGTTGCCACTAAAAAAAACCAGCAGGAGCTGTCCATTCATTGCAGATGTTAATATTGGAGTATCTAAAAACTCACCGGATGCATATATTATTCTTTCTGAAGGAAGATCCCAGATTTTAATGGTGGTCTTGTCAGACACAGCCACCAACCTGTCCTCCAAACAAACAGCAATGGCACTGATATTCTTTCCAACACCATGCAGAGTAAAGATGGCTTTGCCGTCCTGCAAATCCCACAATTTCAAAGTTCCATCACAGGAGGCTGTTGCAATGATGTGTTGTTTCTGGGTTTCGCCAATTGCTGTAATCTTGCCAAGATGACCTAGCGATTCGTGGGAGCACAATGATGAAAACAGTCTCATTGGCAGAGCCCCCCCCCCCCGCCCAGTTATTGTTGACATTCTTTGGTAGCTCAGATAAATAGGTCTCTTTTAAAAGGATGTTATTGCTGTTGCTGTCAGTTCTTTTCATTTCAATAGACAGAATGGATGCTTTGAGAAGATTTGTCCTAGTTCCTTGAGCAACAATTTCTAATCTGGTGGGCAAACTTCTCATCGAAGTGAATTCCAAAACACTGGGGTTAGTGCTG
This sequence comes from Euleptes europaea, assembly GCF_029931775.1. NCBI lineage: Eukaryota > Metazoa > Chordata > Lepidosauria > Squamata > Sphaerodactylidae > Euleptes > Euleptes europaea. The sequence continues at coordinate 59,431,389 of NC_079320.1, forward strand.
AAAATGCCCTGCTTCTGGAAGATGCCGACTTTGCATCCTCCTGAGATAGAATCTTGAGCAGGGCTTCTCTGGCAGATCTTAAAGAGCAGGAAGCTTCATACAGGAGAATACGTTTCCTTAGATACGTTGTGCCCAAACCATCTAGAGCTTTAAAGGTCAAAACCAGCACCTTGAATTGTGCTCAGAAACATATGGGTTAAAGTTAGGGTTGCCAGGTCCCTCTTCACCACCAGTGGGACGTTTTTAGGGCAGAGCCTGAGGGGGGCAGGGTTTGGAGAGGGGAGAGACTTAAATGTCATAGAGTCCAATTGCCAAAGCGGCCATTTTCTCCAGGTGAACTGATCTCTATCTGCTGGAGATCAGTTGTAATAGCGGGAGATCTACGGTCACCACCTAGAGGTTGGCAACTCTAGTAAATGTAATGGTGCAGTTCCCAGAGCAATGGTATAATAACCTAAGCATAGCTGGGCACCTGCATTCTGGATCAACTGACATATCTGGACTTCAAGCGCTGCCCTGATACAGCACATATATAACTTTAATTTTCAGTGGCTGCAAAATGTGATGGGCGCGTGACAGGCCCTGACATAATCATGTGAACATGTGCAGAATTAATTCCATATAGAGCTTAAACACATCATGCAAACTGAGTCACTGCAGAGGTTTGTGTAATGAAAAGCCTGTCAGCTTACGAAAGGCTGACAGAATGCTCTCAAGGTCAGCTCTATCAAAAGCTAACTAAGGTTACTCTGGCTTTGTCCTTGAAGGGGCAGCGCAGGGTACCTTCCCTTATCAGTCCAGGGTTGACTAAAATCACCTTTCTGACTCAGCTGCCAGATGTCAGAATCTCAAAGGCAGAACACTAGTCCTTTTCAAGGTCTTAATAGCTGAAACTGTGCTTAATATAGCTTAAAGGCATTAAAGTTCTCTTAAAGATATGAGTAATACAGTTTCTTGCTCTTCTGTAATCTCGCTAGAGGCAATGCTACTAACTACTGTAAACAAGACACTTTGCAAGTGACATTGTCAGCTATAATTGTGTTTTATGAGTTATATAGTTAAATGTTGTGCTACAGATTTCTAAGTAGTCTCATTTAATGCATATTGTCCTAACAAAGAGGATGGTATATAAATTATGTATATAACATGATCATGTAACTCAGAAATTAGTGTTTATACTTTAAGCAAAGAGGAGTGAAAGGAAAGGAAGTCCATATTTGGACATAAGACATCAGAAGACATGAGCAGCTGCTTACCAAGCCATTGCTGCACTGCTCCTGACATCTGATAAGAGGAAATAAAGGCACCCCTCTGGAAGGATAAGAAGGAGGGGATAAAGGAGCTTTCTTCAATCTTAATGGGTCTAGAAACAGTATAAATATAGTTACAGTACTGCCAGTACTTCAGAGTGTTATTACTGGCAGACTGCAGCTTTCTGGAGTAACATGTCTCCATCTCAAAAGGCTTGAGATGTAAAACATTGAAACTCTGATCCTTGCGTGGACAGCAGTTCTCTGAGGTATCTTGAAGTATCAAGATCTGGATATTTCAACATATCTTGCTTACAGTCTTCTTGTGGGACTGCTCTATTCCTAGAAGGGAATGGAGACCCTTAGAATTCCTATTCTTTGAATGGGAATCTAAGTGCGGTAATCTTTCCATATATTGGAACACTGAGAGTCCATTAGATTTATGGATTCTTACCAACTAAGCCTATTTGGCTTACCAATGCTAAAGAGCATCCTGAACACAGGGCTAATAGCTAGACCTCTGAGATTGTGTCAGAACGTCCTCTACTTAACAGAGGGACTTCTGAACCTCCTCAGAGCAAGAGACCAGAGATGTTCCTGAAGGGAAAGGAGACTCTCTGTACTCTGTGAGATATGCACAATGCTGATACATTGTACAGTGCATACACAGATTGGCACAGTCAAAGAGACTGTAAACAGCTTTAAGCTAACACATAGTATTTATATATTCAGCATTGCTGTCTAAAACTAGAAAGAGCATGCATAGCATGTACATAGACAATGCCTGATCTTAATGATGATCAGTAAAGAATATTAATAGAAGTCTTTAAAGGATTCAAGACTTAGCAAATACAGATACTCTGGGATAACTTCATATGTTCTCATAGAGCTTAGATTCTTAGAGGACTCCAGATGACACAGATGACACAGCAAGGTATAGTGTGTCTTCTGTACAGAAATGTTATGATGTTTTGAATGATTTAAGTTAGGATGCTTCTAACCAAATCTTTCTCCAAAGAATTAACCATATTTTGACAGGATTTCTGTAACCTTATATTCTGAATGAAGGTGCATTGCACTAAGGATACTTTATGAGTATATTCTGACTAAGATACTCCTTTATGGAGGCATAGAGAATGTGAATGATTACTTGCTACATAAACATGTTTAAGACTAATGATGTCTATCCTTATATGATATTTTATGGCTTTGCAACTAAAAAGCATATATTATATAATGTAAATAAATGTGTTTCTCATATACTTCTACTCTTGTCCATTATTATAAATTTATTGGCGTGTTCAAGAGATGTTCTAGGAGCAATAACAAGTTTCTAGGAACCGTTGATTCCGGTCTAGTGGTGTCTCGCTGAATAAGATAACATATCCCTTCTCAGGAAGGGGTCCTTTCTAAGAGTGTAGGCACTTAACGGCCCGAACCGCGACAGGCGTAAACACATTCATATGCTTCAAGAGATGCATGAACACTGCTTCCTCACATGCAATCCCATGCTACAGCTGCTTCTGTAACTGGCCCATTAGCACTCAGCATGGTACATGCAAACAGCTATTTTTCAGTACAAGATGCCTTAACCTGGTGTTAACCTGGTATTGCAGTGATGTTAACACCAGCCACTGACTTATGTATAGGGTTGCCAGGTCCCTCTTCGCCACCGGTGGGAGGCTTTTGGGGTGGAGCCTAGGAGGGCGGGGTTTGGGGAGGGGAGGGATTTCAATGCATAGAGTCCAATTGCCAAAGTGGCCATTTTCTCGAGAGGGACTGATCTCTATTGGGTAGAGATCAGTTATAATAGCAGGAGATCTCCAGCTAGTACCTGGAGGTTGGCAACCCTACTGATGTAACAGCAGTAATGTTTTTACATATGTGCTTCAATGGAGAAGATGTTTGGAAGTGAAATCAGTGTCAATAAGAATAGGATGGTGTTGCAGACAGGTTGGTCAATACAAGCATGCAGGAAAGAGATGGAATTTTTTTTAACTCAAAGTGTAAAAATGACCAACTGGTTTTCTAATAGTGTGGAAAAGAAATTTAAATAGTGAGGATTTGAAACGCAGTACATTAAAACTATATACTTGTTAGAATGGACATAAAGGGTACCATAAACTTAAATTTATTTATTTTTTAAATTCTTAACTTTTACTTTCTTTTTAGACAACTCCTATAAAAATCATGCTTCTTGGAAGAACTGCAAAGAGTAGCAATTAATGGTTCCTAAAAGATTAACATTCTCACCTGTCAAAAGATCACAAAGAAGTCCACCAGGTGGTATCAGACAAGATGTTGAAGGTACAAGGACAGGAATGGAAGACTTCAGGCATTGAGACAAAAGGGCTGGCAGATAGAGATATTTTTTGGGATCACCTGAATCAACAGGGAATAATGTGTACCTGTTATTAAAATGAACGATGTGAAATGTCAAATGATGCAATTTTTACTCATGTCTGTTTCACCAGTCCAGTATTGCAGTTTTGATGTTCAGCCTCTTTAACAGTAAGGGCTGGCTAACATTTTGCCTTTCAACGAGAAATGACCATTGTTTTCCTTCAAGAATTAAAGGAACATTTTTAATAGCTCAATGGACGAATTTACGGCAAAATGGCAACCTTTATATTACCATTACTCACGTGCCATTTATTTATTTACTAGAAATAAGAAGTTTAGAGAACTATTCTACAAACTACTCAGCGAGCGTCTATAACAATGGCTATATGTTTAAGACGACTGATATTATTTTGATTTGACAATAGCTTAGACTGTGTAATGCTCGGAAGCAGAAATAGATTTGATTTCTTGTTTCTTTCTTCCCCTCATTTCCCTTCTTTTTTGTATCCCTTTATAAAAATTAACAAAATATATTTTTTTAAAAAAAGAATGAAAGGAACACTCTAAGGAACTTAATCTTACACAACTTGAAATTAGTGTGTACATTTCTAAAGTTTGTATTTCAAAACCACTTTTGGGGTTCTCCCTGACAAGGCCTGGCTATAAATGTTTATAGGTCAAGTCTGGGCAACTATTTAGCTGAGGCCTTGCTTAGTTGGCTCACTATTGTTCTTGCACTAGGATTGTCAGGTCGCTCCTCAGCGTCAGCAGTAGATTTGTGGGGTGTGGCCAGCGGCTGTGATCGCAGCACGTGCGACGTGCCAACATCACATCCATCTAGCAATTGCCTCTGAAACTCTATGGTCACATGTCGCACAGGTTGTGCACGCATGCCAATTGTGGCCCTCCTCCTCTGCTGGCCATCTTCCGCCCGCCAACCAGCTAAGAATTGGCGGGCAGCCCAGTAGATTGGCGGGCTTTTGCCCACCCCCACCGGGCAGTTGGCAAGGCTATTCGCACCTCCAGCCTGCTGGCTCTTCTGACACCACCACTCTTCTTGGACAAGCAGCTTAACTGTCATAGTAGTGAACAATTAGGTGTGGGACAGCCCTTTCCACCTGATACCTAGAACCAGTCACTCCTTGACACTGCTGGTACACAATCCTACAGGACTGTAAATAACATTTTGCTTTCCCAGTGGCCCAATGCTGACAAATAGTGACTGTAGCTCAAAAAAAACAACAGAGTTAAAAAACAAAAAAACAAATCCAAATTTCATATATTGCAGTACCTGGGGCGACTGGCTTATCTGCTGCCACAATCTGATGGAGGCGACCTATGAACTGTGAAGCCATTTGACTTGGGTCTTGAACTAAAACTTTCCTCGATAGTTTTACAACTTCACTTAATAAGGTTAAATCAGGAACAGTCCTGTTGAAAGAAAGATTCATCATGTTCGTTTTTGAATTTCTTTTCTCTCTTATCATGTGCTTACATGTAAAAAAAATTTTTTTTAAAAAAAAGGCAAGATGAAGAAGAGAATGGAAATTAAATTCAAAGCAACTTGAATGTAATGCAATTGGAAGACTCATTTGAATGTAACTTTGGTTTAAAGTGGATTGTTAAACAGCAAAATTGACTGAAGAAGTGAGCTGTGACTCACAAAAGCTCATACCCTGCCAGAAATTTTGTTAGCCTTTAAGTTGCTACTGAGCTCTTGCTCTTTTCTACAGCACAATTATCAGTTCTATCATGTTAGATTAGATGCTGATAGGATTTCAGATGTGCTGAGTAAATAGGAATGTGGGAAATATTTATATTCCACTGTTCTCTCCCATGGAACCCCAAAGGTCTCTTAAACATCATTTCCCCCATCTCCATTTTATCCTCACAACAACAACCCTGTGAGGTAGGTTAGACTGAGACAAAGAGGCTGGGCCAAGGTCTCCCAGTGAGCTTTCATGGCAAAATGTGGATTCGAACATGGGTTTCCCAGGTCCTAGTCCAGCTCTCAAACTGCTACACCATGATGGACAGATTAAGGCTCTCTTCTAGTGCTGTGAACCCACCTTTCTGTTTTGATGGCTGCTTGGAGGTCCTCTTCTACGCTGATAATTGACAAAGCCTGGGATTTGTGCAAAAGAAACTCATAATCAAACAGACATTCTTTTATTAGAACAGTACTATTCTTTGCTTTGATAAGGTGATACGGAGTCCCAAGGAGTTTTCTCTTGTTGAATACGTAGCTAATTTTGGATTCCTTTTTCAAAACCCAGGCTAAAGGCTGAAAAGTAGACACTTCGCTGTATTTTCTGAGATCGTGTGACATTCTGCCTAGGTAGTAGTCTGCAAAAGTAGCATGTAGTGAAAGCCAGGAATCCTGTGTTTTGAGGTATCTGTCTAGGCAGACGTGTTTCAGAGATGTATGGGCCCAGCTGAAAACATAAGTGTCGTCACTTCTTTGCTCTTTTAGGTGCTCCCCAAGGTCATCCAAAAGCTTCATCCACAGTACCAGAGGGAATGCTGAAACAGACACATTTTGGAATTTAGCTGTTTCTTGAACCACCGCCTCATCCATTGACATAAGATCAAGCAACTCTTCCTGTGTTATACCATTTCTTGAAAGTGTCACATAAGCGGCCACCTTTTTCACAACTTGTTCCCCATGGGATTTTTCCATTCTGCTCAGGGTTTGTGCGTACAGGTCAGGTATGTTTTGAGGAAGACACACCTCAGTCTCTGGACTGAACGATGCCCATGAACAGGACTCCTTATAAGCACAGGATACATAAAGCGGCAGTGGGCAGGCAGTACATGCCTCCATTAAAAGAGTATGTTGGTGACGAGAGAGTCTTCGGCAATCCTTTTCTAACCTGCAGCTGATTATCTCATTGATTTCTCCAGATGTTAAAGGAGGTATTTGTAGAATGTTCTCTTTCACTGTTCTTTTCTGAAGAAAAGAAACGCATTTCAATTAGCCTTTAAACCTGAGTTAGTTCGGTTCAGACATTGCACAAAAGTATGGTTGAATTAAACTAACTTTGGTTAGTGTACCTGTCTGACTATGGATCAACTCCACTACGGTAACTATGGTTAGTTAGGGTACATCAAATCACAGCTTGGATCCCACCTAAAATTTCTGTTGATGGAAAGATTGCTGTCTGTGGAAGGATGACTTTCCTGCCTCCTCCTGTTGCAGCCCAAAATACCCCCTGAAACACTGCTCCAGGAATAGCTGGGGATGGGGGGTGGGGACTGGAGGTCTGCTGTCTGAATAGGGAAGTAGCAAAACTCACACCCCACCTTCCACATGCAGAACCTTTAGGCGGGATTGACCCCAGGATCTAAAGCCATGGTTTGAAGATGGTTTATTAAGTGCCATTCATCTCAACTAATGACCACTACCTACACAAAGCCAAGGTGAATGTGGCTCCAACACCCCTCATGAGAGGGAGCCCAGTTAAAATGGTCCGCCCACAGAGGCTCATGAATCCTACTGGTTCCCAGAATGCTCTGGGGGATTTTAGGATTTTAAACATGTGCTCTGTTGAGGCCGCAGTAGAAGTATGGAACATAAAGCTCCTTGGAGCTACCAACAAGGTTGCCCCTCATTGACCTCTTCTACCTTTGGGATGACACACAGCCCCCTGGTTTACCACAGAACTGGGTGTTTCTGAAAAGGGTTGAGAGACATCAAGAATGGTGCTGGCAAAGGACTTGTACTGAAACTGACAGAACATGCTACAGAGCTCATTGATATAACTTCTGTGCTACTATAGCCTCAGCTAGTTCACAACCATGTCAACTGTTCAAGGTAGTTCAAGCATCTGTTGACACTTAAATCTGAGTTTTTACTGTCCCCAGAACAGAAAATTAGCTGTGATACTTTTGCCAAGTTTTTTGCTGATAAAATATCAAGAATATACTCTGATCTGAATGTCAGTTGTAATATAAATATATCAAAAGAAAGGCCTAATACACTGCCTGGTCTATTTATGGACCATTTTGACCCAGTTTCCATTATGGATGTTGACAAGATCCTGGGATCTATGAAGGCCACCACTTGTCCTTACCCATCCTGGCTGCTAAAATCATTAGGGTTGCCAGGTCCCCCCTCCCAATCAGCAGGAGGTTTTAGGGGGCTGGGCTGGGGCATGCATGTGATGATGTCACTTCAGATTTTACTTCCAGAAGCACCGCATTGCCACGGCCGATTTAACACTCAAACCCCTGAGTTAACATTCAAACCCCCAAAATGTGGGAGTTTGGGTGCTGAAGCATTCACGATGATGCCCGCCAGAACCACCCACCAGGCAACCCTACTACTATATAACCATTCAGCCTTTTCCTTCTCCACTCAACGATCAAATAGGCATCCCAGTCCATAATAACATGCAAATTGCAAACATGTGCAGCATCAGTTTGCCTTGGGGTCATGCAGGGAAGCAGAAAGGGTTCAGGCCTTCAACCTCCATTGAATTCCGTTACTCAAAACCAGCTCCCCTGCTCTGCTATTAGAAAACTCAAGTAGAACAGATGTGGCATAAAGGCACTGAGGAGTGAGTTAGACGGGCACAAAGGAGACACACAAAGGCCTTCTCTTTCCTATAAAACCTGATATTGTGCCTGTGCCCATGTGGGCGTCCCTCAAGGCAGGCAGGGCTTGAGGCGTCCCTCAAGGCAGGCATACCTATAAGAGCTATGCCAATGATAGAATCAAGCCCTTTGAGTCCCCAGTGCTTTTAGATGCCACTGGACTGCTGGATAATTTTGCTGCAACAGATTACACCCCCCCAAGTTATCACACTTCTCTGTGTTTTTTTTACTCCTTGGGGAAGCATGGAATAAAAAAACCTCCAACCCTATAAAATATAGATTTACCTCCAGTTCCCGTAAGTGGGAAAAACCTGATTCAGTGCACGTGGAAGCAATAAAATACACATTCTTGGGTAGTTCAGTAGGTATCCAAGAAAGATCAGCATCATATTCCTCCGATAATTCATCTATCCCATCCAGGCATATTAGAAGTGGTTTGTCTGGTGTAGCAAATTCCAGCAGGGAAACAAACTCTTCCACCAGTGCTTCAAAATCCTTTTTTTTTTTTTTTTGAGAAACACAGCAAATATTTTACCCAGTGCCAAATAGTTAGGCATTCTATGCTTTCTGTTGGGTCGTGTCAGCTCAGCAGAAACAGTGGACAACGGAGGATTCCTAATGGCTTACTGAATACATAAAACAATACATAAACAACTGAGAGGAAGAGAGTTTTCAAAGACATGCCTGCCCATTTCAGAGATGGGCTGTATTCTTGCCTCAGGTCTCAGTACCTGATGATAATGATGATGCACTTGAGGATTTCTTCCTCCCTCCCCCACCCCCAATTTCTGAAATCACCTGCTAGGAGACAGAAAGGTAATGCCTGGATTCTGTCCTATCATTATTTGACCAGCAAGGTTAGTTCTGTACTTAACCTATTCTGCGGTCACTCAAACCACACTACTTTTTTCATTGCTGTGTCTTGGGAAAGAAGGGGAGAGCACTGTAAAGATTCAGTGTAATCACTCATATGGTTTAGTAAGAAGCAAAATTTAACCGGCTACCTTAGATAAATTAACAGAGACGTTGTAAATATCCACTATCTGATAGCAAAGACTCAAGAGAATCAGTCGGATATTTCTGCTTTCACCAGTGATGCCAATAAATCGAATTACCACTCTGAGGTTCCTGCATTAAAAGGAAAGGACAACAACTCTGAAATAGGTCTTTTTTAGCTACCAGAAAATAAATCTTCTGCTTTTTTGATCCTGGTAATGGCTGAAGAAATCCTCAGAAGCTGTTGGCAAATCACAACCTTAAGAAATAAGAAGATGCTGCTGCATTCTTTCAGACTCTTTGCAACAACTGCGGAGACTCCACTTTTTTCAAGCAGTGTATCTGATGTCCGCCTCCCCCTTGCTGACAATGAACATGAGAGGCCCTTACCCAGAGATCCAGTCAGAAGCCAAGGTGGCTGTTTTTGCTGTGAAAGTACTTTTCCCACATCCAGCTTCTCCACAAATTACAATTAGTCTTCTGTTTGAAGATGTAATAAGATTCTTCAGCTCACACAAAACCGTTTCTCTGCCTACCATACATTTAACCCTATTTGAGAGGGAAATACAAAACAAGTACTGAGTTTTAAAATTTTAGTTGTTACTATAAATCATAGTATAGTGGCTAAGAAAGCGAGCCTGGTCCAAATCTCACTCTCATTCTTTTAATATAACTTTCAGGATGCAAGCACCAGTAAATGACTAGATAAAGTTTCAGTCATAAGGTTTATGAAGGTAAACAGTTAACAGACATCTGTGAATGACTGCTTCTTCTACCAGATGGCCTCCTATTAGGTTTGCCAACCTCCAGGTAGTAGCTGGAGATCTCCTGCTATTACAACTGATCTCCAGCCAATACAGATCAGTTCAACTGGGGTAAATGGCCGCTTTGGCAATAGGACTCTATGGTATTGAAGTCCCTCCCCTCCCCAAACTCCACCCTCCGCAGGCTCCACCCCAAAAATCTCCAGGTATTTCCCAACCAGAGCTGGCAACCCTATCTCCTACAGAGAAACCTTTCAAAGGACGCACTATAATACATTCAAACATGACCTGTGAGAATCAGTGTGGTGTAATGTTGCATGTGGACTGGAAAGTGCCAAATTCCGATCCCTGCTCACTGAATGTCCTTGGGGACAAACCCTCTCTCTCAGCCTAACCTACTCCATGGGGCTGAGGTGAGCCAAAACTGGAGATACATTTTTTTCTGAAAGCCAAAAATTCTTGCTTTTAGAGCATACAGGAGAATGTCGTATTTGTTGTCTATTTCCCCACACACCTGAACTATTACTTTGTTGTAAGTCCATATAACTACCAGCATCACAGGTTGCAGCCACATTAGCATTTCAACACCAGTTTTTAATCAGCCTGTGAATTTCCCAGCTAGTGGTCAAGCAATCAAGTGCATCCTGCCAGAACACACTGTATTTGGCCCGGTTGGCTATTAGCATGCTGTGGCAGCGGTCCTAAAATGCATCTTGTATTGATGTTCCGCAAGCCAAGTTAAACACAGTGATTGGCAGCCACATGCATGTCCGTTGGGTTTGCTGTAGGTCAAGACAACTTGAAGTTGACGTTAGGGTTGCCAACCTCCAGGTGGGGCCTGGAGTCCTCCCAGAATTACAACTGGTCTCCACACCACAGGGATCAGTTCCCCTGGAGAAAATTCAGCTTCTATCCCTGCTGAGCTCCCTTCCCTCCCCAAACTCTGTCCCCCCCAGGCTCCTGGAACTTCCCAACCAGATTTGGCAACCCTAGTTGATAGATACTAGGGTTGCCAGGTCCCTCTTCGCCACCAGCGGGAGGTTTTGGGGGCGGAGCCTGAGGGCGGGGTTTGGGGAGGAAGGGCCATAGAGTCTAATTGCCAAAGCAGCCATTTTATCCAGGTGAACTGATCTCCATCGGCTGGAGATCCATTGTAATAGCTATGGTCTGAGGCTGACTGAATGCCACACTGATGGCATAGTTCCAGATGTTGCTCTAGAACTAATACTAGTACACTTAGGCAGCAGCAGCACACAAATGTGCTTGTACAGCATTGGCATGGGGGGCACTAAGGCATTAGTGATGGGCCCAGCACCAGTGATCCCCCAAATACGGTGCCTGTGGGCACCATAGCACCTGCCACTGTGTTTCCTAGTGCCCATTTGCTTCTTTAACAAAGCATCTCTTCTCCAAAGCAAAGACCCACTCCTGGCTTTCTTCCACTTCATTAGAGTAAGACATGCTTTGTGTCTGCAGGAAGTACCCATTCAGAAACAACCGGCTTCATCATAGGAAGAAGCTTGGCTTGCAACCGCCTTACATTTTGTAATTGGCTTCAACACCCCAGGGCAGCCATTCTGGAGTGAGGCCCATCCTCAAAATTCCAGAAGTGTCTATAGACTCAGCAAGATTGGGGACCCTGTCCAACACCATGTGGCACCTCAAGCAGAAAAACCAAACCTATGGTGGTAAAAAATAACCATAAACTAAGCAATTGACAATATGCTGCACCCGGCCTGTAATGGTATTCCAAAATTGGCCACCAAAGGTGACTTGCCTCATCTAATGTAGAGTCAAGCACTAGGGGTCACTGGTGAGTATTGCTAAATATAATCTACATAATGCCATATTCTATTATGCTGGCAGCACAGAAGAAATTACATGAAATGGGCACAAGCTCCTCCCCTTATATGCCTAGGTCCTGACAGTGAGCTGTAGTGTCCTTATTTTTTCCTTAATTACTCTTGTTCCTTCCTGAATGAAAAGGCAGGTCTGTCCTGCATAGGGTTGCCAGGTCCCTCTACGCCACTGGTGGGCAGTTTTGGGGCAGAGCCTGAAGGGTTTGGGGAGGGGAGGGACTTCAATGCCATAAATGGCCAAAGAGGCCATTTTCTCCAGGTTAACTGGTCTCTACTAGATCTCCAGCTAGTACCTGGAGTTGGCAACCCTAGTTCTGCACTTGCTTAGAACTTTGTCAGTACAGGCAGGCAATTAAGCTATTATTTAAATTTTAAGTTACTGCCAAATGTATATCAGATGAACTCTTCTCATTAGTTCTCATCCCCAGCAAGGTAAGAGAGCGACTTAATTTTTTTGAAGGGCCTTGAGAGCTTCCAGTTAAAAAATGTGGGCTTGGTGGGTGGAGCCAGTTACAAAATGCCAGCTCGTACAAAAATTACAGCATTTCAGAGCAGGTCTCCAGTGCTCAGGTGGGAAAACTTTTCCTCTACAGCATGTTCTAGGCAACAAAGCATGACTAATGCAAATTAAGTAACACCACATCATCAAACTTACAAGGTCTGACAGTATTGGATATGTTCCAGAATCTCTTCATTATCGTGCATTTCAAGTGCTTGCTTTCTTGTATGTAGCCTTTCTTGGAAGTCCTTTGAACTACTCATTCTGGTGAAATTGGGGGGGATGAAAGAAAATGTTACCAACATATACATGTTATACAGTATGACAGAAATTATGTGATTGACGGCCAACTGGCCATGCTGACAATGTCAGATTCATTTCATGAATGTTCAGAGATCCAGGTTTATCTTGGCATATGTTGGTCATTGCCAAATTGTGACTGACAACATTCACAAGTATATCTCCAACACATGGGGAAATGTACATCTATTTTAAAACAGTCACAAAATGTGCTCAGGATTATCGACATCCTTTTGAGATTGCCAACAATCACAATATTTCAAGCATTCATATTGTATTGACCTATAATATATAAGATATCAACATGCCTCAGTTCCTTCTCTGTGTCATGCTAAAGTTTTAATTTACAGAAGAACTGCCCTGGGGTGGTCGCTGTGTGATGAATTGGCATCAGCGATGCCCTACACAGAAAAGTAATGCGAAAGGTGTTATGCCAAGGTCCATCATCTTATAAAATGGCCTGTGTTGACCAAAGGGACTGAGAATGAATACAGAAATGGCTTTTTGTGTGTGTGTGTTTTTGTTTTTTGCAGAGATTTAGTGGAATTCTAAAACACTATGGGCTCCTGTACATTCGCACTTATCTCCCTGGTGCTGTGCATGGCGTGACTTGGTTCTTTGGGAGGCTGGCATTGTCACTGGAACAAAGTTTTAGATTTCCCATATAGAATTATGAAAATATATCAGAATTGTTTACTGAATCCACCTACTCCAGAATTCTGCTTTAACAGGGACAAGTCAGATGCCTCTAAGAAGTTCACAAGCAAGATAGAACGATGATAGCCAACACTTAAAATATTTGTTCCCTCAGGTGTATTGTTTCGGAACATGGAAACTGTATTCCTAGCTGTCACAGTAAATACTCTTCCTGTCTAACCCTCTCTGAAACCATCTGAATTAGTGGCCATCCCCATGTCTTGTGATTCCATAAAGAGGGAGTAAAACAAGGCATATTATCCATCAGTTGATTTCTTGGGGTTTTGAATCTCTATGGTCTTCATACGACACTAGTCAAGTCTAACAGCATCTAGCATCCTGAACTGGGCCTTGTATTTATCATCCACTCAAAGAACAAGTAATGTGGCTGACCTGTTGAACTGGTTGATAACAATTTTCTGAAAATTATTGCAAAGGCGCTCAAGGTAGTAAGCATGGGCTCTGTTGCTGACGGGACTGATTCCATCTCTTCCCCAGACAACATTCTTTGTATAGATATTTGTGTGACGAAGCTGTAAAAACAAATCCTGTCATCCACATCAACCATCAAAGCAAGCAAACAATTTACTGAACAGGTTACCTGTTGAGCAAAACTGTCCTCATCAAAGACATTCGGAATGCCAGAGTGAGGTGTGTTCCACCGAGGAACAGAGCAAGAATGACTTACACCATTCTGATGTTCTGCATTTTAAAATCTTTCAGACTTTTATGATGTATTCCTAAGCATCTGTTCCCCCCCCCCCCCGCAAAAAATAAGTTCTATTTTAAATCCTCTTATTAGGCCCACCCAGATGTTACTATGCAGTATTTGAATGTTTGAGTTAACGCAGAACTCCACTTATGGCCTCTTGTTCAAGTGGGGAAATTAATGCTTCTCAGCAAAGATTTTTTGTTTAAGATGATAAATTGAGCTATTAAATTGAGCATGCAGATTTAAAGAATAGGGCTGAAAGAATTGGAATTAAAATAACGGAAATGAAGACAAGAAATGGAGGGAAAAAACCCTAAGTGTATATAATAATATTTTAAAATTATATTTGGGGGAAAAATAGTCAGACCACCACTAGAAGGTGAATGGCTCTATATGCTGGCAGAATATTATGTAAAAGAAGAGTGACAAATTGTGTTGTGGTTTGGGGCAGATTAGGTAAAGAATACTTCCAATATGATTCCAATACGAAGCACAAGAAACATTGCCCGGAGCAGCTACCCTGCACAATCCAAAAGATGTGCAAAAAGACACATCCTTTATCATTTTGGAAAGGACGCTATATATGCCACCCAGAGCCCCTTGGAAAAGAACCAAGTATCTCTGACCTACCCTGGAATGAATGCTTTCCACAAAGTCCTGATGTGCGTCCTGCTTTCTTTTGTTGATCTGTGGTTTATGTGGATGAATGTCAATATATTTGGATGCCTGTTTACTTGACAGGTTACACTGCAGGTCAATGATGTTTCTTTTGAAACAGTGGCAGTGATCCTCGCAAGATCCTTGGACCTGGAATCCTTGATCCACTTCTCGTTGCAATACTTGCAAAACAGAAGTAATTCTCTTTAAGCACCTGGAACAAACCAGTTCTCCCCCACCACTCCAGAAACAATATAGTAGTTACTGCCAATGCAGTCACAAACAGAGTTAGTTACACCCTTCTAAGTCCATTGAATTCAATGGATTTCACTGTGAAGTATTTTGAACACGTTTTGTGTTTCTTTTTCACCTGTTTTGAGCAATGTGGTGGCAGCTTCTTGGTCAAGAGCAACTGGAACATATTCTTGAAATATCTTACATAGTTTCTCGAAAGATATCAACCATTTGTTCTTAGCCTGTTGCCTGCGAGCAGAATCCTTACTAAAGATGTCTTGGTATACTGTGCTGTGCAGACAACATGAAATGCACAAACAGTGAGAAAAGGGTGAAAAAGATACTCTGCTAACCTCAAAATGTACAACTCAGTAGCCCCATGTGATACCAAAAGCAGCCCTTGACAGTGGTCCCACCAGGGTCTAAGCATGGTGGGCGGGGAACTGATACACTTTGCTTGGGTCCACACCCCAACCCCATTACCATAACAAATATTTGTCATTTAAGAAATAAAATAGGTTAGCTTTCTGTTGTGTATGTAATTAGTAGGCAAGAAAGCAGGGGGAAAACTTGGGAGCTTGAGTCCCCAACGAAGGCTCCTAAACCCTGCACGCGCTATTGGCCCTAGCCGGCGCACCCCATTGGCCCTAAGCCGGGATGTGCCATTGGCAACCCGGGGGTTGTTCCCCCCTATCACGGATTGAGGGGAGTGGCCGCAGGCGGCCAAGGGGGCATATAAGCGGGACCGGTTTTCACAGTTCCCTAGTTCTGTTCTTCACTACAATAAAGTGTTGTTGTTGGAACTCCGTCTTGACCTCGTGTGTCCTCCCCACGCGGACTTAACACTTTCCTAACTCATGAGATTTTAATGTGTAGAACTGGATGAGGGGGTTATGTTACAAGTTTGTACTGGGCCCAGATAAATTATGTTTGGGCCCTGCGTCCCACTCCCAAAGCACTTGTACGCAGACAGAAGGAACATGGGGCTTTGGATCAAGAAAACAAAAATGCCGCCAGCCTTCATTGCCACAGGGTTGCCAGGTCCCTCTTCGCCACCAGCGGGAGGTTTTTGAGGCAGAGCCTGAGGAGGGCAGGGTTTGGGGAGCGGAGGGACTTCAGTGGCAAAGAATTCAAGTGGCCATTTTCTCCAGGTGAACTGATGTCTATCCGCTGGAGATCAGTTGTAATAGCAGGAGATCTCCAGCCACTACCCGGAGATTGACAACCCTACCACAACTGCTCGGTAGCGATGCACTGGGGTGAGCGAGGTCACCCTCCGAAGCACAGGGCGCTTCTTTGGGACAAAGAGAATTTTAATCTCACTGCATGAGATTAAGGTTTGCATCAAGAAAGAGAGTTTTAAATATCAGGATTAATACATGACAGAAAACTGTGTGATTGGTAACATTTAAAAACAAACCGAATGGGCTGAAGCCTGTAATTTGCAGGAATGCAATTTTCATCCAAACGGTACCACTCATCGAGAAGCTGCAGTTCTTCCTCATATTCAGTGACAGTCTTCTGTGTGGGTGGAGAATCAGTAGCAAAATCCTGCTCATTTGATTCATATTCCTCCTTGATGGGGCTCTCAGCTTCATGTTCTTTGGGCGATGAGAGATCAAGGCTCAGGACATCTTGGCGAACTTCACTTTGAATTTCATCTTTTTTTCCCATTAGCCCTTCTGTGTTCAGACTACCAGACAAGACCTGGCTTGCTTTTTTCATACTCAGTTCAATAGTGTCTTTGACGGCCTCAAAATGTTCCTTGCTTATTATATCTGGGATGCACGGGTCATCATGCTTTTGCCCAATGAAAACCTAAAATGGGGGGGGGGTGTAGAGGAAACTGATTTCTAGACAGCAGACAATACATTGTTCTATAAAGCCAGTGGTGTTCTATACTGAGTCTGTTACTAGAAAAGCAACCTAGGCTGTATCCACATGGGGAAGATTCTCTTTCTGCATTCTTTGCTGCTGTGAATGCAGAGACATATGCATTGGCAAAAAAGTTTCCACATGGGCGTCTTCTGCGTCCCCCCCCTTTCTGCCATTTCCCCCCTCAGGCCACCAGAGAGTTTTTTTGAGGGTTTTGAAAAACGGGTAATAGCTATAGCACTATAGCAATTACCATTTTTTTAAAAAACCCTCAAAATGTCCTTCATTTACATAGTGGTGGAAACCATAGAAACATAGAGTTGGAAGGTACCTCCAGGTACCTCCAGGGTCAGCTAGTCCAATTCACAACTACCTGCTCCCACACCCCAGTGCCCAGAAGATGGCAAAAAACCTCAAGGATGGCAACCTCAAGGGGCAGATGGAAGGAATATGGCACTAAGCCTGGAGAAAAAGCAGGTTTGGAAAATGGCAAACTGGGGAATGGGCAATTGCATCAAGATTAGAGCATGACATTTTAAGGATGCTCCCCCAGACAAGTGTTCCAGCTTGGAAGTGAAAGTGGACAAAAACCTCTGTGTGGAAGAAGCCATGTAACCAAATGTTACCAGACAAGATCTATACATTTAAAAAGTACATTAATCTATACATTTAAAAAAGTAGTATGTGACTCTAATTTTATCTTCTGTACACTTGCTTTGTAGCGTGAATGGTTCATCAAACAGGAAAAGCAACCCCCTCCCAAATAAAAAAAAATAAACTATTTGCATGTCAACTTACCACAAAGGTTTGGAATCCTAACTCCTGGCACTTCCTCAATGTCTTTATATGCAAGGAAGCCACATGGTGATCGTTAGTGATTCCATCTTTTATTCCCCACCTCAGGTCCAGCATGCGGAAGTCATAACCTCTCTTTTTACAATAGCTGTACAACCAAGGAAAGGACTTTTCCATTAATGCATTTCTCTCAACCTCTGAATCTGGTTCAAATAACAAAGCACATCAACAAGTTTATTAAAACTGATTACATTCTAAGAACAAGCAACTTATTGTCTTTCTGTGTGGAAGCTTTTACTCAAGAAGAGTGATACAGCTGGAACTTCACGAATCTGCAGGGTTGTGAGTGGAGCTTCCTAGTAAGTACTATCTTTAATCTTTCACAGTACCTCTGGGAAAGAGGTTTGGAAACTTTTTGTACTAGTCTGCAAGCATCTGTTTAACGAAGTGAGCAGGACAATACAAATGTATGTGTTAAACATGGGTGGGCAGGGAAGTTGGAATGGCTCAAGAACAAGCCAAGCAGAATGGCCTCTGCATTATTACAATGGCCAACAATGGTAGTGCAGGGTAGGCAAGTTTAGAGCTGACACCAGTCATTGTTGGAGGAGGAGGAGGAGAAGAAGAAGAAGAAGAAGAGTTGGTTTTTATATGCCGACTTTCTCTACCACTTAAGGAAGAATCAGAATCAGAATCAAACCAGCTTACAATCACCTTCCCTTCCCCTCCCCTCCCCACAACAAATACCCTGTGAGGTAGGTGGGGCTGAGAGAGCTCTAAGAGAGCTGTGACTAGCACAAGGTCACCCAGCTGGTTTCATGTGTAGGAGTGGGGAAAACAACCCAGTTCACCAGATTAGCATCTTCCACTCATGTGGAGGAGTGGGGAATCAAACTCGGTTCATCAGATTACAGTCCACCGCTCCAAAGCACCGCTCTTAACCACGCCAATGCTGGCTCTCTGAGTCTGAGCCAAGTAGCTCCTGACATGATGGAAGATTTCCTGGGGTTTGGCTGTGCTGTTTCTGGCTGCCAGTAGCCCTCCAGGGCAGAGGCCCACCAGAAACCTTCCCTGTAAGTTAAATGGCCAGCCAACGAAAAACACTTATTCTTTCAGTTCACTTTCACTTCTCTTAAAAACCAATGCATGTCTCTAAACTCACTCTTTGAACCCCTGAACTTGTTGCCTTCAGAGTTACATGGATCCCAACCTGTTTTTTAAAGTAATCGATAAAACAATTGGAATAAAATAAAACATCCTCATTTTGCATAACTCTCTTGTGTGGTGGTAGAAAGTGCCGTCAAGTGACAGTTAACTTATGGTGACCCCATAGGGTTTTCAGAGGTAAACGTTCAGAGGTAGTTTGCCATTGCCTGCCTCCGCGTCACACCCCTGGTATGTCTTGGAGGTCTCCCATACAAATACTTGCTAGGGTTGAGGCTGAGAGTGTGTGACTGACCCAAGGTCACCCAGCAAGTTTCTACAGCAGAGTGGGGATTCGAACCTGGGTTTCCCCGATCCTAGTCCGACACCTTAACCATTAGACCACATTGGCTTTCTAACTCTCTTGTAAAGGTAAAGGTTCCATGTGCAAGCACCGGGTCATTCCTGACCCATGGGGTGACGTCACATCCCAATGTTTCCAAGGCAGATTTTGTTTGCGGGGTGGTTTGCCTGTGCCTTCCCCAGTCATCTTCCCTTTACCCCCAGCAAGCTGGGTACTCATTTTACCAACCTCAGAAGGATGGAAGGCTGAGTCAACCTTGAGCCGGCTACCTGAAACCGACTTCTGTCGGGATCGAACTCAGGTAGTGAGCAGAGCTTTTGACTGCAGTACTGCAGATTAACACTCTGCGCCACGGGGCTCTTGGGGGTACTCTCTTGTACTGACATTTTATTGGGAGTACTCTCTTGTACTGACATTTTATTCCAATCCCCATATTTGAATTTTCTGGTTTCACAACTTGTACCTTGATATCCTCCACAAATATAGACCATAAAGATTTTCTTTTTGGAGAAACATGGCAAATTGATCAATCCTCTAATTACAGCTCTGTTTGTATTGCTGTCTGGAGGGCTGTGTGGATAACACCTCATATTTTTAGATATGTCTTGGTTTCGCAGCAATAGAACACTGAAGGGTTTTTGTTTTTCAGTCTGATTTTGCATATAAGGTGTAGTTAAAGATAAGGGACTGCAGTGAACAGCTTTGTATTCTCCATCTGTTGAGTCATTTACATTTGATAACACAAGAGAACCCGGTGGATCTATCATGCTTCTGTTGATTTTCTTTTCATCAGTAGTCTCAGAGTTTTCAACGTGATGGACTTCATCCCTTGTTTGTGTTTGGAGGAGCTGGGTTTTTGCAAGCATTGATCTCTGTGATTCTGCATTCTTTGGTATGGAAATTAATTCTCTTTCAGTCAATGCAGTAGCTTCATCCCTATCCAGAGATTCATCCGAGTAGACACTGTATGTTGCATAGTGGTGTTGGACATCCTCTGTAATTTTTACTTCAGGCTAAAGAACAGAATAAACCACAATACCCTTTGTAAAATAACTAATTAATTGAATTAATTGTTGATATGTATCGATGAACATGCATTTCTGTAACCTAGACACATTATCAACTGTCCATTGCTTTCAGTAAAGGTCCCCTGTGCAAGCACAGGGTCATTCCTGACCCATGGGGTGACGTCACATTCCGAAGTTTACTGAGCAGACTATGGGGTGGTTTGCCAGTGCCTTCCCCAGTCATCTTCCCTTTACATCCAGATCAGTTGTAATAGCAGGAGATCTCCTGCTACTACCTGGGGGTTGGCAACCCTAATTCAGTATGGATTCTGATGTTGAGAGGGGGAAACTGATGAGCTTTAACTATTGGGAGTAGAAACTAGAAGTTGATGCCACGAGACAACACAGAGGCTTAAGAAAAAGCATGATAAGATTAAATATACGAAATGCTACGAATGCAAGTGGTGTGCATAACAACTGGATAGCAACCATAGGGTATAAAGAAGAAGTATCTTCCTGAGCTAATTACTAAAAAGTGGCTATGCATGAAACTATATAATGGCTTGAGACAGAACACGCCTTGTGGATTAAAATCACAATCTGTGTCCCTATTTCTCTGACCCATTTCTTACAAATGAGGAAATAAACCTGTGTCTGGAGTCTCTACCACTTTGGATTGCAGATGGGGATTCACATGATTGAATGCTCCCCTATACAAACAGGAAAAATCCTGCACACAAAAAAAAGCTGGCAAGGAGCGGTATTCCAGTCTAGACCTTTCCTGGACACGGCAGTTTTCTCATTGCGGACACATGGACACATGAAGCTGCCTTATACTGAATCAGACCACTGGTCTATCACAGGCAGTATTGTCTACTCAAGACAGGCAGCGGCTCTCCAGGGTCTCAGGAAGAGGTCTTTCACATTACCTCCTACCTAGTCTTTTCAACT